>NC_047047.1:51053229-51362629 GCF_011762595.2 Tursiops truncatus
CGTGCTAAATGCCATTGAAGAGTGCACCTCAAAGTGGTTAGTTCTATGTTGTGTGAATGTCCCCTCATTAAGGGTCACTCCCACAGCCTCAGGAAGGACAGGCACGTGGCTGGTCCTCAGAAACAGCTAGAAGCAGGGACTGCAAGGCCTCTAGGAGGCTTCTCTCTGCTGCTTTCCATTCGTCCGCGTCATGCTCTCACTCGCGTAGGAACTGTGGCAGCTGACGGCGCCAAGGTGCGCTGAGCATGGCGGCCTCCCGGTCTCTCCATCTCAATGACGATGTTCCCTTATTGGCCCAGCATCCGTCAGCCGTCTACTCCTGGGTCATTCAAATGCAGCAGAGAGAGGGTCATAAAAGCCTCCAAGGGATGGGGGAACAGATGGCACCAGTAATGCTGGGGTAAGACCAACTCTGGGACCCATACACAGATTAGATTTCCAAGGGAGAATAAGTCCACTTCATAAATGTAATACGAATGTTCAAAGTAAGTCACTTTGCTGAGGAACACCCTCCTCTAGCCTCTGCCTCCCTGCCAAGTCAGTATGCCAAGTGATTCTCCTCTAGAGACTCCATATCAGATTTGTGGAGGTCTTTGCTGCTGTGTCCCCATAGGGTCAGCTTTCATCTCTGTCCTTCATTCTCAGCACCTCCTCCATCAGCAGATTCCATCAGCCCTGTGCCCCATATGCATCCTTCTCCACTGTGCCCTCACTCTCCAGTGGGCTCCCTGCTAGCACCCCTCCTTCTCCTGTTATCCCTCCACAAATCATCGGCCTTAAACTGTTCATCGAATCTCGTCACACCTTCCCCTAGACCCTTCAATGCCTCCCCCTGCATTTCGAATCAATTCAGACTCTCTGCTGGGGTCTGCAACTCAGTGGCTCTCAACCCTGCCTAAGCTTTCGAATCACTTGGAATGCTTTTAAACATACTGATGCCTCAGGTTTCCACAGACCAATTGAATCAGAGCAAGGAGATGAGGGCCTGGGCATGAGTGTTTTCTAGATGCTGCAGAGCCGATTGTATTTTGCAACCAGAGTTGAGAGCTACTGCCCTATGTGGTCCGGTAGCTGCCTGCCTTTCTGCACTCTCTTTATCACTGTCCCTTCATTCCCACACTCCTGCCACATTGGCACTCTTTCTGTTTCTCAAGCCCAGACAAGCTCATCCTGACCCCAGGACTCTTCATTTAACCTGGAATGCCTCACCCTCAAGTCTCGTGACTGGCTCCTTCTTGCTTTTCAGATCTCCGCTCAAATTTCACCTTCTCAGAGAGTCCTTCTAACCCTCTGACCATTTTTTCTAAAGTTGTCTCCACCATTTTCTCCCCACTTGCCTTCTGTCAAGTTACCATGTTTTCCCCTTTTCATAGCACTTGTCACCATCTGAAACTTAAAAAGAAGCCTGTTCATATCCTGTCTCATAAGAATGTAAATTCCATGAGAAAAGGGACCTTTCAGAACAGTGTCTGAAATTTAAAATACAACTGAACCCTTGCATCCTGAGGTCCATATCATTTAGACCTGGGCTATACAGTTATTGAGCACTTGATATAGAGCTAATCCAAATTGAGATGTGTTGTAAGTGTAAAATACACGCTGAATTTTAAAGACTTAGTATAAACAAATAAATGTAAAATATCTTTTTAATAGCTAAACATTTTTTTCCTTAATTGAAGTAGTTAATTTACAATGTTGTGTTTCAAGTGCATAGCAAAGTAATTCAGTTATACATATATATATTTTTATATGTATATACTTTTTCAGATTCTTTTCCATTATAGGTTATTACAAGACATTGAGTATAGTTCCCTGTGCTATACAGTAGGTCCTTGTTGTTTATTTTATATATAGTAGTATGTATAATTTAATCCCAAACTCCTAATTTATCCCTCTCTCTCCCCTTTGGTAACCATGAGTTTGTTTTCTATGTCTGTGAGTATATTTTTGTTTTGTAAATAAGTTCATTTGTATCATTGTTTTAGATTCCACATATAAGTGATATCATATGATACTTGTCTTTTTCTGGCTTATTTCCCTTAATATGATAATCTCTAGGTCCATCCATGTTGCTGCAAATGGCATTATTTCATTCTTTTTTATGGATGAGTAATATTCCATTGTATATGTATACCATATCTTCTTTATCCCTTTCTCAATAGTTTTAAAATTTTTATATGTTGAAATGATAATATTTTGGTATATGAGATGAACTAAAACATTAAAATTAATTTTACCTGCTTTTACTTTTTGTAATGTAATTATTAGAAAATTTAAAATTATGTGTGGGACATATTAAATTTCTATTGGACAGAAGGCAGTACACTTTGCAGTGGTACATTCCCACTACCCGCCACAATTTCATAGCCCTACACTCAGAGTTCCAGTTCCAGGAATGTTTGGTGACCCTCACTGGTTTCCTGTTTCTGCAGACAACATCCCATGAAGTTGCCAGGCTAATGACCCTTATCTCCTTGGTTTGAGAACTCTCCCTGCTTCTGTTTTTTTTCTCTCCCTTCCTTGCCATTAGTTTATCATTGTTCTCTCCTTGAGTTTTTGCCTCTAATCTTTTCCATCAACAATTGAAACTATGCTGTTCGGCAGCCATACTCGTTTCTTGTTATATCTTTTCAAAGAGCCACAAAAACCATTCAAAAAGAACCAAGGAGTTGTGAGAGCTAGATGGAACCTTAGAGAACATTCTGTAAACTAGGAGACTTGATCCTCAGAGTGTGCAATGGCTTTGCGTAAGGTTACCGGGGAGATAATTATGGAGTCCAGACTCAAATGCAAAGATTAATAAGGTGTGTAAAATACAAAATGATGTGCAAGCCACAACCCCTGAGCTCAGGTGACCTACATTATAGGTGGGTAGACAAGGCATATAAATAGATGAGGACATAGCAATATATATGCTCCAGGACATGAAAGGAAGGGGAGATCCCAGGGAGCTGAGGACTGGGGCTGGTGCCTAAAGTAGGCTCATGATGGGTAGGAGGCCTGAGCTTAAGGGATGGAGGACATCTACTTAAAGCAACTAATTTGACATCCTCCCAAGACCCATTGTGACCCAGGACCAAAGGATGGTGGTTTGTCCAGGTTTGGACAGCTCTCAGAGTTGGTCATCTTAGCATCCAGATATTTCCAAGGATATGAGTCAAGTCTGGTATTAAAATCCTTACTTTGTCAGGCTGGACTTGTAAGTCTATGAAAAACCAGGAAATAAACCCATTCATTCATTCATTCATTCAATTTTACAAGGACACTTAGAGAATCTACTCTGTGTCATGCACTGTAAATACAAAGTTGGCCAAGGCACATGGTCACTTGGTACCACAAGGAGAAGTCATCTGAGAACAAGATAGAGCAGAGAGATGGAAAGGACCTGGGTCTTCCATGGCATTGCTGGGCCTCTGAATATGCCAATCTTGCAGTTTGCTCTGTGTTTGGATATTATTTTAAGGCATTATTAGTCAAGGTTTCCTGTTGCTTGGAGCTGAAGGTATCCTAACGGATAGGACCAGTGTTCTTGAGGAGACATTTCTACTCCTGGCTATGTCCCCGGGAGACTTTATCACATCACTTCAAGATCTCCGCTGCCTCTGAGTGAGACAAGCTATAGGAAGGTGCAGAATTAGATGACAGAGATGAAGATGTGGTTTTCCTTGGGATATTCACTTTCCACTGATCCCCTTCCCATCTCCCACCTCGTCAGCACCTCCATCCTTCCCGTCCTACCTTATCCAGCTTAGATACTGTCATCTGCCATTTCAGGATCACTCTTGCCAGTATCTGAAAATCCCATCCCGCCTCAGTTTTACTGTCAGCTGTCTTTGTACGTTCATGCTTTCCAATCTCAAATACATGCTTGGGACTGGTCAGCAATTGTACCATGTTTCTCTTGTCAGCTGTTTTTCTCACATTCCCCAAGTATAATTTAAACACTTTACTGTTACGAACTTCCATTTCGCTCCTCAATATCTCCTGTGTTGCTAAGAAAATTGAAGTTATCAGTTGGGAACTTTCTTCAATTCCCATATCAAATCTACAAACCAACCTATATTTACACCCACCTGTTCCTTCTGTCTATCCATTTGAATAGATGAGATGCTCCCTTTTCTTTCTAAAGCCATTCCTTCCACCTGGCTTGGATCTCATCCCTTGAACAACCATCAACCATTTCTCACTTTTGTAAACATAATTAAGTCTTTCCCATCTTAAAAAGAAATCCTTTCTTGATCCCATGGCCTTTTCCAGCTGTCACCCTATTTTTCATCTCCCCACACAGCCAAACTTCTAGAAAGAGTTGTCTGTACTTGCTATAAATAAGGCTGTTGGGATTTTGATTGGAGTTGCGTTGACCCTATTGATCAATATGGGGAAAAATGATATCTTTAAAATATTGTCTTCCTGTCCATGAGCATGGTAAAGCCTTTCATTTGTTTTCATCTTTACTTTTTCTCGGTAATGTTTTATATTATTCTATGTGAAGGTCTTGCAGAACTTCTGTTAAAGTCCTGGATATGTGATATGTCTTTTTGCTATTGTAAATGGTATTTAAAAAAAAATTTTCATTTTCTGTTTCTTGCTTGTACATAGAAATGTAATTGAAACTTGTTTATTGACCTTGTAGCAGCAGTCTTGCCTAATTTGCTTTTTATTTTTTGGTTTTACAATTTGTATTTTTATTTATTTGTTTGGTTTCATAATATAAGCTCTATAAGTATAAGGCATTTATATATAGTTTTACACATATTCAAGAAACATTATAATGAAGATAATAAAGATCAACCCTAGAGTCCATCAGAAAGTTTTTATTTTATTTTTTTGTTTTTATTAATTTTTATTGGAGTATAGTTGCTTTACAATGTTGTATTAGTTTCTGCTGTACAGCAAAGTGAATCAGCTATACATATACATATATCCCCTCTTTTTTGGATTTCCTTCCCATTTAGGTCACCACAGAGCATTGAGTAGAGTTCCCTGTGCCATACAGTATGTTCTCATTAGTTATCTATTTTATACAGAGTATCAATAGTGTATATATGTCAATCCCAATCTCCCAGTTCATCCCACCCTGCTTCCCCCTTGGTATTCATACATTTGTTCTCTACGTCAGTGTCTCTATTTCTGCTTTGCAAATAAGATCATCTATACCATTTTTCTAGATTCCACATATATGATACTTGTTTTTCTCTTTCTGACTTACTTCACTCTGTATGACAGTCACTAGGTCCATCTATGTCTCTGCAAATGACCCAATTTCATTTCTTTCTATGGCTAAGTGATATTCCACTGTATATATGTACCACATCTTCTTTATCCATTCCTCTGTTGATGGACATTTAGGTTGCTTCCATGTCCCAGCTATTGTAAATAGTGCTGCAGTGAACATTGGGCTGCCTGTGTCTTTTTTTTTTTTTTTTTTTTTTTTTTTTTTGCGGTACGCGGACCTCTCACTGTTGTGGCCTCTCCCGTTGCGGAGCACAGGCTCCGGACGCACAGGCTCAGCGGCCATGGCTCACGGGCCCAGCCGCTCCATGGCATGTGGGATCTTCCCAGACCGGGGCACGAACCCGTGTCCCCTGCATCAGCAGGTGGACTCTCAATCACTGTGCCACCAGGGAATCCCCCTGTGTCTTTTTGAATTATGGTTTTCTCTGGGTATATGCCCAGTAGTGGGATTGCTGGGTCATATGGTGGTTCTATTTTTAGTTTTTTAAGGAACCTCTGTACTGTTCTCCATAGTGGCTGTATCAATTTACACTCCCACCAACCGTGTAAGAGGGTTCCCTTTTCTCCACACCCTCTCCAGCATTTGTTGTTTGTCGATTTTTTGATGATAGCCATTCTGACCAGTGTGAGGTGATATCTCACTGTAGTTTTGATTTGCATTTCTCTAATAACTAGTGATGTTGAGCATCTTTTCATGTGCCTCTTGGCCATCTGTGTGTCTTCTTTGGAGAAATGTCTATTTGGGTCTTCTGCCCATTTTTTGATTGGGTTGTTTGGTTTTTTTCTGATATTGAGCTGCATGAGTTGTTTGTATATTTTGGAGATTAATTCTTTGTCAGTTGCTTCATTTGCAAATATTTTCTTCCATTCTGAGGGTTGTCTTGTTTATGGTTTCCTTTGCTGTGCAAAAGCTTTTGAGTTTCATTAGGTCCCATATTTTAATTTTAATTTTTCTTACTCTAGGAGGCAGGTCAGAAAAGATCTTGCTGTGATTTATGTCGAAGAGTGTTCTGCCTATATTTTCCTCTAAGAGTTTTATAGTGTCCAGTCTTACATTTAGGTCTTTAAGCCGTTTTGAGTTTATTTTTGTGTATGGTGTTAGGGAGTGTTCTAATTTCATTCTTTTACATGTAGCTGTCCAGTTTTCCCAGCACCACTTACTGACTAGACTGTCTTTTCTACATTGTATATTCTTGCCTCCTTTGTCATAGATTAGGTGACCAAATGTGCTTGGGTTTATCTCTGGGCTTTCAATCCTGTTCCATTGATCTATATTTCTGTTTTTGTGCCAGTACCATACTGTCTTGATTACTGTAGCTTTGTAGTATAGTCTGAAGTCAGGGAGTCTGATTCCTCCAGCTCCGTTTTTCTTTCTCAAGTTTGCTTTGGCTATTTGAGGTCTTTTGTGTTTCCATACACATTGTAAAACTTTTTGTTCAAATTCTGTGAAAAATGCCATTGGTAATTTGATAGGGATTGCATTGAATCTGTAGATTGCTTTAGGTAGTATAGTCATTTTCACAATATTGATTATTTCAATCCAAGAACATGATATATCTCTCCATCTGTTTGTGTTGTCTTTGATGTCTTTCGTTAGTATCTTATAGTTTTCTGCATACAGGTCTTTTGCCTCCTTAGGTAGGTTTATTCCTAGGTATTTTTTTCCTTTTGTTGCAGTGGTAAATGGGATTGTTTCCTTAGTTTCTCTTTCTGATCTTTCATTATTAGTGTGTTGGAATGCAAGAGATTTATGCATATTAATTTTGTATCCTGCAACTTTACTAAATTCATTGATTAGCTCTAGTAGTTTTCTGGTGGCATCTTTAGAACTTTCTATGTATAGTATCATGTCATCTGCAAACAGTGACAGTTTTACTTCTTCTGTTCCAATTTAGATTCCTTTTATTTCTTTTCCTTCTCTAATTGCTGTAGCTTGGACTTCCAGAACTATGTTGAGTAATAGTGGTGAGAGTGGACACCCTTGTCTTGTTCCTGATCTTAGAGGAAACGCTTTCAGTTTTTCACCATTGAGAATGATGTTTGCTGTGGGTTTTTCATATATGGCCTTTATTATATTGAGGTAGGTTCCCTCTGTGCCCACTTTCTGGAGAGTTTTTATTCTTCAATTTGTTAATATGGTGTATGACACTGATTGATTTGCTTATACTGAAGAATCCTTGCATCCCTGGGATAAATCCCACTTGATCATGGTATGTGATCCTTTTAATGTGTTGCTGGGTTCGGTTTGCTCTAATTCACTCATTAATTGTAATAATATATCTGTATATTTTTATGTACACAATTTACATCTGCAAATAACATGTATTTCTTGCTTTCCAGTTCTTATTGGCTTATGTGCTTGTTTAGTACCTCCAATACAATAATGAATAGAAGTAGTGATAGTGTGAAAAATTGTCTCATTTCTGACTTTAAAGGGAAAGCTTTTAACGTTTCCTCATTAATTATAGTGTTTGCTATAGATTTTTATTTTTAATTTTTTTAAAATAAACTTTATCATATTAGGGAAGTTCTATTCTTGGTCACTTAGAAGGTGTTTTTTTTTTTTTTTTCCATCATGCAGGAATTGATGTTAAGTGTGTCAAATACATTTTTTATGCATCTACTGGTACAGTCATACTATTTTTCTCCTTTTATTCTATTAATGTGACAAATTACATTAATTGATTACCTAATCAACCTTATATTCCTGAAACAAAATCAACTTGGTTATAATTTGTTGTCTTTTTGTATATCACTGGATTCTGGATTCAGTTTGCTAATATTTTATACAGGAAGTTTTCATCTATGTTCATAGTGAGATTGGCCTGTAATTTTCCTTCCTTAAAACATCCTAGTCAACTTTTGGTATCAAGGTAATGCTGATCTTATAGAATCAGTTTTGAAGCTTGCCCTCTCTTTTGGTTCTATGAAAGAGTTTGTGTACAGCTAGTAAACATCTTCACTAAATGTGGGATAGAATTCACTTGTAAGCATCTGTGCTTAGAATTTCTTTGTGGGAAGGTTTATAGATTAAATTTCTTTAATAGTAATATGAATAATTAGACATTCCATTTTGTCTTTTGTCAGTTTTGGTGCATTTCATTTTTCTAGGAATTTGTTTCATCCAGATCTTCAAATTTGTAGGTTTTAAGTTCAAAGTATCTTTTATGATCTTTTCAGTGCATGCAGGATCTGTAGCGATGCCCCTTTTTTATTCATAATATTAGGATTTGAGATTTCTTTTTTTACTCAAGTAATGTCACCAGAATTTATCAGTTTTACTAGTATTTTCAAAGAATCAACTTTGGGCTCTTTTTATCCTCTCTGTCGTAAAGGCCCATCCCAAGCATTTGAGGAGTCAAGGGCAAGAGTACAAATGAAGGCTTACATTACATATTTTTACGCTGTATACTTAAAATAACAAATATATATTCTTCCTTAACAAATAAAACTATATAACAATAAAATTGAAAAATATGTGAAAGCTATGGGTGTTTTGGGCTAAAGTTGGTAAAAGATCAAAGATAATTGAATTTCATTTTTATTGGGCATATATGGGTGCTCTGACTAATAATGTTTTGATTAAACTTTTTTCTTTAAATAAAATTAGTAATTATGTAATTATAATCAAGGTTTTTAACATGATTTGTGTTTGATTGACAGTAATGCCAAATAAGACATCCTTTCTTGAGCCTTTGTAGTTCTTAATCTTTAAAATTAATTTTACTTAGAGAAGGTTCTCTCTGCTGAGGCAGTAGCAACTGAAACTTTTAATGAGATACCTAAAGCATTAATTCAATTTGGAAATGAACCAAGAATTTTACATATAAGCACAAGCATTGTAATGGGATTGTATAACATAAATTGTTACTGCAGAAATATAACAACATATCTTTATTTTATTAAATAAATCCTTATCTCTATAAACTAAAGCAATATCTGGATCCCTACAGTTTTTAAGTTCTTCTTTTCTAACACTGTTCAATGCTTAGACATTACCCAAAAAACTGAAAGCAGCATTTATTGCTCATTTTTTTCAAATTGCCTTCAATCAAGATTATATTTTGACTATAACTGTCAAAAGATAGATTATAAAAATTGGGGGCTTATTTGTATGTAAATGCTTTTCTTCTTATTCATGCAAATATTTTTATTATTTCAAATTTTTCATACCTTATTGGAATGCCACATTTTTGCATATTTCTCATGCAGTTTCTTTTGACTTTGAAAAATCATTTTCATTAAAAAATTTTAAGTTTTTAATCCTTTTCTTATAAAAGTGAAACAGCCAAATCTAGACTTGCCTGGATTTTTTTGGGTAAATTTCTCTACATTATTAACAGCAAGCAGAAGTTCATACCAAATAACTGTGGATTTGCAAATGGAAATCATCTTCTATCAGAGACCACAATGCACTCTTTATTCGAGGATCTTCTATTGTTTTACTTAACTCATCTAGTATATTTATTATCTTGTCTAAATTAACTATTCTAAGAACATTTAGTTGGTGTTTCCGTCACATGATCTGCCGTTACTGTGAGATCCAATTTGATCTGGTTCACCAAGACACTCCACGTATAATGTCACAGATAGTCTTTGAATAGAAAGTATCATTATATTTGCACAGTTGGGTCCGTGTCTCCTAGAAACAAATTCTAACCATGTGCTGTATAGCACAAAGAATGCTTCTGGATTTTTGGCCAATATTCTGGTTTATATGCCTTTTTATTTACCAGTCACACTAGTGCCATTGTCACAGGCTTGCCCCTGACAATCTTTTAAATCAGTTCCTTCACTGAAAGCAGTTTCTGTAGTTCTTTCCCCTAAGGCAAAATCTGTCCTTTTCGTAAGAGGTGAAAACACGTTCCTGGTTTCTCTCTTCTGTTAGTTCAACTATATACATTAAAGATATTGTTAAATGTAACTTTTGTCTTTGTTATAATCTAGTTGAATAAAGTCTCACTTTTATTATATGCATTTATTTTGTGTATGATTTTTTAAAACTTTATTACCTGTTAACATCATCATCTTACATTGATTTCTTCATCTTAGATGGTGATTGTTTCTTTAAAAAAAAGATCTATCTTATATATCTTGCCACTCTAGCACCAAGTTTCTAAAAAATTTCTACTAAACCTAGAAATTTTCTTTAGCTTGCTGTTTATTCAGGCTTTTAATGTATGCTTTTTGTGTGCAAATGATGTTTTATTTTCTATTAACCACAAACCTAAGTCTTTCCAGTCTCAAGTACTTTTATGGTCACATCTGATCTTGAATATTGATTATAAAACATAAAATGGCAGTTATGTAATTTTTTGTCTATAGTTTCTCCATTTGAAATAGTTTTGGTGTCAAGTGAAGAGTTTAAATCTTCTTCCATGTTTGCCCAATGGGATATTGTAAACATCAGTTTACATCAGATTGTGTTTTGTGAGAAGTGTTCTCTTGCTGTGAGAAGGATGAGTGCCATTTCCTAGGATCATTGTCCAATAAGTACAGTAAAGCTATAGAGGTTTCTTCTTTCACAGCTAATATCCTAATTTTATGAATGCAATTTTCTTCTTTTAGTGGGAAGGCCAGAGTTTAATTTGTTGCTTCTGAGTTATGAATTCGATGGGTTCTTTTCATTGTCATTGTTTGGAACAGTCGTCAAACCTTTGTTTGTTATTTGTTACAATGTTGCAAGAGTTTCATCTGATGTGTTCAGACTGTAGATTTGACAAGAGTCATTTTCTTGCTCATTTTTATTGTTTTGATAAAAAAAGTAAGACTTCATTAAGGAAAGCTATTCTAATGTTTTTTTCTAAAATTCTGTTTCAGGTCATGTTTGACAGAAGTCTGTTAAGTTTCTAAATAACAAAAGCAATGAAACTTAAGCAGATCATCACTTTGAATATTTTTCTATGACTTTTTTTTTTCAATTTTTTTTCTTGAGTTCTAGTTTTTTATTTTTAGCATGATCTCAACTTCTACACATGCTCAAAGATTTAAAGCTTAAAAATTTAAATGTATTCAAATAAAATACAAGTGTTCAATATATAAATATAAAATTGAGTATATTTTCACCAAAAATTATAGTTAATATTAAAAATTAAAATTATCTTTTATATGTGTTTCAAAAAGTTTTTTCTAAACTATGCTAAATTCTTTACTAAAAAAGCAAAATACAAACAATAATTGAACTATCAAAATTTTAAATTTTAAACAATTTAAAAATTGTTTAAATAAATCTGATATATTGAAATATTTTACTATTTATTTAGAAGATTAAATTTTTATTAAAAGTTATTCACACTTCTAACGTTTAATGTTTATCTAGTTGCCCAAAGGAAAAATCAGAATTACATGTTGTGCATATTACATCTAGCCCCACATATATACAAATTTGAAAACAATATGAATGGCTTAAAATTGTAAAATGCTCCTCAGTCTTTGTGAGCACCTATTGTGAAATCTGTGGAAATTTGTGACTACCTCCAGAACTGCTAATTGGAATATAAAAGAAGCAAGAAAATGTACACTCAGCACTACTGGAAAATAATGAATTTAATGTAAGAATCCATTGAATTCATCCTGAGAGTTAGGATTTGACAGGTTAATTAGTGTTTTCTTTTACCTAAGTGCTTTGTTACTTAAATCCTCCCTTCACTCTAAAGACTTGTCCATCTCTGATGTTGGCAGTAGCAAAACCTATAAATCTTCCCGGTCATCTGATAGGTGGAAGGGATTCTCTGAGATTCTCTGGGAGCCTGAATGGTGTTAGTCATGATAGTGGATATTTAAATTATGCATTGTGTTGACGCTGAGCATCAGATCCTAAGTAACAGAGGTGACCATGCATTCTTTAATAAATTGTGTGTGTGTCGCAGTGTATGGATGGAGATGTGCTTTTTCTGCACATGGATAGCCAGTTGTTCCAGCACCATTTGCCGAAAAGATTATCCTTTCTCAACTAAATTACCTTTGTATTTTTCTCAAAAATCAACTGACTATTTCTGTATGGATCCACTTATGGACTCTGTTTTGTTTCATTGATCTAGTTTTCTGTCTTTACACTGTCTTTATCATTGGTATTTTTTACAACTTTTTATTACTATAGCTTAATGATTTCTTAAAATCATGTAGTCCTTCCAACTTTGTTCCTAGTTTTCGAGGCTGTTTGTATTACCATTTGAGTTTTAGAATCAACTTAATTTCTACGAGAAAGCAAATTGGAATTTTAATTGGAATTGCATTGAATCTACGTATCAACTTGGGAGAATTGGCATCTAACCAATATTGAATCTTCGGTTTATGAACATATCTGTTTATTTAGGTTTTCTTTTTTTTTCTTTCAGCATGTCAGTACATTATTTAGTTTTCAAGGTGTAGGTCATAAAACAGCTTTTGTCAAGCATGTTCCTAAGTATTTCATATTTTTGATGTATTAAAATATTGGAAAAATTTTATAACTGTTTACAGCATAATATATAAAAGTACAACTGATTTCTTTTTACCTTCTAGCCTACAATCTTGCTAAATTCATTTATTAGTACTAGTAGCTTTTTTGTTGACTCTGTAGGATTTTCTACATAGATAATCATGTCATCTGTGAATAAAGATGGCTTTACTTCCTCTTTTGCAATCTGGAAGCCTTTTGTTGTGGTGGTGGTGGTGGTTGCCTTATTGCAGTGGCTAAAACCTCTAGTAAAATGTTGATGAGAAGTGGTGAGAGCACTCATCTTTGCATTAATTATAATCTTAGGGGAAAACTATTCAATCTTTTGCCATTAAGATGTTAGCAGCAGGTTTTTTATAGATGCTCTTTATCAGTTTAGAGAAATTCTCTTCTACTACTAGTTTGCTGAGAGTTTTAAAATCAGGAATGGATGTTTAATTTTATCAAATGCATTTTCTGTGTTATTGATATGATAATATGATTTTTCTTTTTCAGTATGTTAAAATGATGAATTATGTTGATTTTTGAAACGTTAAACCAACTTTGCATTCTTGGGATTAAGCGCCATTAGTTATCATGTGTTATCCTTTATATGCACCATTGGACTCAATTTGCTGAAAGTTTTTAAAAGAATGTTTGCGCCTTCATCTGTGATTTTATTTACTTGAGTATCTACCTGGTTTTGTATAAGAATACTGCTGGATTCAAATAATGATTTGGGAAGTAATCCCTTGTCTTCACTTTTTTTTTTTTAATGTAGAATTGATAGTATTTATTTTTAAATGTTTGGTGGAATTCATCAGTGAAGCTATTGGAGCTGGGAGCTTTCTTTGAAAGAGACAAAGCTATTCAGGTTATTTATTTCTTTATGAGTGAGCTCTGTATTTTATGTCTTTCAAGGGATTTGTCCACTTCATTTAAGTTTTTGAATTTATTGGCGTAAAATCGTTCATAATATTCACTTACTATCCTCTTAGTATCTGTAGAATTTATAGTGATATCACCTCTCTCATCTCTGATGTTGGCAGCTTCATCTTCTCTGTTTCATTCCTGATTCATTTGGTTAAGACCCTATCAATTTTATTGATCTCTAAGAACTTGCTTTTGCTTTCCTTGCTTTTTCTCTATTGTTTTCCTTTTTCTTATTTCACTGATTTCTGCTCTTACCTTTCTTATTTATTTTTTTCTACTTTGGTTTAATTTTCTTTTCCTATATTTTTAAGTGGAGGCTGAGACCACTAAGTTCAGCCACTTCCTCTTTTTTAATGAAAGCATTTCAGTACTATGAATTTTTCTTAAAGCACTGCTTTCACTGTATCTCAGAAACATGGATGTACTCCAATTAGTGGTTTGATAGTTTGTGTTTTCATTTCCCTTCAGTTAAAAATACTTTCTGATTTCCTTTTTAATTTCTTTTTTGACACATGTTTCTGAATATTTGGGGGTTTTCTAAATATTTTTCTGTTATTCCTTTCTAATGTAATTCCATCGTAGTCAGAAAACATACTTTATATGACTTGAAGCCTTTTAATATTCAGACTGGTCTTATAGCCCAGAATATGGTCTATCTTAGTAAATATTCTATGTGCACATTAGAATAATGTATATTCTATTTTTGGATGGACTGTTCTATAAACATCAATTATAGTTGCTATTTTGTCAAGTTCCTTGAAAGTGTTTTTCGAATATTCTGTGTTCCTGTTCTATCTTCTTGTTCTATCAATTACTGAGAGAGGGGTGTTGACATTTCTGACTAAAATTTGGATTTTGCTATTTATTCTTATACTTTTATAAACTTTTGCTTTATGTATTTTGACTCTGTTATTAGGTCCATATACATTTAGGATTATGTCCTCTTTTTAAAAATTATTATTTTCTTTTTCTTTTGGCTGTGTCGGGTCTTTGTTGCGGTGCGTGGGCTTCTCTTTAGTTGCGGGCTCCAGAGCACGTGGCCTCTGTAGTTTTTGCGGCACGTGGGCTCAGCAGTTGTGGTGCACGGGCTAGTTGCCCCACAGCATGTGGGATCTTACTTCTCTGACCAGGGATCGAACCTGGTTCCCCTGCATTGGAAGGCAGATTCTTTACCACTGGACCACCAGGGAAGTCCCAGGATTATGTCCTCTTGATAAACTGACTCCTTTCTTATTATGAAATATCCCTGTTTATTCTTGGTAATATTCTTTGCTGTGGTTATTGTTAGCATGGTGTATCTATCCTTTTATTTTTAACCTATTTTTGTCTTTATATATAAAATACATTTCTTACAGGTAGTATATAGTTAGGTCTTGCTTCTTTATCCAGTCTGACATTTTTTGTCATTTAATTGGGGATATTTAGACCATTTACTTTTAATGTTATTAATAATATGGTTTGGCTATTTTGTTATCTGTTTCTATTTGTTCCATTTGTTCTTTGTCTTCCTTTTCCTCTTTTTCTACCATCTTTTAGATTTATTGCCTATTTTTATTATTCTATTTTATTTTCTTTGTTGGATTATAGTTATAATTCTTTATTTAGTGGTTGTTTTAAGGTTTATAGTATACATACTTGTTACAGTATACCTTCAAGTTATATTATACTGGTTCATGGATAGTATAAGAAACTTACAACACTTGCACTTTCCTCCTCCTGACCTTTGTACTACTGTTGTCATACATTTTAATTCTACATGTGTTATAAGCCTCATAACACGTTGCTATTATTTTTGCTTTAAATATTTAATTATGTTTTAAAGACTCTAAACATAAGAAAATAAACTTTTTAATATTTACCCACATTAATCCTTTCTTTATTTCTTTGTATATTTGGTATCATTTTTCTTCAGCCTAAAAGACTTCCTTTAACATTTTTTCGTAATGCAGGTCTGCTGCTGCTGATTAATTTTTTTCAGCTTTTGTATTTCTGAAAAAGTCTTTTTTTGTATTTGTGTGTTTTTTTTAAACACATTAAATTATTTTATTTATAGCCCCACTGTTTTAGATGTACATTTATGGACTATCCAAAAGCAGTATTTTTTTTTAGCAATCCTGGAAATTTTAAATACTCTAAGCAACTCCCGAAGATCAAGTTGTCAAGTTCCTCACCAAGGACATCCATAGGTCATTTTTGTGCTCCCAGATAGTAAGTAGTCAGCTAGCAGCAGTCTATGCTTCAAGCGTCCATCTTTCACCCGAACGAAAATTAAAACCGACAATGTGGCAGAGGCCAGACCAGGCCGCTGCCCTCCACGCGTTCAGGGACCGGGAGCCTCGGACCCGGCCCGGCCGCGGCGCCAGCCTCACTAGACTCAGGGCAGCCGCACGCTCCTGCCCTGCGCCCCAGCCTTCGGAGGCCAGGCGGCCACAGGCCCGGGACCGTCCAAAACTCCTGCGCCGAACAGGCTGAAAGAACTGTATTTGTTTTTAAAAGAGTTTCTAGATTACTAGGTTGACGGGTTTTTTCCTTCAGTGTTGTAAAGATTTTAGTCCGCTGATTTCAAGCTCCCATTGTTTCCGATGAAAATTCTGTGTAATTTTTATTTTTGTTACTCTTTATATAGTGTATCTTTTTTTTTTTTGTCTGCCTGATTTTAAGATTGTCTCTTTATTACTGGTTTTAAGTAATTTAATTATGATATTCTTGGCATAGTGTCCTTCATTTTTCTTTAGCTTGGGGTTTGTTGAGCTGCCTGTATCTCTGGACTTAGGTTTGCATCATTTTGGGAAATGATGCCTGTATCTCTGGACTTATGGTTTGCATCATTTTGGGAAAGCTCTGGCCATTGTTTTTTCAAATAGTATTTCTGCTTCCCTCTACCTCTCCAGATGAATGTATTTTATTCACTCAGTTTACTGAGTCTCTATTTTTCTGTTTTTCCCCAGTCTTTTTTTGTTTCATTGTGGATACTTTCTATTGCTCTGTCTTTAAGTTCACAAATCTTTTTTTGGCAATGTCTAGTTTTTTTGTTAATTCTATCTAGTGTTTATTTTATTTCAGACATTGAAGTTTTCATTTTTAGAATTAGACTTGGGTTCTTTTTTTTTTTTTTTTTTTTTACATTTCCATGTCTCTACTTACCATATTCAATCTATCCTCTACCTTCTTGGACATATGAAATATAGTTATACTAACTATTTTAATGTTTTTGTCTACTAATTTTATCATTTGTGTTATTTTCATATTGATATTCCCCCCCCTTATGTGTCATACTTTCCTGTTTCTTTGCATGCCTGGTAATTTTTTTATTGGATGCTAGATATTATGAATTTTACTTTTTGGGTGCTGGATATTCTTGTATTCCCACCAGTATTCTTGAATTTTGTTCTGGGATGTGTTTAAATTATTTGGAAACAGTTCGATACCATTGAGGCTTGCTTTGAGTTAGGTGGAAACATCATAACCTTTAGTCTAGGGCTAACCTTCTCCCCATTACCGAGCCAATACCCTTCTGAGTCCTCTACCTGATAAAAATTATGGGGTTTTCTATTCTGGCTGATGGGAATACAAAGTACTCTTAGCCCTGTGTAAGCTCAAGTGGTTCTTTTCCTCTATTTTTTGAGTGGTCCTTTCACTAGCCTCAGTATGAATACATTGATTTGTTCCCATCTGAAGACTCAAGGGGGACCCTCTGCAGATCTTTGGACCTCTCCCCAGCGCCCATGTAGCTCTGTCCTCTGCCCTGTGAACTCTAGCTGCGTTGGGCTTCCCAGACTTGCTGCAGCTAGCTCTGTCTCTTCAGATTCTCAGAAAGACTGCCAGACTCTGCCCAGGTTCCCCACCCCACACTGTGGCCTGAAAATGCTCTCCAGGCAGTAAGCTGAGGCAATAATGGGGTTCACTTTATTTGCTTCCCATCTCCCAGGGATCCCTGTCCTGCATTGTCTGATACCCAGTGTCTAAAAACTGTTGCTGTTCCACAGTTTTTCTGTTGTTGAAGATGGGAGGGTAAATCTAGTTCTTATTACTCCGTCTTGGCAAAAAACAGAAGCTCAACCGGATTTTAAGGCCTCAAAAAGACTAACCACTCTCCTTTGAACTCAGTGGATCTCGCCTTTCTACTTCCTACAATGAGCTGTCCCAAACTTAGCCCAATACTCTAAATGACACACAGTAATTTGAGCTAAAGCCTATTTAAAAATTCTCATTGGTTCTAAAACTGTAGGTGCAGTAAATCCAGTTGGGCTTCTTAATATGCCTTTAGATTCATTCAATGTTGATTTATTGCCTACCATTTATTGCCCTGTTCTAGGTACTGGGAATACAGCAGTGAACAATTCATATGAGAACTCTTGCCCTTCTGGAACTTACATTCTAGTGAAAGATTGATAGATTTGACCATGTAATAGCTAATGTTTATTGAGTGATTACTATGTGCTAGGGACTATATAGGTTCTTTATGCACATACATTTATACTATCCTTAAAACAACCCTGTGTGGTAGGTACCATTATTATGCTTATTTTTTACAGAAAAGGAGAGAGAAATTAAATGCCCAGGGTGGCACATTTAGTAGGGGATGGAGCTGAGATTCAAATTCTGTCTTTTCCAGAGTTTGGCCTAAGCGTCATGCTGTGCTGCCTCTCTGTGTAACTCTGATGTTTTCTGGGGTCACCTTACATCAGGTATGCTTTTTAGCTCAGAACCTCCATTCATATGCAGCTCTACAAATCAAGACATCTTGTCCCCAAGCCATTTAAGAGCTGCTTAGCATGTTGGGATCCAGTCTCTCCTTGCCTTTATCATCTCTACTGGCAGTCCTATCTGGTGCTGCCGTGTCCCTTTTGGAAATAGCCACTCCCTACCTCAGCTCACCCAAGCCCTCTGACTAAGCATTGCGCCTAAAACGAATGTCAGTTTTTGTGCAATGAATTGTAAACGGGGGCTTCTCTGTCCAACGTTTTACAAGAGGTGCAGGAAGGCTGCAGGTACAGCTTTTCCACTTTAGACCTCCATTGCCACACCTTGGCGGGGGAGGTCAGGTCAAGAGTGTTAAAAACAGGGCCATTGGCATTCGATTCTGGACAGAAATCAATTATGGCATTAGGCTGAGCTGCTGGCCATGACTGAAGAAAGATACCATCTGAGTTATTGAAATGGCAACTTGAAAGCTGTCGGACCCGTGCTATATTATCTTTTATTTTGCTTGGTGTACCCAATTCAGACCAAGCTTCTTGGGAGATGAATCCAGTTAACACTCAGTTAAGGAGAATTCTGGAAAGTGTACTTTATGTATCGCCTGCCATATGCGTGACTATAGCTGGTCCATTCTTGTCTGTTTATACTGGCTGTTTAAAAATCCTAAATATAAAGACATATAAATAATGAAATATTATTTGCTTAATTGTAAATTATATAGTTATGAATCAATTAAAATACAATAATAACGAAATACTAAAGTTAGTAAAACCCTTTTGGACACTATCATCAACATAATATGGTGACATGTTTGTCCGATGATTTATTTTATGAAACGTCAAAATAACTTTTGGCCTCAGGAAGTCATTCTAAATTTGTAACTTTTGTTTGAAAGTCATAATTTTGACGGCCGTATATGACTTAGAGCAGCTTCTGGCCAATAACCACAAGTCTCTCCCTACCCAAGTTGTGGCTACTTGAGCCAAAAACTTAAAGGAAATATCAATATTTGTCCGGAGAGTAAGGGATGGTCTATTTGTTATTTGCACAGTGGGCATATTTATTTTATTTTTATGTTTTCAATCAGGAGCATGAGAACTCTGGGCTTTATTTCTCCCTGCCCTCTTTGGGCTGTTCATTTGTGTGCTTGGCAGAAAGAAGAACTTGGAGAAAGTCGCTGGCCAAATGTGTGATTTCTTGGTCTGCCACGCTGGTCACCAAGCAGGTGCTCCCGGGACACTCATGGGCTGTCCAGGTGCTTGTCGGGGGACAGGAAGGTGCGCGCTCTGTCTAGACATTGCAGCAGCATCGGTGATCCAGCAGCCTGGGCCAGTCCGGATATTTCCAGTTCTCTGTGATGGTTGGCGGCTGTTGGTGATATGTGGGGCTGACAGTGACCCCTAAAATTTGGAGACGAGGGAAACAAGGGCACAGGCAGTGCTGTGTGGCCCGTAGAGCGCAGAGGAGGGTGGCCGTGGCTCTGGGGCACCTCCAGGAGCAGAGGTAGGGTTAGGCTTAGGGGCATCGTACCCTCTTCCAGTTCTTCTTGTCTGGATCCTTTGTGCTGTAGGGACAAGGGCGCTGAGTGGATACTGAAGGCCCTGGATTCTGTCCCTAGCTCGTCATGGGACAAACAGTTTCCTCATCTGTACAACGAGAGGGTGGAAGAAATGAATGACCCGTCAGGTCCCTTTGAAGACACACAGTTTATGTTCTATGATACCCACTTCTCTGTGTTTTTTCTCTCTCTTTTCTGTCACCACTTTGGGGACCAAACATCGGCGCTGTGTGTGAGTAGAAGTAGTGGGGGAAGGGTGGCAGTGGGGGGGGGCAATTTCTCCCACTTTTGACCCACTCTTCCTCCTTTTTTCTCACTTTTTAAAAGAATTGAAGTATAGTTGGTGCTCAGTGTTATGCTAGTTTCAGGTGTACTTCATACTGATTTGACATTTGCATATATTATGAAACGATCACCACTATAGGTCTAGGAACCATCTGTCCCTGTACAAAATTATTATACTATTATTTACCGTAGTCCTTATGCTGTATGTCATATTCCTGTGGCTTATTTATTTTATAACTGGAGGTTTGTACCTCTGAATTCCCTTTACCTATTTCACAGCCTCCCCACCCCCTGCCCCCGAACCACCCGTTTGTTCTCTGTATCTATGAGTCTGGTTTCGTTTTGTTTTGTTTTTCAGATTCCATACATAAGTGAAATGTGGTATTTGTCTTTCTCTGTCTGACTTACTTCCCTGAGCATAATACCCTCTAGATCCATCCATGTTGTTGCAAATGGCAAAATTTCAGTCTTGTGCGTGTGGCTGAGTGATACTGCATTACGTATATATATCACATCTTCTTTATCCATTCATCTATCATTGGACACTTACGTTGCTTCCATATCTTGACTATTGTAAATAATACTGCGGTGAACATTGGGATGCGTGTATCTTTTTGAATTAGTGTATTTGTTCTCTCTGGGTAAATACCCAGAAGTGAAATTCCTGGGTCATATGGTGGTTCTATTATTAATTTTTGGGGGGGAACCTCCATACTGTTCTCCATAGTGGCTGCACCAGTTTACATTCCCACTGACAGTGTGCCGGGCTCCCTCTTCTCCACACCCTCACCAACACTCGTTATTTGTTGTCTTTTTGATGACAGCCATTCTGACAGGTGTGAGGTAGTTCTCCCTCCTTTCTTATCCTCTCCTTTTCCTCAAGGTGAAATGCTGCAGAAATCTCAGAACTTGGAGCACCCCTTGGTAATTTAAGAAGCTCATAATATGAATTATTGAACCAGGCGGGGCTCTTCTTCACTGACAGCTCTTAGGTAGATAACCTGTTGTGCTGTGGAGAGAAATGCCAGGTGCTTCAGGTGAACTTGGCTGGGAACGAGGTGACTCAGGGAGCAGGCTCCTGGGCAGGGAGTAGGGTGTGTGTGTGTGTGTGTGTGTGTGTGTGTGTGTGTGGCCTCATCTGAGCCCATGACACACCCAGACGGGACCTGGGCCAGCAGCCGTTAGGGTTGAGGTAAACATCTTGAGATGCTCTTGTCAACAGAGCCGCAGCCCTGTCCGCGTGTGGGCCTTGCAATAGCCCAGAGAGGGCTGGCGAACTTCCACTCAGAGGACTTAGTTTTGTCTCCAAAAGCTGAGCCGGATCCTTTCAGCTCTCCCCTACCGAAGCCTCTGGGGGAGGAAGGTAGTGCTATCCTGGCAACACCAGGCTCAGGGCGGTTACGAAACCCATTCCAGGCACCGGGAGAGGGCCAGGCCCTCCTGTGTTCTCTGCGGGCTGTGGGGAGGACGGCAGGGCAAGAGGCCCAGTCCTAGGGCTGGATTCCCTCCCTGCGGGCTGGAGAGAAGGGGGAGGAGGATGCCTGCTGGCTTCTCCTGGGGAGCTTCCCGGCTGGACCGCTTCCCCCAGGAACCCCCCCTGCCCCCCGCACATCAGAGCCCCTCTCTCCACATTCAGCCCTTGCCCCTCTCCTCCCTCATTCTCTTTCACTCCGGGCCATCTCATCCCCCCATGGCTCTGATGACCCCTAGCTTCCAGCCCAGGCCCCCCTGCTAAGCAGCGGACACACAGCCAGTGTCTCAAAGGTCAACATGGAGCAGAGGGGCTAAGAATGCAGGCCCTGAAAACCACACCATGTGGCTCTGATACAAGCTTTCAATCACTCCTTGCCTCAGTTTTCTCAGCTGTAAATGGGGATGATAACAGTACCTTCTCGAAGGGTCCATGTGAGGAGTAAATGAAGTAATTCACCTACAGCTCCTGCTTCAGTGCCCGGCACCTCTTATTCTGTTATTCCTCCTCTTTACGCCCCACCCCCTCAAGGGCTGTCTCCCTCGTCCTGATGGATGGCTTCCTCGTCCTGATGGATGGCTTCGGGTTACCTGAAGCATCCCAGACTTGGCCTGTCCCTCCTGCATCCAGTCACCTCCAGGCCGCAGTGACTCACTTCCTCTCCGTTCCTGCTGTCACCGCGTTGGTTTTGGACCTCTTTACATCTCTCCTTTCTCTCCCACTAGGCTGCCGGCTGGGTCCCTTACCTCCGGTCTCACTTCTTCCAGTCTAGCAGCCTCATGGTACAACCCCCAGTCACTCTCTGTCAGCTCCAACACCAAGTCCACCCTCGAAGGTGTGCATGGCCCGGCAGCTTCTGGCCTTTGCCCACCTTCCTGGCTTCCTTTCAACACATGCTCCTGGGTAGCAGCCGTGCCACACCCCAGCCCGTGCTTCCATGTCCCTGCCTCTGTTCCTGCGGGGCCCGCTTCCTGGAACACCTACTTGTGCCCTTCCTCTTCTGCGGAATGCCTGCTTTTCCATCAAGACAGTCATACTAATAAATACATTTACAGAACCTAATATCCGACACTGTTCTAAACATGCTTTACATGGATTAATTCATTTAATCTTTTCAACAACTTCGTGAAATAAGTACTATTTCCAGAATGAGGAAACAGAGGCAGAGGGAGGTTAGTAAATTGCCCGAGCTCATAGAACTAGTAACTGGGAGAACCTGGGTGCAAAGCCACGCAGCCAGCTCTAGAGCCTGTGCCTGATGGCTACACCACCTTCAAGACTCTCACGGCCCTGCCCTCCACGGCCTCTCCCAGCCCTGTTGGGCAACTACTGTTCCTTTGCGTTGTCACAGCGTTGTTCATGTTGCTTTCCCATGAGCCTCTGGAGAGCAAGGACCATATTCTGTTCATTTCCACATCTCCATTGCCCACTGCGCTGGGCACTTGGTGGGTGCCCAGTACATATTACTAAATAAAAACCAAAAATCCACGGGTGAAGTATCACCTGCCTTCTTGTTTTCACCAAAGTTTGGCGAAACTCAGTTTCCAAGACATATCTGGGACTCGCCTCCTCCAAGCAGTCTCGCCTACCCTCACCCTCTTCTTTTGCTTGGAATATTCCTTTCCCCCCTCCTCCCAAGGCCCTGGTGCATGTGGTCAGCTCTTGGTGAGGTCTGCTGATGGCCCAGGGGCCACGGGGAGCCAGCGGACCTGGGAGAAACCCTGGTTCTCTTTGTTTTGGGAGAAGGAGACTTGGTGGACTTGGGTCAGATCATGCTGAGCTGGAGGGGGGGCAGGAGACACACAGACCAACAGTGGGTCCCGTTAGGACATCCCTCTGCCTCCACAGCCACCTTCTCCCCAGTTCAAATGACAGAGTAACAAGGAATCCAAAGGCAGAACTAGGGGCCAGCCTGTGTCCACACGGCTGTAATCGAGGTATCTATACACAGCATAAAGGAAGTGTCTTTCTCGCAAAGTATTCATTCTGAAACCAAAACTGTGAGTCAGGGGCCAGGAAGGGCATTTTGAAGCCAATGCACATTTCCCACAGCACCCAGAAGCTTTCCTCAATCTGAGAGCCTGTGTTTCGGGCAGGGGGGGGTGCTGACAGGATGGTGGTGGGACAGCAGGGCCCTGCCACTGAATGAGCTCCTTCTGTGTGCCAGGCACTGGGCTGGACACCCTTTACACTTAGTCCCGTGCCCTCCTCACTGAGACTGTAGGAGCTGGGTCATGCCCTGTGTGCAGAGGCAGAAACCAAGTCAGGGATTGGTTTGCCCACCCCCAAGTGTCCATCCCCTGGGACGTCTGGTGGCTCTGATGCCAGTCACTCTAGATTTTGGACATGTCCCATCAGGTGGGATGCACACCCCAGCCTTTGTCCCCCAGCTCCTGGGAGGAAGTGAGATCAGTGAGCTTCTGCAGCGTGGGCTCTTCCTCCAGGAAGCCTCCCATCCTTAAACGTGTGTTGTTCCCAGATGCTTCCTGCAGCCTCTACCTCACGCTTCCCGTGGAAGCTGAAGCACAGAGAGGGTTGAATGTTGTCTCAGCCACCTAGGTAGAGCCGTGTAGGTGTGGATGCATCCAAGTGGCTGTGTCCAAATGTAAGGTCGCTGGTTATTTTTTGTTACCAAGTAATATGTCCTACAGGCCTCCCTCAGTTGCCTCTCCCCCACCTCATCTGTCCTTCTCCCTGTACCTCGATCCCCACCCCCATCCCTGACTTCCTCAACGTCCCTCAACCCCTGCTTAACCCTCAGATCTCAGATGATCCAGTAGGGGTCAGGGAGAGAATAGAGCATTTGTACATTACTTTGTAGTTTTTCAAAAGCAAAAAGTTTAGTGTGTGTGCGTGTTGCTGCATTGATTTGAGGTGGCATTAAAATGTCCCCAACAATGGGACTTCCCTGGTGGTGCAGTGGTTGAGAATCTGCCTGCCAGTGCAGGGGACACGGGTTCGAGCCCTGGTCCGGGAAGATCCCACATGCTGCAGAGCAATTAAGCCCATGCGCCACAACTACTGAGCCTGTGCTCTAGAGCCCACAAGCCACAGCTACTGAGCCTGCACTCTAGAGCCCGTGAGATGCAACTACTGAAGCCCACACGCCTAGAGCCGGTGCTGCACAACAAGAGAAGCCACCACAGTGAGAAGTCTGTACACTGCAGCAAAGAGTAGTCCCTGCTCACCGCAACTAGAAAAGCCCGTGTGCAGCAATGAAGACCCAACGCAGCCAAAAAAAAAAAAAATGTCCCTGACAAGACTCTCTTGCAAAGTGTTGAAGCTTGGGGATTTCCCTGGGAGGTGCCCTTGCAGAGGGTGGGGCTTCCTGGTCACAGCCTCAGATCAGGCTGGCCCACAGGTTGGCTGGGAAGTCAGTGTTTTCGGCCCCTGGGCCCTGCAGGCTCCCTTGTTGACAATGGGAGGAGCACTAAGAAACCCATAAGACACAGGGACTTCCCTGGTGGTCCCGTGGTGAGGAATCCGCCTTCCAATACAGGGGACGGGTGTTCGATCCCTGGTCCGGGAACTAAGATCCCACATGCCACAGGGCAGCTAAGCCTGCGTGCCACAAACTATGGAGCCCACATGCCCTGGATCCTGAGCGCTACAACTAGAGAGAGAAAAAACCCATGCGCCACAACTAGAGAGAAGCCCGCACGCCGCAACCAGAGAGAAGCCAGTGCACAATGAAAGATCCCACATGCCTCAATGAAGATCCCGTGTGCCACAACTAAGGCCTGACGCACCCAAAAATAAAATAAAATAAATAATAAATCTTAAAGAAAAAAAAAAAAAGAAATCCATAGGGCACAGAGTGGGGCTCAGTGCACAGAGGGCAGGCCACCTGTGGGTCCCAGGTGGGACCCTCAGTGAGTTCAGCCAATCCTGGCAGTGACTGCGGGGCCTAGAGGGAAAGCACTTAGTGAGCCGTGCAGGCTTTGCACCCAGGCCACTGAGCTCCAGCTTTGCCACTTACTGCCGGATTGACCTTGGACAGGCTCCTCAACTACGCTGAGGCACGTGTCCTCATTCATAAAAGGGGGATGATGATACCTTTCCCTTAAGTTTGCTGTGAGGGTTAAATACCAATATGTTGCTGCAGCTGTTTTGCCCTTCAATTCTCATAATTCTATTGGCCTATGTTATCTGCACACTTACCCTCATTTCCTGGTATTTCTTTGTCCTCCTTCACCCCTGCCCTAACAGGACTGGCCTGAGAACATAGCAAAGTAATAATAGTCTTGCTTATTTCCAAAAGGACTTTCTCTAGAGCCATGGTTGTTGCCTGGGGATAGGGATGGAAGAAGAGAGTGATTATAAAGGGCACAAGGGAGGACACTTTCGGGACAACGAAACATCGGCTATCTTGATTGTGGTGACGGGTTTGTAGGTGTATGTCAAAACTGATTCATTTGTGTACTTTAAACAGGTGCAGTTTATTGTACTTCACTGATATAACAGTGAATTTGGGGAGATGATTAAAAAGATCTCAAATGAGCACAAAGGGTGAAAATACACTTTAATGCTACATTCACGTTTCATTAAACTACAACAGAACATTAAAAAAAAAAAAAAGCTTCGTCAGGAGTCATCTCAATAGACCATCACAGTTTATCTGTGACCTGGGCCAGTATGAGCTAAACTCATAAGCATTGCAAGGGCTGTGCTTATGGTCATATTCCTCATGCCTAGCCCAGAGCATTGTGCCTAGTAGGCATGCAAAAAGATTGATGATTGAGTGGTTGGCTGAATGAATGAATGGCTGTGGAAACTAAGATTCGGTTAAAAGAAGTGACTGGGCGTGGAATCAGCTCCTCTATTGATATTTCAAGACTACTTTGAAGCAGGAGAATGTTGTCGGTAGTTTCCTCCTGTGTCCCCTGCCTCCGGTCTGCCCAGGATGCCATGCAGGATCCTTGGTGATTGTCTTCCCTCCCTACCTTGTCACCTGCATCCTCCCCCAGAAAACCTGCTTTTCCTGTACACATTTCCTGGGGCCTTAGCTGCTATCTGACAACTTCATCTGCACACAGGCGGAAGGGTGACGTTGCCTCCCAGATCATGTATTTTCCATTCTGAAGGAATGTGGACCATGGATATCTTAGTATCCTCATCTGCATGGTGAGGAAGTGGGCCTGATGACCTCTGAAACCCTGCCCTTCTGTGGTGTGCTGTGGTGCTATCATTCCTGGATGCCATCGTGAGGCCAAGACCACGTTTGTTTGGATTGAGTTTACATCCTGACATGGTACAAAATTCAAAAGGTACAATAGGGTAATTCTCCCACCCTTGTGGTCCTGTCTCGTGTTGCCAGGTCACAGAGGTGACCACCCCTGCCAGTTCTTTATGTGTCTTCAAGGGACATTCCAGCATATGTAAATCTAGAATGAGGCCTGAGGACATGGGCCAGATTGGGTTGACATTTGTTTGTTTCTAATGCTGAAATGCTATTATTTAGATGCCCCGTAATTCAACCCCTGACCTTTAGGCTTAAAAGTAATGCTGCAATAAATATCCTTGTACATGTATCTTTGTACACATGTGGAAGTGTAACTGTAAACATACTAGAGGTAGAATTGCTGATTCAAAAAATAAATATGGCATTTCATTGTGTATAGATATGACCAAATTGCCTTTCAAAGATGCTTACAACTTATACTTCCATCCACAATACAGAGTGCTCATCTCTCCACATGCCTGCACCAATAATATTTACCCAAGTATTTTTTCCAGTTAATAAAATTTTATTGCGGTATAAAGTTAACGTAGAAAAGCACACAAATCATAACTGTGTAGTTAGGTTAATTTTCCCAAAATGAAACTGCCTTCTAGGTCATAAATAGAATATTAAGAGCATCCCAGAAGCCCCACTCCTGTGCTTTTTTTTTTTCCCACTACTGTTCTGCCCAAAGGTGATCAATATCTGACTTTTAATACCATAGGTTAGTTTTGCCCAACCTGTGTTAGTACCAAACTTTTGGAATATATGGAATTGTATAGTTTGTAATCTGTTGCTTCTGGTTTTGAACACTCAGCATTTATGAAATTCATCCTTGTTCTTGCATGTAGCAGTAGTTCATTTTCATGGCTGCGTCATACTCCATATTTTAAATATACTACAACTTATTTGTCCATTCTACCAGTGACAGACATTTGGGCTATTTTTAGTCTGGGGCCATTGGAAATCATGCTGCTATGTATGTTCTTATACCTGTCTTGCAGGACAAATGAACTCATTTCTCTTGGGTATTTCTATGAGAATAGACTGGTAAGAGGGTATGCTTATGTTCAGCTCCCCTAAGTGGTTGAACCAATTCACCAACAGCCAGCCAAGAGAGCCATGTTGGACTTCAGCTCAGCTGAGCAAAGCAGTGTGTCTCTGCAGCTTAGTAATGCTACCTGAGATTTGGGAAAGGGTTTGTAAAGAAAGACCTTTTCATTTTGTTAGCACCTAGCTTATGCCTTAAAAAATGACAGAAAGTTAAATATACTAATAAATTTTTTTTTTTTTTTTTTTTTTAACTACACTCCAAATTATTTACTTCCACCAGTGTTGTATGAGAGTTCCAGCTGCTTCATGTCCTCTCCAGGGCTTGGTGTTGACAGCTTTTTTCAACTTTAGCTATTCTGGTGGGTGTGTAAGTGGTTTCTCACTGTGGTTTTAATTTCATTCTCCTGAGTTTGAGCTCCATTTTATATTTTCATTGGCCATAAAAATGTTTGTGAAGTGTCTATTCAAGTCTTTTGTTCATTTTTCTATTGCTTTTAAAGTTGATTTGAGGAGTTCTTTATATATCCCAGACCTGAGTTTTGGGGTCAGATGTAAATATTGCAAATATTGTCTCCCATTCTGTGGATGGCGTTTTCATGTCAAAGAAGTCTTACCTACTTTGAGGTCATGAAGATGTTCTCCTATATTACCTTCTAGAAGCTTTATTTGTCTTCCACATTTAGATCTCTATTCCACCTGGAAATTTTAAATTTGGTGTGAAGTAAGAGTTAAGAATATAATTTTCGCCCATATGGATATATTATTAACTTGGTACATTTGTTGAAAAGACCATCCTCTTCTCATTGCTCTGCAGTGTTACCTTTGTCATGGAGTGAGTGTCCAGACATGAGTGGGTCAATTTCTGGACTGTCTTTTCTGTTTTATTGGTCTATTTGTCTATCCTTACATAATACCACCCTGTCATAATTTTTTTGGTTTTAAAATAAGTTTTGATATCCAGTAGTATAAGTCTTCCAACTTTGTTCTTCAGTATTGTTTTTGAATACTCTTGGTCTTAACATTTCCATATAAATTTCAGAATATGTTTCTCAGACTACAGACACACATATACACGTAAACTAAATTCTAGTATTCTGATTCGGACTGCATTTAATATATAACTAAATTTGACAAAAATTGACATCTTAAATATATTGACTTTTCCAATCCATGAACATGGGATAGCCCTTAATTTATTTTAGTATTTTATTTTTCTCAATATTTTTTGACGTTTTATATTTAGCACTCGTACATCTTTTATATCTGTTCTTGGACATTTTATTTTTTATTGATTTAGTACATATTGTCATTTAAAAATGTAACTTTTTTTTGCTGCACTGGGTCCTTGTTGCTGCGTGTGGACTTTCTCTAGTTGTAGCAAGCGGGGACTGCTCTTTGTTGCAGTGTGTGGGCTTCTCATTGAGGTGACTTCTCATTGCAGGGCGTGGGCTCTAGGCACGCGGGCTTCAGTAGTTGCGACACGCAGGCTCAGTAGTTGTGGCGCATAGGCTTAGTTGCTCCGCAGCATGTGGGATCTTCCCAGACCAGGGATCAAACCTGTGTCCCCTGCATTGGCAGGCAGATCCTTAACCACTGCGCCACCAGGGAAGTTCCTAAAAATGTAACTTTTCAGTTAGTTGTTGATAAATAACAGTAGTTGATTTTCGTATATTGTCTTTGAATTTAGTAATCTTGCTAAATTCACTAATAAACCATAATGGTTTATCTGAAGATCCATTTACATTTTAATATACACCATCATGTAGACTGTAAATAATGACAGAGTTTTGTTCTGGTTTTTCTTTCTGATCCTCATACTTTTATTTATTTTTATTGTTGATTACACTGGTTAGGTCCCCTAGTATAATGTTGAATAGAAGTGATGATAGTTGGCCTCTTTTATCTTGTTTCTCTCAGGGGGAAAGCTTTTACTATTAATTTCACCATTAAGTATAATGTTTGTAGTAAGTCTTTTAATTAAAACCCTTTATCATATTGAGGAAGTTACTCTTTATTCCTAGTATGCTGAATTCTTTTCTTTTCCTAATAATCATTTCAGATTTTATCAAATACCTTTTCTACATCTATTGAGTTTTTTCTTTATTCAGTTAAAATGTTAAGTTACATCAGTTTTTCAGTGTTAAATTAGTCTTGTGTTCCTGTAATAAACCCAGCTTGCTCACAGTGCAGTTTCCTTCCCATATATTACTGGGTTTGATTGGATAATATTTTGTTGAAGGTATTTGAATTGATGTTCATGAGAGAGAGTGGCCTTCTGTAAGTTGTCTTTTTTGTTAAATGTTTGTCAGGCTTTGGTATCAAGGGTATGTTGGCCTCAGAAATGAGTTCAAAGCATTCCCTCTATTTGCTAAATGTGTTTGAGAAAGGGTAATTTTTTTTAAAAATATATTTTTATTTGGTTGCGCTCGGTCTTAGTTGCGTCAGGCAGGCTCCTTAGTTGTGGCACATGGGCTCCTTAGTTGCAGCAGGTGGGCTCCTTAGTTGTGACATGCAAACTCTTAGTTGCGGCATGCATGTGGGATCTAGTTCCCTGACCAGGGATTGAAACCTGGCCCCCTGCATTGGGAGCGTGGAGTCTTAACCACTGCACCACCCAGGGAAGTCCCGAGAAAGGTTAATTTTCCTCAGACATCTGGGAGGATTTAATGGTGAAGCCATCTGGGACTGAAGTTTTCTTAGTGGGAAAGTTTTATTTAACGATTCAGTTTCTTTAATAAGTATGGAATTATTCGTATTTTCTATCACTTCTTGTGTCAATAATTTTCAATTTTCAAGAAGTTAGTCTATTTCATCTGATTTAATGGCAAAGTTTTTTCTAATACTCCTTTGTAATCTTTTATTTTCTGCTATTAGTAATTTACACCTACTATCTCTTTTTCCTGATACATCTTGCTAGGTGTTTATAAATTTTGTTAGTCTTTTCAAAGATTAATACAACCTTAGCTTTGTTGATTTTTCTCTGTTTTACACTTGTTTTCTATTTCATTAAGTTTTTCTCTCATGTTTTTTCTTTATTTATTTTCTCTATTAGGCTTTAGTTTGCTGTTTGTTTCCTAAATTCTTGATATAAATACTTATATCATTGGTTTTCATCCCTTTTTCTTTTCTAATATAATCTAATAATGCTATGCATTTCCCTGTAAGCATGGCTTTAACTGAATCCCAGAAGCTTTGACACATTGCTTTTATTCATACTTAAAATATGGTCTAATTTCCAATGTGATTTTTTTGACCCATGGGTAATTCAGAAATGTATCGCTTAAAATTCAACATGTGATTCTTAAACTTGCATTCAGTTACTGATTTCTAGTTTAATTTCACTGTGGTCAGGGAATATACTCTGAGTCATTTTAACCTTTGAAATGTGTTAAGGCTTGCTTAGTACTAATACTGTGCCCTCTAGTACATGGCTAATTTTAGTAAATTAGCCATTTTAGTAATTTTAGGAAGCCTGTGTGTGCTTTAAAGAATGTCTGTTCTCTAGTTTTGGGGCACAGAGTTCTGCATATGTCAGTTAGGTCTTCTTAACTGTATATTTCAATCTTTTATACCTTTATCTACTTTATTTCTTATTGTGATATAATTCACATACCATAATATTCACCCTTTTAAAGTGTACAATTCAGTGGTTTTCAGTATATTAACAAAATTATGCAACCATTGTCACCAATTTCAGAATGTTTCATCACCCCAAAAAGAAACCTTCCCCATTTTCCCCTTCTTCCAGCCCTTGGTAACCACTAATTTACTTTCTGTATCTATGGATTTACCTCTTCTGAACATTGCATATAAGTTGAATCAGATAATATATGGCCTTTCGCGTTTGGCATCTTTCACTCAGAATGGTGTTTCCATGCTGTAGCATGTATCAGTACTTCATTACTTTATATGGCTGAATAATACTGCATTATATACATACTGTTTACGTATTCATCAGTTGATAGACGTTTGGGTTGTTTCCACTTTTTGGCTGTTAGGAATAATGCTGCTATAAACATTTGTGTATAAGTTTTTCTGTAACCATATGTTTTCAGTTTTCTGAGGTATATACCTAGGACTGTAATTGCAGAGTCACATGGTAATTCTGTGTTTAAATTTTTGAGGAGCTGCCAGATTGTTTTGTGAAGGGCTGTATCATTTTACATTTCTACCAGAAATGTATGAGGGTTGCAGTTTCTCCACAGCTTCATCAACACTTGTTACTGTCTTTTAGATTTTAGCCATCCTAGTGGTGTATGAAGTGGTATCTCATCATGGTTCTTATTTACATTTCCCTAATCACTAAAGACCTTGAGCATCTTTTTTATATGCTTATAGGCCGTTTGTATATCTTCTTTGGAGAAATGTATACAGTCTTTGGCCCATTTTAAATTGGGTTATTTTCCTTTTAATTATTGAATTGTAAATATGCTTTATATATGCTGAAATTAGTCCCTTATCAAATATATAATTTACAAATATTTTCTCCCATTTTGTGGGTTATCTTTACTTTTTTCCTGCTTGTTCTGTTAGTCACTGAGAGAGGTGTGTTGAAATCCCCAACTATGATGATAGATTTTCTACTTTTCCTTGTAGTGGTATCAATTTCTTAGGCCTATTAGGTGCATACAAATATAGAATTATCTTTCTGTTGCATTGACACTTTTATTATTATGAAATGTCCCTCTTCATTTTAGTAATGTTTCTTCCTTAAAGTCTACCTAGCTAATACTAGTATGCTACACCAGCTTTTTTTTAGTGTTTGCCCTTTTTTTTTGTTGTTCTTTTGTATTCTCCTATCTGTATTCTTATTTAGAAGTCATGTGTCCTGTAAGCTGCTTATATATATATTTTAAACCCAGTCTGATATTTTTAATTTAATTGAAATGTTTAACCTACTTATATTTTACATAATTACTGATATATTTAGATTTAAATCTAGCATCTTTTTAAAAAATTGGAGTATAATTGCTTTACAGTGTTGTGTCAGTTTCTGCTGTACAATGAAGTGAATCAGCTATATGTATACATATACGTATATGTATATAGGTCCCCTCCCTCTTGGACCTCCCTCCCCCCTTTCCCATCCCACCCATCTAGGTCATCACAGAGCACCAAGCTGATCTATCATCTTATTTGTTTTCTATTTGTCCCACTTATCCTATGTTCATTTTTTCTATCCTTTTTTTGTCTTCTTTTAGAATAATCTCATATTTTTTAAAGATTCCATTTCCCTGCTCTTTTAGCTTGTTAATTACACATTATTTTACAATACACATCCTTGACTTATTAAAGTCTAATATAAATTAGTACATGTACTACTTCCTAGACAATGCAGAAACTAAAAGTCATTTTACTCTGTTTACCCTTTCCCACCTCTTGTACTGTTGCTTTCATATACATTAATTTCACATTTATTTAAAACCCCACAATATATTGTCATTGTTATTGTTTTAACAGTCAATATTCACTTAGATTTATTCATTTATCCTTTTCTTTGCTCTTTGTCTCTTCCTGTATTTCTTCGTTTTTACCTGGCATCATTTTTCAATTAGTTAAATTAAAAAAAATAGTTTTAGGCTTACAGAAAAATTGCAAAGATAGCACAGAGAATTACCATTTGCCCTGCACCTGCTTCCCCCTATTACTAACTTTCTTCTGCCCAGACAGGAGATAACACTTAAGGGGCAGCACCGGGATAACACTTAAGGGGCAGCACCAGTTTCCCTCTGCCCATCTTGGGTTTTATGGGGCCATCTGTGTCTGATGGCCAGCCTTTATTTACACAAAGACCTGAACAAAGATGTGAAATTATGATTTTTCTTTATCTTTGCCAGACAGCCTTCCCTGGCATTATCCTGTAAGTAGCTTTCTTGGGTGATCGGAGTAAAGATGTTATTTCCTGTTATACTGAGCAAGCAAGTGCTGACACGTCGGGAGAGGAGCGAGGTTTACTCTTGAGGATACTTGCATTGAGCTGAACTGTTTTTCTGAACCTACAGGCCTAGTTCTGTCCAGTGGGGCCACCCAGAAAAACTCTTCTCTAGATACTTGAAGGTGGTCTTTTGAGCTCCCCCAAATCTCTAGGATAAACTGTCCCAGTTCTCCAGTCTATTGTCGTGCTATGCTGCGAGTCCCATCACCATTTTAGTTGTCCTTCTTTGAACAAATTCCTGTTGATCTATATCTCTGTTAGAGTGTGGTGCTCAGAGAGGGACAGAATATATGGCGGTTGCTGCCTTCTCACGCTATTGTAGAACTATCAGCTCAGCAAGGTTGGTGCCTAACCCATGGGTCCTCGGTGAGTGGGGTGGTGGCATAGACCCCCCCACCCCCCACCCCTCGTCAGAGGCCACCCTGGTCAGCACAGCTGCCACTCCACATTTTAAGCTGCAGCAGGAGCAGATGCACAAGCCCTGGATTTCCCACACCGTCCCAGCCAACCTGCCCCAGTCTGAGCCAGCTCTCTCGTCCAGATTTGAATCTTTAGTTGGAGTCCTGCCTTGGCCTTTAAGCAAGGCCCCCAAACGATGTCAATGTTCATGCTCAGCTGCCCTCGCCTCCACCAGGCTAATGAGGATGAGAAAACATCACTTTGTTTCAGGCCACTGGGTCCTCCAACCGCACTGTCTTCCTTTGTTCCTGCAAGTGCTGGGCCCACCCACAGGGTTTAAAACCAAGGTCCCCACAGGCAGAAAGGGAGGGGGCCGCCCCCTGCACCCTCACACCTGCCTTAGAAAGCAACAAGCCCACCTTACGTTGAATGAGTGCATCCATACGATGGTCCCTGGGTGCTGCGGGAGATGAGGAGAGCCTAGCCACTTCCGCAGACATGGCGGAGAAGCTGTGTGCCTCCCTGCCCTGCCCCTGAGGCTACGGGAGGGGTCAGACCCCAGCCTGCTGGCTTGAACCCCTAAGAGGCCCTCAGGAGGATACACCATCTCTCCCACTCTCTTCCCCTCAGTCACCTGTGGCAGACCAAGGCCTCCAGGCCACGTGTTACCACCAGGCCCTTGTCCCCAGACCTGCTCATGCATCCTTCTCTCCATCTCCCATCCCTCTCCACCCTGAGATCCTGCCATGCACTCTCTGGAGCTCGGTCTGACGTCAGCCACCTCCTAGGTCCCCTGTCTTCTCTGAACATGTCATCACTTTCCTCTTTAACTGGAGCCTGGCTCTCGGCTGAGGGCCCCTGCCCCACCAACCCTCAGGAAGGGGCCGGATTCTCTCTCCTACAGGCAAGTGTCAGGCAGGGCCTGGAGGCAGAGGATTCCTCCTAGCTTCGCCATGCTGCTTCCAAACCCCTTCTCCTCCCTTTTCCCTCCCGCTCGTGGCATTGGACCTTTGCTTAGCCTCACGGCTCTCAACCTCGGCTTCCAGTGATTTCAATTCTCAGCTCATGTCTCTCCTTCACCTTTATGCTCCGTGTCACCGTAACATCCACCTCATAGCCCTGACAGCATCCTGTCTACCCTACTTCCTCAAACTTTCCCCTCAGTGTTATTTTAGCTGCCTCTGAAATCTCAAATTTTACTTTTATTTTTAAAAAAGAAATTTACATACAGTAAGATTCTTTTTCTGATGTGCAGTTCTGTGATTTTTGCCCATGTGTGAATTCTCATAACCACCACTACAGACAGGATATAGAACAATTCCGATATTCCAAAGATTCCCTCTGTTCTCCTTTTATATTCAAACTCCCCTAGGCCCTGGCAAGAAATGACCTGTTCTCTGTTCCTGTATTTTTTCTTTTCCAGAATGTCATATAAATGGAGTTACATAGAATGAACCTTTTGATACAGGCTTCTTTCACTCAACACGATACCTTTGCAATTCATCCATGTTGCCGCTTGAATCAAATTTGTTAACGTTCATTGCTGAGTGGTATTCCATCATATCAGTGAAATACAGAGTTGTTTTTTTTTTAAAATCCATACCTCCACTGAAGGACATTCAGGTTGTTTCCAGTTCTTGGTGATTAGAAATAATGCTGCTATAACTATCGGTGGGCAGATTTTGTGTGAATTAAAAAATTTCACTTTTTTAAGATAAATACCTAGGAGTAGTATTGTTGGGTCATATGTAAGTATAAATAAACGGCCATAGGGTGTCCGTGTTTCACATGTGGGGAGACAGGCAGAGAGAGGTGAGGCGGCCTGCCCTGGGCTAGTGCAGGGTTCAAGCTTAGCGGGGCCACCAACCCATTTCCCCATCTCCGGACCCAGCTCTCTCTTGCCGCCCACCTGGGTGTGGGCTGGGACGGGGGAGGGACACAGGGTGGAGGCGCTCACCTGGGGACAGGCCTGGCCGTAAGGTGGGGCCCCGGCGCATCAGGTACAGCATGCAGTGGGGCTGGCGCTCCTTGAAGGGCAGCTTCCCGGCGGTCACCATGGTGTAGAGGTTGACACCTCTGGGGGCATGGGCTTCCCAGGGCGTGCCCCCTCCCCACCCCGCCAGTCCCCTCCCCTCCCTAGGGGTCCTGGAGCCCGTGAGGTGGCGCTCACAGGCTCCACGGGTCAGCCTGCTCCCCGCTGTACTTCTCGCTCGTGAGGACCGCCAGGGCTGTGTAGGCCACAGAGCCGCAGAGGAAAAAAAAAAAAAAGCTTCCCCCCCTCTGACAATGACGGCATGGTTCCCTCTTTCTACACCTCACTCTGACCCCTCTTTGCCCTCATTAAGACCTCTAATTCACTGAACCTACCTTTTTTTTCATTGGCCATCAACCTCTTCGTATTTTTTCTTTCCTTCTCACACAGTTTCGTTTTCATGGTCCATCACAATAGTCATTCTCTTAGAAACATTCCTCTCTGCCGTCACAATAGAAACATTCCCTAATATAGCTCAGCTTCAAAAAAAATTTCCCCTAAAAAATCAGTAACTTTACAGTGGAAAAACCTGACAGACACTCCCTCAGCCAAGTGATAAAGATTAACATCCACAGGGATAAGCCACATTGACAGCATGCCCCCTGGATACGAGGTGATGACAGTGGCACTTTACCTCTGGTCTTCCTCCCCCAAACCCATAGCCTCTGTCTAAGAAAACCATCAGAGAAATCCAAATCGAAGGATGCTGTTCTGTAGGAATATCCGACCAGCACTCCTCAAAACTGTCAAAGTCATCAACAACACAGAAGGTGCGAATAACTGTTATGATGGACCGTGAAAACTGTCACCGTTTAGGGAAGCCTAAGGAGACACGACAATTAGATGTAATGTGGTCTCTTGGATAGGATCCTGGAACAGAAAAAAAGATGTTAGGTAAAAACTAAAGAAGCCTGAATAAAGTACAGACTCTAGATAATAAAAGCATACCAATATGGGTTCCTTAGTTGTGACATACGTGCCGCAGTTAAGTTAGCAATAGAGGGAGCTCAGTGCAGGAACTCTAATATTTTTGCAACTTTTCTGTAAATCTATAATTATTCTAAAATAAAAGTTCGTTAAATGTTTTTTAAAAAAACTTCCCCTGACCCCTTCCTCCAGCTCTACTCCATTTCCCTGCTCCCCTTCATGGGGAGACTTTTTTTTTTTAATTTATTTTATTGAAGTATAGTTGATTTACAATGTTGTGTTAATTTCTGCTGTACAGCAAAGTGATTCAGTTATACAAATATATACATTCTTTTTCATATTCTTTTCCATTATGGTTTATTATAGGTTATTGAATATAGTTTTCTGTGCTAGACAGTAGGTCCTTGTTGCTTATCTATTTTATGTATAGTAGTGTGTATCTGTTAATCCCATACTCCTAATTTATTCCTCCCCTCCTTTCCCCTCTGGTAACCATAAATTTGTTTTCTATATCTGTGAATCTGTTTCTATTTCATAAATAAGTTCATTTATATATTTTTAAAATTCCACATATAAGTGATATCATATAATATTTGTCTTTCTCTGTCTGACTTACTTCACTTAGTATGGTAATCTCTAGGTCCATCCATGTTGCTGCAAATGGCATCATTTCATTCTTTTCACAGGGAAACTTCTTGAAGAAGTTGTGTATTGCTGTGGTCTCTGTGCCTTCACCCCAGCCTGCCCATGCCTCAATCCACTCCCATCACACCTCCGTCCTTAGCTCTCCACCACCAGCTCTCTAGTCAAGGTCAATGATGATCTCCATGTTGCCAAACCCCAGAGCCATTATTTCCTCCTCACTTTACCTGGCCTTTCAGTCTAGTATGTGATCCAGTTAACTATTCCTACTTCTTTTTTTTTTTTTTTTTTTTTTTGTGCGGTACGCGGGCCTCTCGCTGTTGTAGCCTCTCCCGTTGCGGAGCACAGGCTCCGGACGCGCAGGCTCAGCGGCCATGGCTCACGGGCCCAGCCGCTCCGCAGCATGTGGGATCTTCCCGGACCGGGGCACGAACCCGCGTCCCCTGCAGGCAGACTCTCAAGCACTGCGCCACCAGGGAAGCCCAACTATTCCTACTTCTTAAAACATCCTCCTCTCTTGGCTTCTGGGATACTGAAATCCTGGGGTTTTTTTCCTACCTGTTGCTGTTCCCACCAGCCTCTTTGCTGGCTCCTCCTCTCTCTGACTTCTACCAGCGCTGCCATGGCCCAGGGCTCTATCTTAGGGCTCTACTGTTTGCCTGTGCTCTTACCTCCTAGGTATAGTTCATCCAATCTCAGGGATTTAAGTACAGTTTACCTACGGTCAATCCCCAAGTTAGTATCTCCAGCCTCGACCCTATGAGGTAGGCACTCTTATCATGGTCCTTTCACAGGAAAGCAGACACGGGCTATCAGACATGAAGGGGCTTCCCCCAGGTTACACAGCTAGAAGCAGCAGAGCCAGGATTTGAACCCTGGTCTGTCTGACTCCAGGCCTGTGCTGTGAGTGGCCAGGCTGCCCTGCCGCCCTCTCCTTCCATCCCAGCTCCTGACCCCGCCTGATCCCCAGGGTCTTCTGCACGTGCTGCTCATTCTGGCCTCATGCCTTTGTCCCCCTCGTCCATCCACATCTAGAATAACCCTCCCCCACACCGCCTCCCTCTGCATCCTCTTCCATCGCATGGCTGGTTGGGAGGATTTTCCACCCCTGAGGCCCAGGTTGATCTGTCCTGGCCTCCTCTGAACTTCCCCAGGACCTGGGGTCCACCCTAAAGCAACTGAGGGCTCATTTGTATCTATAAGGTTCCCGCTTTCTGAACCCAAGATGGGGGTCCTTGGCCCAAGTACAAGCGCACCTGGGTGACATTGAAACACGGTATCTGTGACTGGGACTGCCTGGGAAAATGTGGGCTGTGGGCCTCCAACACTGTACACCAGCTTGTACGGGCGTCTGAGTTATCCAGGGTGGTTTTTATTTGAGAAGTACTTCAAAACCCTTTTCTCCTGGGGCCTGGGAGGCCAAGGAAGAGTCAGTCTAGAAGTGAAGGGGTTGGTTTAGTTTTCACCGAGGTCACAGAGAGGCCAAGCAGTTCCCACGGGGGCCACTGATCAAAGGAATATTTTGAAGAAATGGGGTGACGCTGTGATCATGATCATTTTAGAAGAACTGAAAGTGCCCTGAGGGAAGAGACAAGGCCCAGGCCTGTGAGGTGGTGGTGGGAAGGGCCGTGTGTGGGAAGGGCCTGTGCACTGGCTGAGAAATCAAGACCTGATGTCATGGGCCAAGGACGTGGCCCCTTTCACTTATGGTGAGTACGGCCTCAGTCCCCGTGATGCTGGCCTGGGTTTTGCTCCCAGCCCTGCCACTTTGTCTCCCTGGGCGTCAGTATTCTCATCTCTAGAATTAAGAGGTTGAAAAAATAAATGACGGGGTTGGGCTACGTCATTTCCGGGTCCTTTTCAGCATCTTGAGTCCATCTGGGAAAATACATCCAGTACTGTCTTACTGCGGACACTCCTGACTTGAGAGAAGAGCCCAGCTAACCTGGTCACTCTTATGCAGGCCACCCGATAAAAGTTTTTTCATGTAGAGCAGAGGATGCGCAGGGGCCAGGAGAGCAGGGCTGTAGGTGGTTGAATCTTGTATGTTATGAAGGAAATGGTTCTGCATCGTATCTCCAGAAAAACCCACAGTTCACCCCCCTGCCCAATTTGAAATGTTCATCAGAGCCCATGCTTCAGGAGCGGGGAAATCTTGCCCTGCATGGATCAGAGGGAACTCCACCAGGTGGGGCTGTCTCCTTTCTCAGCTCTGGGTCTGAGTGTCCCCACCCCCTGCAAAAGACAGACTTCTCTTCTGGAGTCTGCCAAGCAAAGCAAGCTCTGGGAAGGTGCCGCGTCCCACCAAGGTTTGCCCACCTGGAGGAGAACGCATCCAGAGTCAGGAGGAACCCCAATGGCTGATCTATTGCTAATTCTACACTGGCCGCTGCCGCTGCACACCCGGCCATGCAGGCACATACCTACTCCTAAGCCACCTGCATTTTATAAAAATCATTTTTTTAATTGAAGTATAGTTGATTTACACTGTTGTTAGTTCCAGGTGTACGGCAGAGTGGCCACCTGCATTTTGGAAAGTGGAATCTGACATGAGGAGCTTTTAAATCAGTCTTCACTCGATTGCTAGAGACAAAACATAAAGGAAGCAGGGTGACTTGGGAGGGGCCCATGTCTTGTGCTTGAGTGCTTTGGAGGGGCTGAGTTCCTCTAATCCATCAGGGACAGTGGCCTCAGTGTCCCCCCCACCCCACCCCAGCTTGCTGCACTTAGAAGCAAGAGGAGCTTGGAGCTGCCCTGCACCCCCAAGGGCTGGAGGACACAATCCCAGCCTGCAGGTGGTTGTGCAATGGCCTCGCCTAAGGACACCTCATAGACCCACAGCCCACTTAAATTGTTGGGGGGTCAGGATAGCACCCACCCAGGTCTGAGTCCTGAGCTTGCCAATGCTTTCAGGCAACTCTGCTCCTGAAGGACGAGCTAAAATATGTCATTCATGGAAGAGCTTCAGAAAAAGAAGAGATGATGTTTTCAGGAAGTCCAAGATGGCGGGCGGGCAGAGCCCAGAAAATCCAATCTGAAGATCCAGGCAGTTGGGAAGAGAAGAGATGAGTAAGCACAGAACCAGAGGGAGGTCTACAGGTTCACGTAGTAACGACAGGAATGGTCTATTTGGAAATGAAAACAGCCCTGCCATGAACTCTACCTCGCAGCAGGCACGGTCGGTGTGAGAGGAGAAAGCACAGCCCACACTATGTTTACATTTCTTTCTTCTGTTAGCAGGGTGTGACTGGCCTGAGCCACTTAATATGGCCCTCAGTTTCATCTGTGAAATGGGTGCTCATGGATCGCTCAGCCCGAGGATCGAGTGAGCTAACAAGGTAAGTGTGAAACCACACCACGTGGACTGAACACTTAGGGGAACTGTAAGTGTGTGACCCGGGAACGCTGATTCTAGGACTGACCATTTTGAGCAGAGGCCACTGCTGGGTCCCTCCCCCCATCCCACCATGGAGATGGCATCTCTTTCCAAGCAGGCCATGACTTGGAAAAGTAAAATTTGAATTAGGGAACCCATCACGCCCCTGTCCAGTTGGGGCTATTGCCGGGCTCTGGCTCCGTCTGAGGTTATCCTGGCCCTTCCCGTGCACATTCTAGCTGGGAGGGCCCGCGTGAGCCCTGCCGCCTCCAAACAGGTCTCCTCTGAGCCCCAGAGCTCAGGCGGCTCCTTTCCCCTGAGCGCCTTCATCCGAAGTGCGGCGTGTGAATACACGTAGGCAGCGGAGTTTTCAGGCTGCTTCCTATAATTTTCTGAAGACAGGAACCCTGACTTCTTTTCTCGGGCCCCTCACAGAACATAGAAAAAGAGGCCCCCAGAAATATGGACCATGCGTATTTGGTCCATGAACCAAATATGGACCATGGCTTCCTGGTCTTAGTTGCCGAGTTTTAACATTAGCCTTTTCTTCCTTTCTCCAGATTCCTATCAATCAGCTGGCCTCAGTCGCCTCACAAAGATCAGTGCCCATGTTCGTTTTCTGTAAACTGTTTAATAAATACATACTTCACTTTACATCAGTGTAGCCCATGATAAACCCACAGGAAACAAGAGCCACCAGCAGTGGTAGGATCAGAATACTTTAATAAGATAGCAGAGTGTCAAAATACATTTCCTTATAAAGTTAAGCTCCCGTATAGTAATAATGTTGTCAGTAGGAATTTGACATTTATAATAATGTTCACGAAATCATTATGTTGATAGATAAAGTTAATATGAAGTTTGGAATATTTTTCAGAGTGTTTTAGTAAAACTGCAAGGGTAAAATGCCCTTCATGCTGAGGCAAACACACAGAGAAAATCAAACACCAGTGCTTACAATGTCAGTAACCCTTCAAGTTCTGCCGCCTGCCGTACGTGAGGCAGGGCTGTGGTGCTCAAGTAACATTTTTGGCAACACAGTGACTAGGTAATTTTTCTTTTGAGATTTAAATTTTATTTTGTTTGGGGCAGTAAGTCCATCCAGCCTTACCAGATTCTTGGCTTGCTGTGTTTTGCTTTGTGTGTTTCTAGAAACTTCTTCATTGTACCCATGACGGAAAAGTTTCACGTGATTGCTATTTCGAAAACAAATGGCATCGTCCCTCTTACCTGGTGAGTTACAAGACGCTCTGAGAACACTGTTTTCAGTGCTTCCTACCTATACACGTCACTTCTGGGGACAGACAGACCTCAAGGAGGGCCAGGGGCTGTCCCCGGAGGTCTGCCTGCTGCACCTCGGCCGTGTAGGGCGAGCTGATGGTGTGGCTGAGGAAGGGGCATGAGATGCGGCTGGTCAGGACCAGGAGCCCCCCTGTGTGCCCCCCTCAGTCCAGCTCCACGGGCTCCAAGGTGGTGAGCTGGGAGGATGTGGACTGGGTCCCTATACCATTTCTAAATCCTCACTTTCTTTCATGGATTCCCATCTAAACCATCTCATGGTAGTTCTGGAAATATCCAAGTGTGCCCCATGAAAGACCATTAGAGTCACATAGCTCAGTGCACTTGAAGGGCTGGCAATGAAACCTGAAGAAGAGTTTAAAGCGCTTCCCCTCCCTTAGATTTGTCCCTAGCCTCCACCCCTGACGTGCCGTCAGACCCTCTTGGCAGTAATAATAATACGTACATACATACAGAATACATACAGAACATGAGGAGAAGGCAGCTGGCGATGCTCCCACACAATGATTCCACTTTCTGGATTGTGTGTCACGCCTATGGCATGTCCCGAAAGCAAAAAGGCAACAGAGAGGGAGACCTTGAGCAGGGTTAGTACAGGCCCGTGGAGTTCTGTACAATTCTGCAGTGTCAGCAACACCATGAAAAAGAAGATTTAACAGCTTAAAAAAGATCTTAAAGTGATTTTGTGAGCAGGATTCCATTTCCGTTTCTAAGTTTTTAGATATTATAAAGTACCCATATATAAGATAAACACTTAACCCAGATATAAATTTTCTTTTTAAAAAACTCAGTTATGTTTTTGAATAATAATTTAAAAAACTCCACCAAATGCAGGGGGAAAACACCAGTTTAGGAAAAGCCATACTGTGTAACTTTCACAGATAACCACATACAACGGAGTTCACCCTTCACATTTTTTCCCCCCAAAAAATCGTATCAAAATTAGAGCAAAGAGTTGGCTAAAAAAAAAAAAAAAAAAGACTGAAATTTACAATACAGTGATTAGTTTTACAAAAGAAAGGAGGAGGGCTGAGAGAGAGAGAGGCCACAAATCAAGCTGAGAGCGCAAAATTATTTTGTTTCTCTTTGGCAACAACAACAAAATCCTTTTAGTTAAATGAAGCCAAAGCTTTCCCTAAAGGAGAACAAACAAACATACACCAAACTTGTTAGTATGAATTGTGTGTGTGTGTGTGTGAGAGAGAGAGAGAAACCTGTGAATAATATAAATTAGAAGTAATTGAAGTTGGGGAAAGAACAATCTTATAAAATTTAAGAACATTTCCATTGACAGAACAAAACATAGCAGGTAAAACAATTGTATTTTAAAAATATGAATAATAAAGTGAGCATCTTCAGAAAAAGGCCACTACTTGGTGACCTGGGCAAGTTTGCCAGGTAAGTATATCTTGTAAAAAGTGTGTTGGTGTTAGAAATATCTAGTTGCAAAAAAACAGACGGAGACCGTGAAGCTGGTGGGACGGCATGGGAAGGGGGTGCCTGTCAGTGGGTGGCCCTGGCTCAGGTGGCCTGGTCCAGGGCTCTGAGGAGGTCCCCTCCTTGGAGGAGCGTGGAGCTTCCTGGGACAGGAACGTTCACCTCACAGTCATATCTGGTCAATTCCGGCAGCAAGTAGGGCTCAAACGAGGGTCCGAGCAGCCGGCTTGTCATGCCTGAAAGAAGAGTTAGTGCCCTTATTTTCAAAACCCTAAATCAAACATCTGGAAAAGGGTCTATTCCATAAGAGGCCAGCATGGAGGAGACGTGTTGGGAAAGCAAGGGGCATTTCCAGTTTTCATGACTCGGGGGGCAGAGGTGGGGCAGCCCTCATTTCACTTTCTTCAATGTTGTCTGTCTTTCCCTAGTGACCCAGCCCATGCAGAGAGCAGGGACCCAGCAGAAAGCATGTCGTCTCCATCCCATCAGGTGAGAGGGGGCTGAGACCCCGGCGGGGAGAGTGTGCAGTGCAGACAGAGCAGGGAATGTTCGGGGGACAGGGAGGTTGGATGGAAGGAGAGCCCACGAAGGCCTCCTGGCCTGGGAGGTGGAGGCGTGAGCCAGAGCCTGGGCAAGGCTCGGGGTTGCCAACTGACCCATGCCCACTGTGCACTGGCAGCCGGAAGAAAGGCCGAACAGAGAGAGGGAGCTCTGAAGCAGCTGGTGCCTGCACGCACTTGCACACACACATTACATGCACGTACACAAGATGTACACACATGCATATATACATGTGTGCACACACACAGGTCCTGCAAGGGCCTGACTTCCAGTTTCAGGACCCCCACCCTTGGCTGCCCCTCTTTCTCTCATGCTGAGAAGGGGAGGCTCCCAGCACCCCACTTCCCAGGAAGAGCAGGCCCGGGTTCCTGGAGGCGGCTCCGGAAGCCCTTCGTTGGCCCCAGTAACGCGAGGCGCCGGCTCTCCCTTCCCCTGGCTTGGCTGCAGAACCTCATCCCCGGCACCCCCATGCCTTCCTCCCCCACTCGACCTCGCTCCCTCGTGGACGGGGCGGGTCTCACGCCTCTCTGCAGCACCGCAGTAGCAACGGATACTCGCTCACCAGCCCTTTCTAATCCCCCCTTCTTTTACCCTAAGAAACGACCTGAATTTAAAAAGAATATTATTTTTCCCCTGAAAAGGATGAGTTTCCACTCAAGGAAACTGGGTGCACAGCAGGGACGATAATGCTGGCTCCCACTTACTGCAAACACATCCACGGACTCTGCACTTTGCACGCGAGCCTCTTATTTAAATGTGTGGCCTGCTCCGTCCTCCAGCTGGTCACGAGCAGAATTCTTAGCCCAGGCCTGTCTCGTGACTCTAAAGCCCTGAAGCACTGAGCAGCAGCAGTTTGCCCCGAACCATATTGCTGAGGAAATTTCTCTTTTTTAGGGCAGGGGTCCAACAATGTTTCACCCAAACTACAAGCAACCTTTCCGTGACAACATCTACATTTCACAAGATGGTAACAGACTAAGGTGGCCAGTCCTCCCAGAAAGCAAGGTCCAGTAGGGTGAGTCTTCCCAAACCAGCCTGGCCCCCCTCCCAGCAGCACGTCCTCAGCTCTGCCTGAGCTCAGAGTGATGCCCCCCGGTAGGCAGTAACGTGAAGAACTGAGCAAAAGGCAGGCATAGGCTCGGGGGCTCTTAAGGTGGAAGAGCCCCGGGTGGCACCTGGTTAGTGGAGGGTTCCTTCTCGAGCCCTGTGGACACGTGGCCTTCCAGCCCCTGCTGCAGTACTTGGGGGAAAAGAGGGCTCGCCCTTCTCAAGGCAGCTGCCTTTCATGAGCAGGTTCATCCTGGAGCTGAGCTGAGACCCACTGCCTTGTCCGTCCCCTGGCCCACACCCTCCCAAACCCAGCAGCCCCTGGAACAGTGCCCCCATTCCTGAGCGCACCCACCTGACACCTTGTGAGCCGCTGGTAGGCCGTAGTCCTGGTACTGGGGGGTGTAACAATGTGGGGGGAACCCACTCTTGGCGGGCTCCCCGGGGCTCACGGCAGATGGCAGCTGTGGCGGTGTTAAGTGTCTCAGGGGCTGGCTCCCGCCTCTCATGGGATTTCGGATGAACTCATCTGAAAGGCCAATGTCAGACAGTGGGGGGAGAGACCATGACGCCCCCAACGTCCCTCTTTCCTTCACACAAGGAGCCCAGAGATTTCTGACGGCGGCACCCGGGCCAGAGTGGAAAGCGGGGGGTGGGGGGGGGGGCGGAGACACCCTCCTGTCCTCGCAAGCCTCGGACGGGAGGGAGTGGGGAGCCCCGCCACCGGCACAACGCCTTCCCCCAGGCCTGTGCTCACCACTGGGGACGTCTGCGCTCATCAGAGGGCAGTTCCCACTGCCCCGGAGACTCTTCATCCTTTTCCACATCAAGTGTGAAGTGCTGCTGCCTGGTGGATCCCCCTGGGGGTGGAAGTGCAGAGGTTGAGGGGAGAGGCCAGAGACCCAGGTCCTCAAGCTGCGTCAGGCTGAGGTGGGCAGCGCTCTGCACCAGCCTGGCTCTCTGTGCTCAGCCCCTGCTCCCCGCCGGCCTCCCCAGGGGCGGCGCTCACCCCACTCATGTCTTGGAAGGCTTGCTCCTCGTATTCCAGCTGTCGCTTCAGCTTCAGCTTGTTGGAGAGGGCGACCATGGCCGGGCTCATCACATCTGGGCCCTGAGGCCCGAAGCCCTTTGCAGACCTGCCAAGCCCAAGAGATGGGCGTGAGGGAGTCTGGAGCCCCACACACCCAGGGCCCTCCCAGAACGAACACTCATGGCCGTGGCGGCTCCAAGACCCCAAATGCAGAGTCCTGAAGGAGGGGCAGTGGGCCTGAGGCCCGGGCTCTCCTTCCTTCCGCAGTGCCCTCTACCTTGCTCTACCTGGTGAGATGCTGAGGGTTCAGGGCACCTGCACCTCCCTCCACACGTGCCCGCCCGTACCCGGGCAGCCTCCAGTCCTGGTTTGCGGCCGCCCAGCTCCGTGACGGCAGTCTTTGGGAGGCAGTCTGCCCCATCGCCCCTGCCCTGCCTGGACCGCCCCCCACCGAGAACCAGGGAGGGGGCTCTGTAGAAGGCAAGGGCCCTGGGAGCTTGAGGTGAGTTCCCAGTGGGTGGAAGGGACTTGGGGGAGACGGGGAGGGTGTGCTGGACCCCGGCAGCCGAAGGCAGGGGGAAGGCACGGGCATCTTTTTGCTTTTCTCAACCAGGCTTCCACGGCCGAGCCAAGGACCCCTCCCTCCGTGTTGTGCGTGTGGGTAGTGTGCGGCTCAGCTCATGAGCTCTGCATAAAACGAGGCACTCTGAGGGGTGGTCCGGAGAGCCACTGTGCTCAGGGCCCTGGACAAGCTCCTTCTCTCCCTGGCCGCAGGGCCCTCGGGGTGTCCTCCAGCCCAGATAAAACGTGTCCCACTTGAGGCCTCACATACCTAGGGGCGAGTCCCCTAAAGCCCGAGCTCTCAGAGTTCTGAGAAGGGCTGAGAAGGGCTGAGTGGAGTATCAGACCCCTGTGGAGTGGGAATTGGTGATGGGGCGGGGGGCCTTTCGGGGCACCTGGCTGTCCCCTCCCTGTACAGCACAGCCTTCGCGGAAGCAGCCAAGGGTCTCTGCCACTTACCTCTTCTTGAACACGGAGAGATGGGGTGCAGTGACGGGGGGCCCCAAGGGCGAGGCCCCCAAGGACTCCAAGGGATCTTCGCCGGGCCACTTCGTGGGCCCCACGTGTAAGGGCGGATCAGGGGGCCACTGTGTGTTGGATCTGCCCCCCATGGAGGAGAGAGGGGTGCAGGTCTGGCCACAGCACTGTGGCAGGGACACCTTGCTCCCACCGTCAAAGAAGATGAAGGACACAGGCCGCTGCTCAGGCTCTATCTTCTTGCTTTCCAGCTGATACTTGTCCAGGAGGAAGGGGCTGTGAGCGGCCATCGGGGCCAGTGGCTGGAAGATGTTCGACATGGTACTGAAGGAGTGCTGGGGCGTGGACTGGGGTGTCTCCGGCAAGAGGCTCTCCTCGGGGCAGATGGGACTGAGCTGGAAGTCCTCCCCGTCCATGGGGATGTAGGGTGCCAGGGTCTCCAGGTCCAGCTCATTGAAGTCCGTCTGAGGGGAGACAGACCACAGGCAAAGCAGCTACGGCAGCTGGCGCTGCCTCCGGGATACTGTTCCATCCTAGCCCCTCGTCCTCCCCACCCCACCCCTGCCAGAGGCCTTCCTCCCGCAGCTTCCCGTGCATGTTCTCCCTTGGTCAGCCTGTGCCACCAATCCCCAGTCATTTGAGTCTCCACTCAGGCATCCTTCCACACCCCCCCCGGTGCCACGACCTCCACCCAGCCCCAAATGCTCTCCTGTCTCCCAGTCCGAGCCCAGCCTTCACTCCCACACGCTGGGCAGGCACCACCTCTTCCACGAAGCCATCCCTGCCCACTCCGGTGAGCACGATGGCTCCCAGGGGGCCGAGGGCAGCTTTGTCTTCATCACCTCACGTGCCCAGGGTGTATCGGTGGACTGCTCATAGGGTAACCGTGGCCCAGTGCTACCTGTGGGACCTTCATTCTGATCAACGAGAACTCAGACATGGACCCGCAAGTTCCCACTACCATGATGGGCACCGTAGGGAATTCTCACAAGCAGACGCAGAAAAATAAATGTTTCAGCCCTCACTGGGGGAGGCAGCTGATTACAACCACCTGAACTGTTAAAGAGCAGAAGCAGACAGTGATAACCAAACACTAAGTAATGAATCTTATAGGAGTTCAGAGAAGAACGTGCAGGGGAGAAACGGAAAGTTTTGCAGAACAAAGATACAAACTGAGGAGGCAAGGCAGAAATCTGGATGCATAAATGGGGATGAATGATTTTCCTTTGGGTTTTGTGACCCACATACCCATCTACCCACACCCTAGCCTGTTTACACAGGTTTTACAAGACGTTTGGCCTTATGTAATAAGTTTCTGGAAAGTTACGTGTAAACAAGAAGTTGTCCGATGTCATTTTAAAATGCATTTAAAATAAGTTATTTCAAAGAATCCTAAAATGGAAATGTTTGTAAAGGGAATAATTGTTCCCTACGCTCACAGAAGTCGTATACATCGGGGTATGCTTTTTAAATGCAGGGATCCTGAAAGAAAGGTTCAGTTGTAGTTTTCATGAGCATTAAGAAATATCCGAGAGTTAAAAGTAAAAGAGCTGGATTTGACACGGGTAAAGCAGAGGGCAGAAGTGAGAGAAGCAGACGACCACAGGCTCCGTTTCCCTGCACCCTCACCCAGTTGAGGGACTGTGGCCTGGGCCAAGCATTCCCACTAGCCTTTGCAACAAAGGGCTGAGGCTGCAAGAAGAGACTTCAGCCTTCGCCACCAGCAGCTGGTAGGCCTGGCCCGCCACTCCACTCTTCCCCACGGCCACCTACCTGGGTGCTGCACTGGTCTTTCGCCTCTGTATCCATGGCAAAGAGCTTTTCGATCGCTTCAATCTTCAGATCGTCATCCAGAGATGTGTAATAGTCTCCGGGGCTGCTGGGCTGGGGGGCCAGGAAGGAAGGTGACCAAGTCAAGGCTACGGCACTGGCTTCCCCAGAAGGCCAAGGTAGAAGGAGAAATATGTTTCTGGACCCACAGATTCAACTCTATTCCACGGAATAAGAATTTGTAAAGAAACCACGCCCTAGGAGCTGTGGGAGCCTCTCTGAGTTCAGTCTCCTCGTCATAAAATGAGGCTGTCTTGAACAGCAAACAGGATAGAGGCATGGCTGGCCGGGCTCTGCAAACTGTGGCTCTGTGCCCCCAGCAGGATGGTTACTGCCCTCCATGGGGACTGAGCTCGGGGCTCACAGCTGTGTGCCACTCGGCCCCTGTCTTCAAGGACCTGATCACATAGATGGGGGTGGATGGGCACTGAGAGCAAGCGCACAGCGCTAATGCGTGGCAAGTAAGTATCACAGCCCCCCAGGGGGCTCCTGCGTAGGAGGAGGGCAGGACTTGGGTCTGGCCTGTCCGCTCAGCCATCCGGCAGCAGCCAGAGGAGGAGCCCACCCTCTCCATGGCCTCAGCCCCAGGGGGCGCTCACCGTGGAGCAGCTACTGCTGCTTCTGCTGCTGCTGGCGGCACTGGGGGTGGTGCTCCCCGGGGCGGCTGCCTGGGGCACGGTGAAGGCGGGCAGGCTCCCGGCCTCCGTGTGGGCGCCGTGGCTCCTGGGCTCTCCGGCCCACTGCTGGCCTGGTGGCAGGATGGCCTTACCATAGGCTGAGGACTCCTCAAAGTTCTGGCTCCCTGTGGAGACAAGGGCCTGGCTTGGTCCGCACCCCCGACTGCCGGGCTCACCCCAGGGCAGAGGAAGGACGAAGGATGCACAGGTGACCCTAAAGGGGCCTGCAGCGTGCCTGGGGCTCGGCCCCCGTGTGCTGAGGCTTCGCTGGGACAAAGGGGCCTTCAACTGGGGCTGGGGTTCAATGTACAGACCCCCTTTAATGGGAACACCCTGCTGAAGCCTTTAATTTTCAAAGACTAAATGTATTAGGAGCCACTCTTCCCTGAAGGGCAATCCAGAACGTAGAGGAGGAGGTTATGAAAACTGGGCAATTTGCCTCATTGCTGCCGCGAAACTGGGAAGCTGCGTGACTCCTTGTCCCAGGGCTGCTCTCTGTGATTCGCTGAGATCACCGTTCCCCGGTGGCCTTTCACAGCACACCTAACGGGGCTGAGCCAGTCCAGAGCAAGCACAGGGTGGCGTAGCTGTTCCTTGAGCGGCCACAGCAGGGCTGGGGGGTGACCGTGGGTTGCAACATGGGGAAGAAGGGGCTTCCTGCGTTCAGAGCGCGGGGCAAGAGCTGACAGCTCCGCTGGGGCCACCAGGACTCACATCCCCGTGGGACAGGCAAACGTTGAAAGAAGTGCATTCGAGGGCTTACTCCCGGGCCTGAATCTTTTCTCAACCCACGTTTCTGGAAGGATTTCTCCCAACATTATTTCAACCTAGCAGGCCTCTGCCTAAACAAGCAATCTGTCCTTCAAGGTGCAGATGGAGATCTGCCCACCCTGTGGAAAGATGCCCGTGGCCTCGGAGCAGATCCCTCTCGTCTCAGGCTCCCCCCTCCCCACGGTGGAGAATCGACCAGAACACCCCCACCCCCCACCACCCGCCCCCGCTCAGCGCTTTACGAGGTCAGAAATAGGACGGGTCTTATGCTGCGGTGAGTGCACGTGCCCAGCATAGGGTCTGGCCACCAACGGATGATCAGCAAGACTCAGGGCAGGCACACGGCAGCTCTGCTTAAGGAAGAGCTGCGGCCGGGGAGGCCTCCCCCCGCCCCAAGAGGGTTCGACGGGCCCTGGCTCAGCGAAGCGGCACCCACCGAAATCCAGAGAAATGATGGCATCTCCTGCGGTGGGTGCGAGCTGCGCCAGCTCCTCGGGCTCCTCCTTCAGCTTGGTGAACAGGAAGTTGCTCTTCTCAGACACAGCCACCTTGCCGCTGTTGTCAAAGATGCTGTTCATGGTCATCAGGTGCGGCTTGAACGGGGACTCCGTCTGGTCCATGGAGAACACCACGTCGTTCTTCTCAATCTCACTGGTGGGACAAGAGCGAGCTTCAGACCGTCCATAGTTTCCAGCAAAACTCTTTTACTCTCCAGACACATGGAAGTCCTGATAGCTAAGCCTCTCAGACAGAAACACGGGTACGGACAGTGTGCTGGCATTCCGTAAAGAACCGTGCACTGGAAGGTTGGAGTCGTGGAGCTAGCGACGCGGAGAGCACCCGCTGAGTGTGTGTCTGTCTCGGATGCTGCGTTAATGTCGTGCGTGGGCTGCGTGGTGTGCATGAGACTTGAAGGCTTTTGCTTTTGTCGCACCCCGGCAAGGACTTTCTCTAGATTTCTTCCCAGGTGCTACCGAGCAAAGGTGTTACATCTTCTCCCAAAAAGTAACAGTGGTTCTCTTCCCTTGGTTCCCATTCAGAAAGCACTTAAGTGACGACTGTGTTCTAGCTGCCTCCCCACGTGGGTCAGAGGCATGACAGATGACAAAGGGGGAAGGGGCAGAACAAGCCTGTAAGGGGAAATCCCAGTGTTTCACCGTTCCCAGGACGCCCACTGCAAAAGAGCTCGCCGACGTGGTGCCAGGTCCTGAAAGGCTCGGCATTCCTGGGCTGCGTCCTCAGTCTCAGGAGCACCCTGCACCCCAGAGCCTGCTTCCCCTCCCCGCCGGCCCTCACGTGCTCACCTCAGGACGTAGTTCACACACATGATGCACTGGGGCTGCAGGTTGCGAGGGTTGTAGATGACCGTCCCCTGCGTCTCCAGCCACACGTAGCCCCCGTGCTTCGCAAGCATCCGGTACTGGCCACTCACCACCTGACCCTTGGTGCACACTAGGGGAGGAGAAATGGGACCTGAGGTCAGGAGGTGGGGGAGGAAGACCCCACGGGGAGGGCAGCGTGCAGGGGAAAGATGGGGGAGAATGAGCTGGATGGGAGCTTAGAGCATCTCGCCCAACTCTTCATGTTGAACATGAGGAAAGTAACCAGAGAGCTTAACTGACTTCCCTAGGCTGGCTGTGAGGGAGTGGCCATCGCCAAGCCCTTGGCAAGTTGGCTCACCCCTGGCTCAGCTGGGAGCAGAAACCAAGAGCAGCACCTGCCTTCCTTCCCCCCCAAGGGAAGCCTCTCCATGGGGTGCCCTGTGGATCCAAATGGGCACGCAGGGAACAGGCGAGCCCCCTCTGCCTCACACTACAGGCGGCAGGGTGCTTCCAAGCAGCGTGGAGAACGCCTGTCCTCGGGCAGCCACTGGTAGCAGGCCCACCATCGGCACTCTGCTTGCGAATAAAGGCAGTTTAAAGAAACCCCCAGATATCCTCGATTGTTCCAGGTCATCCGTCAGACCTGCCGCCTTTGGGGCCACAGCAAGTCTGTGACCCACAGCAAAGGCAGCAGCAAGCCCCCCGCCAGCCTCTACACACAGCCTCGCCAAAGCCCCGGTAAGTCCTCCCAGCCGCCCAGAGGGGCTGCCTGCGCATGACTTCTTTCCTCTTCCAGAATGCTCTAAATGTTCATTTAATATTTGTTTTACTCTATAAAAACATCGGGGAAAGGGCCCGGCATCCCAGATTGCCCTCTTCCCCAGTCCAGAATGCTCTATCTGCTCCCATTAAAAAAAGAATCAACAAGTCCCTTTAAATGAAAGTTTACTAATGTTAGGCTTTCTGATAGCTTTCTGAACTGCCCATTTACTTTCCTTCTTGGGAATTCATTCTTCTGAATTCCAGTCTCAGAAACCCCCAAATCACAGAGAAAGAAGCATGCTGGCAGGATTAGGAAATCTTGGTTTCGGTTTTCCTCATCTGCAAAATGGGGTATTGATAATAATAACAGTAATGATAATAATTATTAGTACCCAGTGTCCCATAGCTGTTTGTACTGAGGACCAAATCTGCCTGCCTGGTTTATCAGGTCCAAAAATGTGGCTGAATGTCACCGACAAATGCTGTATAGGAGAAGCTCCTCTGCTCCAAAGTTACTAACATGTACAGTGCCCAGGCCCTGTCACGTCTACAGGACACATCTGTAGATAATGTCACAAGGGGCCCTGTGGGAGAACATGCAGACTCTCTAAACGTCACAAACCTCCCCACTTTTCCGTGTAGGCTCGGGAATCACTCCCCATTCACCACCCTGTGTGGTTGAGGAATGCAGCTCGGTTCGTACTAACCGTGCTTGTAATCCTTCACATTTAAGTTCTTCTTGGCACATTTCCTCCTGTTCAGAAATTAACAAGCACCTCCAAGCTACAGGAAGCACTGTAACCATACTACACATAACTTACATGTGTATCCTGCTCTGCAGGGTTCAAAACCATCTCATAAGATAAATTCATTTCTGCAAAGGAACTGGAACAGTGCCTGGCACACAAAGCGTCCACAGGATTAGTGTTAGCATCACCTCGTTCACTGGACAGTGATACCACGAGGTATCTATTATTATTCCTGTTTTCCATCTGAAGAAACTGAGGCTTAGAGTGATTTGCTCAAAGGCCCCCTCAGTGGAAACAGTCGACAGGCTTATAGTCCAAACTAAAGGGTCCTAAGTCTTTTTGGTTTTGTTTGCATTTAAAAAAAGTCAACTTTGGTGAGGTTTAATTTACCTTCAATAAAAAATGCACCCATTAAAAAAAAATGCACCCATTTTAAGCACAGATCAATGAGTTTTGCCGACTGTACAGACCCTTGTAACAAGTCACCACAATCAAAGGTATAGAACTTTCCATCATCCAACCTCCCTAATTTCTTATACCTCTTGACAGTCAATCCCCATTGCCACTGATCTGTTTTCTGTTGCTATACATAGAAAGGATCTTCTCTCCATTCACACGTAAGCGGGATCATACAAGAGCTCTTTCGTGTCTGCCTTCTTTTCACCCAGCATGTTTCCCAGAGCCCTCACGTTGTTGTAGGTATTCCTGGTTTGCTTTTCATTGCTAAGTAATATTCCACTGCATGGAGATACCATAACTAATTTATCCATTCACCTGTCAATGGATGTTTGCATTGTTTTCAGTTTTGGGTTATAATGAATAAAGGTGCTGTAAACATTTGTGTACAAATCTTTGTATGGACATGCAGTGTGAGTGCAGCTAGGGGTGCTATGGCTGGGTCATAGGGTAAGTACATGTTTCCTTTATAAGATACGGCCAAGTTATTTTCCAAAGTGGTCATATCATCATTGTCTAATCTTTTTAATAAAATCCTGTGCTGTAGGGAAGACAGATACCATCTTTTTTTAATATGAGGGGACTAAGGCCAGAGGGATTTTGACCTGCTTTACATCACACAGGACAACAGTCTGGGTTACTCGACAGCCTGTGGCCCGCAGTACAGTGCCCTCCTACTACATGCCCCCGGGCGACACTTCACTAGGAAGACTGAATTGGTGGTGGCTGCTGTCCTAAACCATCATGGACCCTTTGGCCAAAGAAATAACTCTGTCCTCCCTCATCTCCCTTTATCTACCCCATTGAGGCTCCTATGCCCAAGAGACATGATTCTTGCACAATTTCAAGTACCTGGAGTTAACTTATTCATTAACTCATTAACTTATTCTTAATGCAGACAAGATTCAGGGATCTTATTCTTTTTGATTAAACAGTGCAGTGAGCCAAGGTTTTTAACTGCATTTCTAGCGATTGCAGGCGAGGGCCTGCTCTGTCAGTAGAATATAATTACGCCAGCTTTCTAATCATCTGCTCATTAATGCCAGCCTTGGTGAGGGGCCTGCTACTTGGTAGATAGGCTTTTTATGGCCTTTAATCTTGTTTTCCTAAGAGCACATAATGTCCTCACACAACAAAGAGAAACCAACCCCCCTTCCCCCAAACCCTTACCTTCTGAGGGTAACAATGTATAAATTACTAACCCATTTGGAAATGATGGCTTTCAATGATTTAAATTTGGTTTGAGGTCTGAGCTTCCCCAGTAATTTCAACGGTAAACTTTCACAGGCTAAGACACACACACGAGCATAAACTCGGGATGCTGGTGTGTGAACCTGGACGAGCCTCAAGCCTGGGCCTCCAATTATTCCACAGTATGAGTGTGGGTCTGTGGTGCAACTTTATCTGCATAAACCCAGCAAGAAAGACAGAGTCAGAGGGACAGAGAGAGAGAGAGAGAGAGAGAGAGAGAGAGAGATTGAGAAAGACTGAGAGACAGAAAAAGAGGGAAAGTGAAAGAGAAATAGATGCCTGTGTTTAGCTGGCATTAACCCAATTTGCAGCCCACGCACATCTCCCTTTGCTGGATTCAGGCTGGCTGAGCAGAGGCCTGAGCTCAGAGCTGCTTTACTTGGCTCCATCATGGGAAGACGGGAACCTGTGATTTCCATTTGGGTTGTGAATTACCTTTAAGCGTGCCTAATGCTTAAAACCACAGATTCAATAAATCTGCACCATATTTCCCCTGGATTCAGCAGAAAACTACTATGACAATTTTTTACCCCAGCTCTTTTTTAAGGATCAAAGATGTTCTAAGAGAAGGAAAAAAAAAATCACTTTCATAGGCCTAGTGAGAAGCCATCATTTTTGTTCTCTTTGACAGTAGTTTCCTCTACTTTCCCACCCCAGAAGGTAAAGCACAATACTGTCCCGCAAGAATTTCCAGAAACTTTCGCTATTGTCCTCTACTTTGACTCACCCTTGGCTGAGAAGGAAGGCTAGGCTTTTCCCCAGTTTTACATCTAAAGGAGGGAAGCCCCAGAAAGCTAGGCACTGGGAATCTTTGGGTAAGCTGGGCCAGAGCCAGGTCCCTGGGTCCCAGTACCAGCATGACTTTGGGAGCTGAAACCACCATGGGCCAGAGAAGCATGGGGAATCCCAGAGTGGAGGCTGGAGCCACATCCTACAGTTTAAAGCTGGGGCAGGCTAGAGCTGGGCCACATCCATGGGCGCACAAAAGTACCTCCACCTCCCTCCCGCATCCCTGGGTCCCTGAACGGGGAAGCCGGATGGTTTGTTTTTTTGCTGGAGAACACAGTGAGAAACTTCTTTGAGATATCATTAGGGGCCCTGCTGCACTGTTGGATCAAACCCGAAAGCCATGAGGATGAAGCAAAGAAACCAATTAGAAAGAGAAGATCTCATTCCTTAAGAGAATATTAACTGTGCTTCTATACAGCTTATGGCCTGCTGATCTGAACTTCAGGTGTCCTAACCTTGGGATAGATGGATGGATTTAGGAACAACGGACAAATAACTGCACTTCCATTTTCTTCATTGCCACTCCAAGGCCACAGCTAATCCTTGGAGTCCAAGACCAAAAGGGCCACTGGGAATCTTCTCAGACTTACCCATTTTAAATCCTTCTGTAATCCTCTCAGCACCCCGATCTGCACTGGGGGCACTTATTTTGAAGCATTCTTTCCCAAATATGTTTTTTGCCCTTGGGTGTGTCATTCATTTAGTGCCTGTACTGTACCAAACACTATGCTAGATACTGAGGCGGAAGGTATGAACCGCCATGCTCCCACGGGGCCCAAAGCCCTCCTTCTTCCGCAGACATGAGATCCCTTAGGGCAGGGATCAATCCTATCAATTTCTATTTCCCCCAGTAGGCCAGGTATTGGGTTATAGACCCACAGTCCTTGCATGTTGATGGGCTGTATGGATTCAAGAAAATTGTCTTGGATCACCTGCAAATGGGAAGCCTTAATTGGGAACATAGTCAACTGAAATGCACTAGAACTGCCCTGTCCAGTATGGTAGCCACTAGCCAAGCGTGACTACTTAAATTTAATTAAAACTAAATTTAAAAAATTCAGTTCCTCAGTTGCACCAGACATATTTAATATACAGCATAGCTCACATACGGATGACGCAGATGAAGAACATTTCCATTGTAGAAAGTTCTATCGGACAGCCCTGTTCTAGAATCCTTTCATAATTCAGGTTTTCTTTCAAGCTGCAAGGCACCATTTCCACACGCCGTTACTGGGTTGCCTGGACAGCCTTCCCCAACTGAGTTCTCTTGATTCAGCAAGCAAGCTCTTGGAAAACCAGGACCCGCCTCAACACGTCCATTAGGTTGGTATCATGCACCCTCTACCTCTGTTTAGACCAATGCTCCTCCATCCTTCAAGGTCCAACTCAAGCGCCCTGTCTTCTCTCTCTGAACTCTCTCAGCCCTCTTCTTTGAATGGATGTACATGTTCCTATAGCGCATAACCCAAGTTGATTCCATGCTGTCTCGTATTACACTCTACGGGGCTGTTGCATAAGGTTAAGCAGACTGTTCACTGCATAAGTGTGCTCAGTGAGGTGGTAAGTAGGGACTGAGATTCAGCCCACCTTCCACTCTCCAGGCTGTACGCCTTGGTGTGTTTGTGTGTCCCCTACCCAAAGTGCCCTTTTCCTGATTTGCATGAGCATGTCACACAGGACGGTGGCAGCCTTGGTTCTCTAACCATCCTGCGGGCATGAGTCTTGTCTGCCACACAAGATGATGGCTCTGTGAAGGAAGCAACTGGATCTTCTCCCTTCTCACCAGTCACACCCCACTCAAGGCCAGATTCCACAGACATATAGGGCACTCCTGGTACTTACAGTTCTGGTGACTTTTGGTCATGTTCTCTGAGTCCAGTGCATGGTAGAACTCGTAGGCTGAGCGGCCAAGCAGCTCTTCAGGGTGGTAACCAACCAGTTCTGTGATTCTAAATTTTTTTAAAAAGCAAGGGGGAAGAGAAAGACCATATGAATATGAGCAGGGGCTCAAGGACCTTTATGTAGAAGGTAATTCAAAAGCACACATTCAATGAAACACACTCGGAACGTCCCGGTCGTACCATTCATCCAAGCAAAAGAAAAAACCAACAACAAACATGGTGGTCAACCTGCAACTCTGGGTCTACTGAACCTCCACTCTTCCTGCCCTTCCTGGATTGTGTCTGGGGAGGAAGGAAAAGCACCTGTTCAGGGGCTCCCTACCTCCCACCCCCAAATAGACACATGTGCCTTGCTCCAGTGACCACTGGAAGGGGCTCTCATTGCCCCCTACCCACAGTTTTTGCAGACAAGGGAGCAGAGATGCAGAGAGGGTAGACAGTTTGCTTGATGTCTACACAAGTGTCCGGGGACAGAGCAAGAACGAAAATGGGAACATCCTGACTATTCCAGATTATTCTAGTAGAGGGCGATATAAATGAAAAGTGAAAATTATGTGGTCCCAAGTTGGGAAAAGCATGGAGGCGGCCTCTGCATGTGTGTTAACCATGGATTGAGGAGGGACCCAGGCAGGTAGAGCCCTGTCTGTGCTTAAACCTTCTCCCCTCGGGTCCTGTCTGGTGACCTCAGATACCTCCTAGACATCAGGTTTGCCTTCATGGGTTCTACTTGTTCTTGCTATCGCAAGGAAAGGAGGGAGGGCAGGAGGTGCCGAGAGGAACAGATACAGAATCATAGTCCTAGAAATGTGCCCCTTCGTTACACTCCGACAAATAGGCGGCTTCCGTGTAGGGTGTCTGCTTAGATGGGAAGTGGGCAGAGAAAAGGCAAATGTGGACGTGAAGAATCACTTAACTCTCTGAGGACCCTCTGCTCTGTGCTGGAACCTTTAAAATAAGCAAAGCCCTGCCCAAGAACCACCAGATTAGCTCTTTCCCACGTCATACCTAAACATTATTTCTCATCATCTTTGGTCTCTCACATTTTTTCTAACGGGCTCACTGTCTTGTTTACTTAGCCTATCACGAGCGAGAAGTGATGCTATATCCTCATTATTACAAGCTCTATTTTGGAATACGTGACTCCAGGGGCACAGCCCTGTCACCTGTCCACGCCGGAGAGGAACAGTGTGGAGAGGAAAGCAGAAGCCGTGGCTCCTTGGTCTCCTGTCTCTACTCCTCTCTCCCGCTCCATACGGGTTTTGCACAGGTCAGACGAAATCATCCTAAAATATTATTTCCATTCTGTCACCCCTCTACGTAAGCACCTCCAGCTTACCTAGGACCAACCACGTCCAGAGTAAATAAACTCCACCTAACTTCTAAGGCTCCAGGGTCTTGTCTCCATCTTCCAAGCAGTCTGATTTGCAGCTGATCGGCAGCATGGCAGGTCCCCCCTCCCCGGTAGACCCCTCTCCTCGCAGTTCCCACCCCTGTCAAACCCACGCTGGCCGCAGAGCCTTGAGGCCTTCTCTTCTCGGAGCCCTGACGATGACAGGGCCAGCTCAAGGTCCCGCCTTGTCCCTGGAGCTTTCTCCAGGTTTCCCCTTCTCATCAAGTCCTAACAGGCAAACACAATGTCACAAGGAGTAATGTATGCTTCTCTCCACATCCTAGGCTGCCAACCCCTGAGCTCAGGGACCACATTCTCCTTTGGCCTCCACTACCACGGGTGCTCACTAAATGCTAGAGTAGCTGACCAATGGCCTGACAGTCTTTGGGGGCCTAAGGTACAATCAGAGCCCTGTCTAGCCCAGCACTGCTAAGGAACCTGGGCACTAATGGCCCACTTTTCTTCCTAGAGCATGGTCACCTGTCTCAGTGCATGACGGTGCACACACACAGCCTTCAGCGCAGCCCTCACGATGCTCAATCCATCCTTTCTCCATTCCGTAAGGTGTGTCTGGTGTTGAAGTGGGCAGAGAAGAGGCAAATTCTCTGCCTAGGTGAGACTTGGGGGTTAAAGCCTTTGTAAAACAACGGGCAACACAACTGAGCTGAGAAGCTTAGGTCTCAGTTGATTTAGCCCAGGGGAGATTTCTCCAGTGAGATTCCAGCAGCTCACCTGCACCAGCCAGTTGGTCTCAGACCAGGAGGATCTGTCCCCTCACTTGGCCCTGAGCAGAGAGGTCTCTGAACTCATCAGCAACAGACATGTTCCTCAGTGGCCTGCCTCCAGGGCTGGCATTCATGGCGCCTTAGCCAAGGTGGAGATTCAGGGAGAACAAGCAGACGGCCGCACAGTGCAGGCCCTTCGTTTCCTACAGCCACGTAGCTTTTCTGATGGGTCCCATGCCTTTCAGCCTTAGCCTGGGAACCAGAATTGCACCGGTGGGCTGTGCTGACAACGGGCTGGCCATTTACAGGCTCACCAATGTGCCAGATAAGCTACTTCTGTTCCCGAACTAGGTCTAGAGTTTCCTAGAGACCCTCAAAAATGAGGCTGGTTCTGGGAAAGATCTGACTCTACTCCATGAAGAGATTACACTTTCTTTCAAGATTAGAATCTTTTAAAATGCTCAGAGTAAATGTTTTTTACAATCAGCCTCAAATAAAATATTTCTTAATCTAATTAACGTGCCATCCATTCAGAGGCACACAATGGGCATGTTTTGGAAGTGGACAAACAAACCTCGATTTCAGAATTGCCAGCCCTCTTCCCAGTAGCAGCCTTCATTTATCTTGTCAACTAAAATAAATATTTAACGTCTCCTCCTTCATGCCTTTCAACAGACGACTATAAAAACTGGGAAATACACATACCCCAAACACAATTGAAGAACATTCGACTGGTCAGACTTCACAAAACCAGGAAACCCCAACTCAAAGCTAATGGTCGTTGCCCTCAATCTGCAGGCGTGCCGACGCCAGCGGGGAGGCTAACGAACCCGGTTTGTTTATAGGGTTGGCCTCCACGGCACACAAGGGCCCTCCCTGCTCATTTCCCTCTGTCTCAGGGAAGCCTCGGGAGCTGGGCTGTGATAACACCATTTCATCTGCTCTCTTCACCAGGGGCAGGGGAACTTTTTTTCTTTCTTTCTTTCTAATTAAGGGGCCCTGACTCTCTGGAGAAAAAAAAAAATCAGTTTGGGGTCACCCATAAATTTCAAAAGTCAGCTCAGTAGTGCTGTTCCCTTTGTAAAGGGGAAGAAAATATGAAGGGACTTAATTCAGCAGACTTCAGAAACGAGAAGCACAGAGGTCCCTGTTTAATAATAAAGTAGGAAAAGAACCAGATCAAGGATGAGGTGAGGAGAGAAATGTAGACATTGACAGGCAGCCCCAGGAGGCAGAGGCAGAAGGAAGAAAGAAAAAAAAGAAACTAGAGAACTTTCAGGTTAAAATCTGAAGTTACTGTTGCCCCAAGGAAATGTGTGGGTCAGACAGCTGGGCCCTGGATTTCAGAGTCAGGTCTGCCTCACAATGTAAAATGACAGTTACTGCTCGTCCATTGCTCTTTACCCTTAAAAATGTTGCAAGGCCCTTGTCAACATGGACTACCTGTGGCTGAGCGCTAGGGAGAAATGGGCTCTCCGGCTGGGCTGCAGTGTCAGTGCCGTGTGGCCTCCTGGGCAGAAGGAATGCAGCTCGGGCCTCAGCCGGCTCCATCACGCGCCCGCCCACGAGGGACGAGGCAGCAAGCTCCCTACTTCACACGCCAAGCCTGGAGTCAGACAAGGTCTGGCTGCAGCTTTTACCCCTGTTCCCTACGAGTACAGGATTCACTCAGTCAACGATCGTGGAAGGTTAGAGAGCATTTAAACTATGTGAGAGGATAAAAGTTTAAAGTACTTCCTAACCACCTATTTGTTTTCCAAAGAACGCGTTTGCTAATAAAACCATCCTTTTATTAAGGTCTGTTTTCTTTCCTTCCGGCCTTCTGGCAATGCCCTCTCCTAGGCAACACTTGACTCGCCTCATTTAGGTTTCTGTATGTGCTTTTAGCTTTGAAACTGCATTTCCCCAATAATACCCAAACTATTCACTAACACAGATTTCAGTGACATTTGTTTCAATATATTTCTATCCAGATTTTCTTGGCTTTAAACAACAATACTTTTGCCTTGTGTTTTCCTGCAGCAGTACACAGTTAAGTGAATATCTATACAATCAGCTCCACAGTTAATGGATAATGAATTTCCACCCTATCAGTGTTATGTGTTACAGTTGGGGTGTATTCATAGTATACATAGGAGGGTAGCCCTGGCTCAATCCTGGACTGACCCTGAGTGCCACCAAATGCCACAGCTGCCTTTCATTACCTTGAAACCCACAAGCAAGAAGGGGAAATTTGCCTTGAATTGTAGCAGGAGAGAAGCAGATCACACAGGGGAATAATTTTTGAATTGTGAGGTCCATTACACTTTGAAATAAATTCCAAAAAGGATTTGTAGAGCTGCTTCTTCCAAGGAGAATTTCAAGCAGATTAGACAGGACGATATACAAGCATTTCTCATAAATATGTTCAAACTTTCTTAGGGCTGATTTCAGAACATCGTCGTTTGGAGGAGACACAGATGCACAAGGAGAGCATTTAAAGTTTCTTCTAGCTCAGGGATTTAAAGAAATATACTATACCATCTTACATAAGATAGGTAAAGAAAGACTACTGTGCATGTCTGCAAAAATATTTAGAATACACTAAATACGAAACTAAAAATGACATGTAATGTATCACAGTCTGAAAGACCACTTGGAATTAAAGATGCCACCTATCCTCTAAAAAAAAGTAAAATAATTTGTTAAATGTATCTCAGTACACAATGAAAGTATATAATCTTTTACTAGTAGTTTGCCCGAAGTCAGTCTATTTTCTTCTCAGACTTTAACACTATTGCTTTTCAGGTGTTTTGATGCGCGTGTGTTTTACAACTCATGGCTCTCTATAACTTTACTGACAGCCTCTTTACAGTCCTCAACTATCTCCTCCCTTTTGTCATCATCACGATTACCAACTTCTTTGTATAAAAAGAATTCATCACAGATTTGATCCACAGAATTTGAAATGCAGGCATCTTATCGAACTGTAACTCCTGAAATTATTACATCCTACACTGCCTTAACCCAATGACAAAACAGGGTTGCCCTCAAATTCTTTATCTGGGAAAATTACAGGACCCTCTTTGTTAATTTGAAAATTTTCCTGTTATAACTTTTCCCCCAGTGATACTTCTCTCATCCACATAATTTGCTTTTATAATTTATTTCTAACATACAGGAAGACTCATAAAACACACGAAGTCACAGTGGGATTATATGCATTATAGATTTGCCCCACTCTCCTTGATGGCTTGACTTCTTTCAGTTATTCTCTTTCTCCACTAGATGGCGCCTCCACGTGAATTTAAGAACCACTCCATTTTATTTTTTTTAATTTTTATTTTTATTTATTTTTTGGCTGCATTGGGTCTTCGTTGCTGCGTGCGGGCTTTCTCTATTTGCGATGAGTGGGGGCTACTCTTTGTTGTGGTGCACGGGCTTCTCATTGCGGTGGCTTCTCTTGTTGCAGAGCATGGGCTCTAGGCACACAGGCTTCAGTTGTTGCAGCATGCGGGCTCAGTAGTTGCAGCACACAGGCCCTAGAGCGCGCGGGCTTCAGTAGTTGAGGCACATGGGCTCAGTAGTTGCAGTGCAGACTCAGTAGTTGTGGCTCGCAGGCTCTAGAGCGCAGGCTCAGTAGTTGCGGCACACGGGCTTGGTTGCTCTGCAGCATGTGGGATCTTCCTGGACCAGGGATTGAGCCTGTGTCCCCTGCATTGGTAGGCCGGTTCTTAACCACTGTGCCACCAGAGAAGCCCCAGAACCACCCCCATTTTAAAGTTAAACTGCTTGAGAACAATTTTTGTCTTCCTTTTGGGTGAATGGTTCATTAAGTTGCTCATGTCTCAAACTCTTGGAGATCAGGAATCATCTCTTTTCTTCTTTGATATAATTAGTCTCTGGCGCTGAGTTAGATGTATAGCAGATGCTCAATAAATCACAGTTCATTAATTGGCTGCTCATTTTAGGAGACACAGTATAACACCTCTATTTGAATCGTAAATGGAGACGAGATCATCCACTACACTGATAATCAGGATACTCTTCTTTAAACCTGCTACTCAACTTTACTCCCCCTATCTAGAGCAATTGACTGTATATACACATAAGTGTGACTGACATAAAAATTGTTACAGAATCCACTTCTAACAATATTTGCTGTTTCAGATCATTAATACAGGACTTGACGTGGTCCTCTGACCCTTTGTTAAGAGAAGCAGGATGAATGCATTTTGAATCATCTGCATTCCTTCATTCAACTTCAGATGTTTCAGAATAACTTGTTTCAGGTTCAGTTGATTTGGGAAACCTGAGACTTACACACAAGATTACTCTTTTCTATTTTATTTGTCGCTCCCCCGTTTCCTCTCGGTTCTCCCCTTTTTCTCCACGATCCTTCTCTTTTTTTGTGTTTATGTCTATGGTCTCAATACATCTAAGAAAAAGTACCAAACAGCCTCAAAAGTGATTTTGTGGGTTCTACTTGCCATACATTTTCATCAGATTCTTCCTAACTTTCCCATTGGGAAAATAATCCCCTTTATGGGAAATCGCAGCCCCTCATGTGTGCCAGATGTCATTAAATCTAGTGAATTCCCTGATTAAAATGCAATGCCCCCCACCCCACCCCGCTATGATATGTAAGTGTTGGTTTTTGAAGCATTGATCTTGGAAGAGGTGTGTGTGTGTGTGTGTGTGTGTGTGTGTGTGTGTGTGTGTGTGTGTGTGAGAGAGAGAGTGAGAGAGTATGAATATGTGTATATCCTTCCCCATCCCAATAAAAAAAAGTGTAAACAAGACAAGCTACCAAAACCAAAAAATCCTAGGTCTTCATCAGGGCAATTGAGAAATAACACATAGGCATTAAGGACTTAAAATAGTCACTTTATAAACTGTCTAAGCCGTGTCTGTGCCCTTGTTGGCTAATCTGCTAATCCGTTAAACACAGCTTCTGTGTGGCACAGCAGCCTGTGTCTTTACATGCCTCTGCATCCACCTTTCCAGCACCTCTGGATTCAGAGTTTGGGCCATGTAATTAGGTTTCTTGAAAGGCAAGATTCTGCTCAAAGTGCACTGTGTCTAGCAAACCTTATAAGCAATATCACCCTCCACACCCTGAGTCACAAAGCCCTAAATCACAGGTTCCGTCGAGCCAGGATCGACTCTGCCTACCAGCCCTGAACCAAACTAAGAAGTCAGTGCAGGGCCCCTCCCCTTTCTGGGAAGAGGGCCTTCTCCACTCTTAGGCACCCAATTGCTCATGTTATTGTCCCCTCTTCCTTTTACCCAAAGGTTAGATGCTTTCAAGAAACGACCTGAAATTCATTCAAAACAAGATGATGAATGAGGGATAACTTCAAATTACCCTTTCCACAGGATTTTTTTCCCTTCACATTAACAAGGATCAAAGTCTTAAGTTTAAAAAAAAAAATCCTTCTTTTCTGTTATCTAGGGATGAGGAGTTATTTTCTAGGACAGTAGGGTGTTCCCAGTGCTTCTGGGGTCACATGAGGGCTGTGCTTCACATGCAGCTTTCACTGTCTGCACTGCTCCAGCCGCTCTAAGGCTACGGCATGCGGAGCACCGCACCACCCCACACCACCCCACCACCCCAGCTCGAAGCTGGAGACACGCGGGCTACGCAGCAGGATTTCTCTTGTCTCAGAAGGTTACGGAGACGGATGCACATTACAAAACTGTATCTTCTGCCCAGGATGGTTCTTGGAATACAAAGACTACCTCTGAGAAAGAACCTTACACACAGCGTGGATTTCTCAGGTGCCTGCCTTTGGAATAATCTCTCTCTCTAATTATCCTTGTATCACAATAATGACAATAGGAACAGTCATGATAAACGCTGACTGTGTCAAAGTTTCAGGACACAAGTCTTCACACGTGACATTTTCTCCCTATGAGGTTAGAGCGCTTCTTTCTACATCTGGAACTACGCACTACCTCCAAGAGCCTTGAATCCAGCACTATGGGGACAGGGGTGAGTCAAGGATACTTTTACAAAAGTTCTTAAACCTGGAGTGGCACCAGCCAACACCAGGTCAGTCTAGAATCAGGGGAGAGAAGCTCAGCTGAGCCTGGAAAGTAGGGCCGCAGCCATGAAGAAATCCAGACACCCATGGGACATGCAGCAGAAGAGAGAAAGGTGGGCAGGCCTGGGGGCCGCTGAGCAGGAGCTCTGTCCTGGGGCCTTTGCTTCCTGCTGGCTGGGAAGGTGAGGCAGTTTCCTGCTGGTGGTCTCTCCTTCTTCCAGGCCCCCAGCCTCTACATGCCTCCAGAAGTGGTCTTGGCCCCTTGAGTTTAGTGGGGAGACTAGCTTTGGGGGAGGGCAAAAACAGGGAGCAAGACATCAGCAGGAACAAAAAGCCTCCCATCAGTTATGGGGTTTGTGGTTTTCAAAGCGCTTCCATAGCCATCATCTCATCGTACACTGATCCTGTGAAACAGGTGCAGGCAGTATTCTCATCTGCATTATAGAGAGGGGGAAGCTGAGATCTCAGGGTTTCTGGAGAAACCCTAGAAGGGGATAGGGGACAGGTTGGAGCAGCAAAGAGCTGCCACAAAAACTATGATTCTGGACAAACATGGTGACTCTGGACACTGCTGAAATCTGGGGTCAGGTGGCGAGATCCCTGAAGGCCACCTCTGGTCATGCACTAGTCAGCAGACTGCAGTGGCAGCTCCTCGAGCCAGGCCTGCCCGGCCCAGCCCCTGCTCCTGGCCTGTCCTTCCCTCTCTGATGGCAGCCACTGCCCACGGCATCTATCCTTCCCTGTCTTCCTCCTTCCACCTCCCGATCCGCCCATGTTCCCAATGTCCAGGCACAGAGGGGAGGGCAGAGGACAGGCAGGGGGGAGTCAGAGCTGTCCCTCCCGCCCCTTCCACAACAACCCAAGCCTCTTCTCCACCTGTTTCGAGCCTCTCCTCAAGCTGAAACTAGAGTGACATGGATTACATGTGCTGTCTTAGGTGCTCTTTCAACTACTCTAATAAAGAAGCAATTTAGGGTGAGGACCACAGCTAACACCCAACACTTCCTATTGGATTGGAACTTAGGCCGTCTCACTGAACCAAGGCTCTTAACCACTGCGTTCTCTCATAAGAGAATCTCCAGTTAGGCCTGGCTTTGGGGGTTAGGGTCTGGCTTAGTTCCCTTCCTTGAAAAGCCTTCCAAAGTGGACTGGACAGTGGCTGGAATGGAGGTGACACAGGAGGCGCAAAGGCCGAGGAAAGAGCTCATTCATTGAGAAGAACACACAGGAGCCACGCGGCCGTAGGGCAGCTTCCAGGACAGAAACCAAATCTCCCAGCGGGCCTCTGAAGTGGGGCTGCTAATGGAGATCTCCAGACCCTCGTCTCCTGGGGAGGGAGAGTGGCCTGGAGATTTCCTAGGAGCCTGACACATATGTGGAGGAATATGTACACGCCACCGCGATCCACCACGACAGCAGCGGCACCCCAGATCAGCTCTGCTGTGACAACAGGGGACAGTCCAATACGGTATGAGGAACCCCTTGGTGGCACTGATGGGATGAAACAGTGACCTGCACCCAGCAATACAACGTTAATGCCGCAGACCCACACCCTGACCACAGGCGCACACACACACACACACACACACACGCGTGCACGCGCGCGCACTCTGCCGGGCCCCACCTGTCGTCACAGTAGGTGAACTTCATGTCCATGCTGTGGCGGCTCAGGAAGGTCTTGCTGTCCAGGGGGATGTCCATGTGGGACGGGTGCTGGATGGGCTCACACATGATGATGAGGCAGGACAGCAGCGGCTCCTTGCAGCCGCAGAGACTGCTGTGAGGGGGGCAGTTGTTGTAGACCTTCACCTGGCCCGTGCAGTGCAGGACCTGGAGACCAGCCGCGGAGGGTCAGACGTGGAGCCGAGAGCCAGGGGCGGGGGCGGGGGGGGGGGCGCACTCGGTACTCCAACCCAGGCCTGACGTCCTACCTTCCAGGTGGCTGACTTGAGGTTGACGGTGCGGCCTCTGTTGGTGACTGTGCACTTCATCCTCATGAAGAAGTCCCGCTCTGTGGACATGTCTTTGCTTTTCTTCCCAAAACCAGAGCCTGGATAGAGAAGGGGAGGGGAGCCAGCTGAAGTTTCGTGTTTGTATTCAGAGGGGGGGGCAGTTTTTCAGGGCAACACGTGTGTGTGTGTGTGTGTGTGTGTGTGTGTTCCCCGAGGAGCGGCTCTCTGAGCACGCGCAGCCTGCCCTGAATGCTCTGTGCCACCCTGGCTGTGGACCAAGGCTCGCTCATCTCCAGCCTGTCTCCCACTGCTGAAGGGTTGGGGCTGTTCCAGCGTGTTATCTCCCACTGCACCTCGCACTCCAGGGCGGCCAGGCGATGAGAGATCATCTGCCGTTATCTCAGCAAACGTCTCCAGGGGCAGGTCCAGGTTCCAGAGACGGAATTCCAAGGGACGGTCTGGGCGAGGCCACAATTACTCCACGGGGATAAGCCTCTCGGGTTGGACATGTCCCTTAGACACCCCTGTCTTTTCTTCATTCCTGTCCCTCCAGTGCCCTAGTTTCACCCTGCAATGGCTGCATTCAGGGTCCTGCACCATTTGCTTTCTCCCTAAAGTGACATAGGTCAAGGTTCAAGAGAGACTGCTAGTCCTAATCTCCTGTGGGGAGCAAGTTCACCTTGAGGATTAACTCAACACAGATCATATCCTTTCTCAGCCAGAATTAAATAAATCACCAAGACAAACAAGATCGCTTCCTTCCTTATAGTCTCCAAATAGCCTGCCCTTCAGAACCTCTCCCACTTTTTGTTTAAAAAAAAAAAAAAAGTGATGAATGCAGTAAGCACCAGCTGAGCCCCCCTGTCCACATCTAAATTCTGCCATCCTGGACCTTCCAAGGTACACTCCTGCCCCCTGCCCAGCATCTCAGAACAGACCAGAGCCTTGTTTCAAATAATCACTCCCCTCCCTCTGGCATGGCCACCAGCTTCTGAACCTGAACCCCCAGGGGGCTGTGACTTATTTGGGTGACACAGCCCCAAATCACTGTGTGTTGAATGAATTGTGGCACCTTTGAATTCATCTTCAACATCCCTAGGAGAGCCCACTAAGTAATAGACCAGATGGTGCATCTTTTTTTTTTTTAAAGAGAGAATATTCCTCATTCATGATTATAAAACCATCTCTCCCATACTCAATTATGTCTCTTCCTACAATTCTAATTCCCACGAGTGGGGTTTGCACATCATGAGACATTCCTGTATCTTGGGGCCTGGACGCAGCACGAGCACCAGCTCAGGTGCTGGGAAGTGGGCTGGAAGGACTCATTTGTGGCTGTGACATGGGTTAGGGCTGTGGCCTCCTGACCTGTTAACTTCTGAGTCTGCCCCATTCTGCCATTTGGTTAATCTTTCTAAATACAGCTCCAACCAGATTACTCCACCTCTGCCCCAAAACTTCCACCAGCTCCCCTCTGTCTACAAGGAAGAGGATCGAGGCCCAATTCCTGGCCTTCAAAGCCTTCCACACCAGCCTCACAGCCTTATCTTTCCCTGGGTGCTCGCACTAACCCTGTGCTTACAGATCGTTCAGGTCGGCACCTTCAAAGGCTTTGCTGATTAACTGATTTGGATCCCAAGTCCTCAACACAGAGACCAAGAGATCTAAAGTTCCACTCGGATCAACGGAGTAGAGTCCTGCTGAATCATGGCACCTGGGAGCTGGAAGGTCCTAGACTTTGCCTGGTCCAATACTGTCACTTTGAAAAGAAAGACTCCCAGAAACAGAGCAATGAAGTGACTCGGTTCAGATCACACGATCAGGTTGAGACTAGGGTCAGAGGTTGACCTAAGACTGAGAACCCAAGGGCCCAAGGGTTTCCAGAGCAGAGAAGAGAAATTAAGAGACTTTTTGGTTTTCTTGGGCTTCCAGCACCTGTTTTAGAAAGGGATTCAGAAGCTCTGGCAGCCCCTTCCTCACAGAACCGAACAAGAGTTTCTCAGCGGCACAGAGAAGACAGTGAACAGCCCACAGTGCTCCCCAGCCTGTGTACGCCCGGAGCCAGGTGGCCTTCGGGAGGGAGAGCAGAGGCGCTGGGCGGGGAGGCCGTGGTGGGGTGGGTAGAGGTGGTGGTAATCCTGCGCTTTGCAGGCTCGGTCTGTAACAAGGGTAGAAGTGGGCCAATGAAGTGTCTGCTTTTGCACCATGTGTGGTAATAAGAGCAAAACCTTGCAGGCTTGATAGCACTGCCTCTGTCATTCAGGTTGGACAAGCACGCACTCCATGGCAGTGACAGGTGAGAGACAGAAAAGGGGATGTCTAGACTCGGGCACAATCTGCCCAGGGCAGAGATCGACTCTCAGGTTCAGAAGGGACCTTGAAAGCCATTAAATCCCCTTCTTCTCAAAGCTTCAGTCCACTTGACAATATGCCCATCTGTGCTTTTGCTTGACTGTCCCCCGTTACAAGAGATGAAGCGGCAGGCTCTGATTGTCACTGCAAAGCGCTTTCTGCATGTATAGGCCCTTCAATCCACTGGCATCTGCTGGAGGCCCCACAGGGAGGGTGCAGTGCACGAGACCTTATAAATCTCTTCTCCATCAAAAACTACCTGTCCCATTTCTTATCACCAGGAGGCCAGATTCCTTCCTTGGCTCCCAGGGTAGCTAGTCTCTAAAGGTGGCCCCAATGAGCCACATCTCCTAGTATTCAGGGCCTCCTGTAGTTCCCTCCCACAGTGAATGAGGCTGGCCTGTAACTCACTCTAACAGCAGGATGGGGCAGAGTGGTGCTGTACCAGTTTCAGGACTAAGCCTTCGGAGAGCCTGGCAGCTTCTACTTTTGCACTTTGGGGGAGCCCTGAGCTGCCGTGTAAGAAGTCTGGCTACCCTGGAGACCCCACGTGGAGAGGGAGAGGCTCCGATACCTCACAGAGTGAGAGGGAGGTCCAGCCGTGCCCGCATCCCAGCTGAGCCCCAGCCTCCAGCTACCGGCCACAAGGTCCCAGGGGTGTGGGTGAACCCTCTGGTCATCCCACCAAGTCCAGCCTCCTGACATCACATGGAGCAAAAGAACCACCCACAGAACCCGCAGAATCATGAGAGCTAATAAAAGTACTGTTTAAGCCACTATGTTTGGGGCAGTCTGTTACACAACTGTCCTAGGGACAACCACAATGGTTCCCATGAACGTTTTGGCACGGATGAGCTGATTGGTTTGGGTGGTGTCATTTGGCAGAGATGCTGGATGCTCAGGTGATGAAACCTTCTGGAGACAGTGTCCTAACCTGAAGGAGTGCCCTAGGAGTGTGACATCAGGCCCCAGGAAGAGCCAGCAGGAGATCCTTCTGAGTACTAGGTCCTTCCAGGGCCCTCGATCTCATCTCCTAGGCTCTGCTGGGTTTTTTATGGATGTCAGTGTTTTTAGATCATGATGGCCATGTTCCAACCGTCCTACATTTGCAGACAAAGGTAAGGCAGATCCCCTCCCAGGTGGTGTGAAAAGAAAAAAACGCAATGAAGAATACGTTACCATTTTTGAGACTCAGGTTCTCACGGATCTCCTCGTGGTCACAGGGATGAGTGAAGTCAAAGATACTGTGCCCTGTTAGCTCCACCTGTTTCAAAACAAGGTTGGGCTTCATTATTCCTAACACTGAAGAAGAAGTCTCCAAGAGGAAGCTGGGCCCCCTTTTCACACTTGGAGAGAGGGAGGAGGCTAAATCAGGTCTTCTCAAGTTCCACTCCACAGGTCCACAGACACACCAGTGTAACAGACTTCACGATGGATGTGGTTCACAAGGGTGGTTCTGTTAATCCAGTCGGCAGAGCTGTCCACCAGAGTGGCCATCAGCAATGCTAAGCCCAATGCCAGGGGTTCTCAGTGTGTTCCTGAGGTTTGAGGCTTGAAGTCAGAGAGAAGCAGGGTGGGCATATGCAAGGACAGGTCAGGAGGGAGGTGATCAGAACCTTCCGCTAATTTCTACCCCCAAGTGGAAACGCTTTCCCTCCCTTTCTGAAAGAGCCAGAGGAGGGTGTCACCTGTGTGAGTCCCATGAACTTGCTGATGTTTTCTGACAGAAAGATCATGTCGCCATCTTGGGTCACGACGGCAATGAAGCCCTCCAAGGCTTTCAGGTACAAGTTGTCCATCTGCTGGTCCGCCTCAGCTTCAGGCTCACTTTCAGAGCAAACTGGAAAGAGACAGGGTTGGACGGCTTGCATCAATGTGTTAAAGCAGATGTGACTGGCACGGACGGATGTCTGCCAGGGATGGCTCAAAGGCAGTACGTGGATTTTTCTGGAAACGCACACTGCCCACCATCCAAGTGTCCACCACAGGCTCAAGCAGCAGGCATCTGATGAACCCACTGCACAGAGGACACCCTGACAGGAGCTTTGCGGGCAGTACGGCTGTTGTGGCCGCATACTTGTGGTACCAGTGGCAGTGGCAGCAGTCGTGGTCACAGAGGCAAAGGCAGTTACAGGAGTAGTCAGCCCAATAATTTTCCCTAATGGATGTTGAACAAGGACAGCACATCAGGTACTGCACTGAGCATGCTATATAATCTTCAAGACACCTGTGAGGCAAGTACTATTTTTTTGTCTCATCTTACAGATGAGGCCTGGAGAGGTTAAGTCATCTGCCCAAGGTTATAGAGGTTGTGGCTAGTGGACTCAGGCAGCTGAATACAGAAGCCACACTCGTAACCACTCATAGGCTTTGGACTGTTCCTCCCGTTAGGCTATTATGACTCTGCGTAAGTAACAACCTTTTTGAATATTAGTCTCCTCATCAGCTAAATAGAGATAATAGTTCCCATCTCTTTGAGTTGTAAGGATTAAATACGTATGTAAAATGCCTAAAACGTACCAACTATCATGATTCTCTCTCCCTTCTGCCCCTCTATGACACTGTCACCGCCTTCAGATTGCTCAAAACCTGGACGGGGGCTGCGTGGCACACAGAGACACAAATTAAGTAAAAACTTCAGGTTGACAGAAGTGGGCACCCAAGAGGCATACAGACAGTAAGTGCTGAAGGGTTCATAGGAAGAGGGGGTCGCTTTGGGATGGTCAGAGACAACTGTTTAAAGAAGGGCATTTGAAGACACGCGTGAAAAACAGGGATCTCACTCTGTGAAATGAAAGGAGGGCTTTCTGGGCCTAGTGGGTTGGGCCGACGCTGGAAAGCATGGAGGTGGCAGAGCCTGGAGAAACCTCCCTCCAGGGACGGAGAACAGGTCCACCTGGCTGGAGAGGAGGGTCCATTTCCCAGACTTATCGACTGGCCTCACGACGTGGGTCCAGTGGCCTGGAGCAGTGGCATCTCAGACCACGGCTTTGGGGAGATTCATCTGGCAGTGGCATGCAAGGCGGTTTGGAGTGAGGACCAGAGGTGTGAAGCCACGTGAGGCAGCGGCTGCTGCTGTGCTGGTGGCAGGCTGCAGAGGTGGTTGCTAGGGGCAACCTGGGAAGGCGTCCACTCCCCAGCCAAGCGCTTTGAGGAACCCTGGCCTATGAAGTATACCTCTGCTGTGTGCAAAAGGCAGACTCAGCTCTTGTCCCAGCAAATACAGCTCTCAGGCCCCAGACCCTTGGCTGTTATGGCTCAGACCACAGACTTTATTTCAGCCCTGCTTCTCCTAGCTCATTATTTAACTCCAAATATACATTCACTTATAAAAATTTGTATTCATCCAGTACAAACATCAAGCCCAGTATGCCTCCCTTAATTTACAGAACAAGAGGATGAGAGAATAATTTGTCACTTACAAACGTTAACATTCGCTTAACTAAAAAAAAGGAGTCTTTCAAGCGGAGACTGCTCTAGGGAATGTAAAATGCAATGCATTTATGGGCCACGTGGCAAGGGACACATGGACGCTGTGAAATGAGGTTCAACGGCCTTTCTGGAAGGGCACTGGATTTATTTGGTTCTCTTTTCTCTTTTCCCTTGAGCTCCTAAATTTAAGCTCTGGGCCATATGCTGTTATTTCTCAAGAAGAACAAATCCAAATTAGAAGATGTTCCTACCAAGGGGCCCCAGTGGCACCACTGTGGACCATCCACCTTCAGGACACAGGGTCGGTGAATGTGCCGAGGTCACTCATGCTGCCCAGGGACAGGCGAGCCTTTAGAGCCAAGAGTTGGGCCATACAGAGTGAGTACTAGCCTAGTGACTTCCCTGTTTTGCTAAAATGGTAGAACGGAATGAGGGACATTCTTTCCTCTTCATAACCTGATTCAGGTGGCTAGCCTATGGGAGGGGAGACTGTCTGGGAATGGCCTTTTTACCACACACATACCCACACTTGATCCCTGCTTCGGGCGCCTGCCATCTAACTGGTTAACTGAACTGATGATAGTGAACCAAAGTTCCAGGTGTGGGTGGTGCCTTGGCCAACGTTCGTGCTCTGGGTTAACACCTATATTTAAACAAGGGCTGCAGGAGAGACCATGACTTGACTCAGTGCTTTCAAATTGGAGCGTGCACCGGAACCACCAAGAAAACTTGCTAAAACAAGGATTTCCAAGCCCAGGGCAAAGTAAGAATGTGGGGCCTCTTGTTGAAACATTAAACCATGCCCAGGGCCCTCCTGTGCGGGACCGCACAGGTCACACAGAGTCATGGAGCCACCCTGGATGTGCCCCCTGCCCAGAGTTCCTGAGTCGGTAGGTCTCAGGCTGGGGGCTGAGAATGTGCTTTTCTAACAAGTTCTCATGTGATGTGGATGCTGGTGGCCCTAAGACCACAGGTGGAGAATCACTGCCTTAACTCAAGGTCCTACGAGCAACCCTAATGCCGGGAAAACCAAGTTTGGCAGGTGGTGACCTATTTGGGGGATGGGTGAGGAGAGGTTTTCAGCACTGTTAAAAATCACACCAGAGAGGTGAGCACCTTCTCCAGACAGCAGAGGCCAGCCCTGTGATTTCTGGCCTATTGAGATTTTCTTCTCTTCAATGTCTTTGATCTCAGTGGCAACACTGACTTCAAAATCTGGAGTAATCCCAAGACAACCCTATTTGGGTTAACTAGGCCCAGAGGAAATAGTTCTGCTTAAAATTTCCTGTTTTTTAACAGTTCCGACACAGTCAAACTGGTTTCCATCCGTGCCCAGTACACTTGCTTCCAGGAGGTGGCGAAATTGGCTGTAGCAGCTGGCCAGCTGGCCTCCAGGAGGGAGGGAGAGGGGTGCACAGGGCCCACGAATGGAAACAGAACATCTTGGAACCGAAGCCACCAGGGCTGGGGGGCCAGGAAGCCAGCAGGCCGGCCCCCAGGAACCCTGGGACAGCAAGGCCTCTTTCGTCTGTGGGAGGCTTTGCTGCCGCAGCACCTGCCTATACTCCTGGGGGCTTCGGAAGGAACCTGGCCAGCGTGCTGTCAGCTTGGAGCTGAGGGTGGAAACTGCGGGGCCGGATGCAGCCCTTCACCCGAGGGGCCGGAGGCTCAGGCACATCATCCGGCTGAAGACGGCTCTGCCTTCTCCTCTGCCCTTTCTCGGGAGCATCACATCTTCTGATGGGATCATTGATCTCTGACTCAGTGCTAAGCACACAGAAAATTCCCTCATTCACTACGCAGTTACTGCGCTCCTGCTACACGTCTGCCCCACGCTGGGCACGAAGCAGTCAGGTCATCTGTCAACAAGTGACGCTTACTAGATGCTCAGGCCTGTCCTGGGGAAAGTCGGGTGTAAGAGCATCCTTTCCCTCAAGGAATCCACAGACTGGTGGGGACGAGAAAGATGAACCACCGTAAGGCTGCGCAACAATCCAGAAGAGACCGCCGGTGCCGAATAAAGAGGAACCCACGGTAGGCGCTCCACAAACCCTCGGCAGGGTCCTTAAATTGCCTCGGGCTCCAGGTCTCAGTTACTTGCTTCCCAGGGCCCTTCAGGGTCTGACCCCAAAGCAGAGAGGTGGCTCATGCAGATCAGAGGCCCTCCGCAGAGATGCAGCATGCTGGGCCCAGGAGCACAACACGGTTCTTTAATGCTAAAAATAGCCCCGGTAAACAGGCTTTGATGACTCCCCACAGCCAGGATATGCGCGGGCTGAGGTTTCGGAGCACTTTTTCCGGAGCACCGCGCATTTCCTTCAGGCAGCACCACGCGGGGGGTGGAGGGGGGACGGGACCCGAGGGGCAGCAGGAGCTGGGCGTCTGGGGCGAGCGGGCAGGTGGCAGGGCAAACGCTCCTGACCGGGCCTCTGGGACCAGATCGTCCCAGGGCTGCTGGTCAGGGTGCATTTTTATTCCACCAGGGTTATTTTACCTCTGTTCCTAGTCTGGGAAGTCCCAGGAGTGTTTTGACTGGTCTTCAAACCACCCTGATGTGATCCTCCTGGCGCAGATGTGCTGTGCAGATGTGTCACCGGGTAGTTATCAACGAAAGGGCTTTCCTTTTACACCAATTCTTCCCTCCGGCCCACAGACCCACAACTACACCCAGCCCTGGTGTGCTGACTGCAAAAGCAGACCCAGTCAAGCCATGAGGAAACTATTTTTTTTTTTTTTTTTTTTTTGCGGTACGCGGGCCTCTCACTGTCGTGGCCTCTCCCGCTGCGGAGCACAGGCTCCGGACGCGCAGGCTCAGCGGCCATGGCACGCGGGCCCAGCCGCTCCGCGGCATGTGGGATCTTCCCAGACCGGGGCACGAACCCGCGTCCCCTGCATCGGCAGGCGGACTCTCAACCACTGCGCCACCAGGGAAGCCCGAGGAAACTATTTTCGAATCACTTACTGGGTCATTAGCCCCACCTTTAAACTCCACCATTGCCTGGTAGTAGGCTTGGGCTACCCTCACATCTTTGGCAGAAGGCACTGTGTTTTATCTGACCTTGCAGGCCTCCCAAAGGGCTTTGAAAGTCCACCATTAGAAATTCATTCCTTTATTCTGTGCATAACTTACTATCCTATCTCACTTCTCTGTGTTACCCTTCATAAGATGTTGTGCTGGGCTGGGGTCAGTACATACCTGCTGACTGACCAGAGTTTTTTGGTTTAAGTTAAGGGAATGATCTGAACAAAGCATCTCTAGAAGAGATTGTACGATTAGCTGCTCTCAGCCATTAACATTCTGGCATGAATCAGCCTCTCAGCTCTTCACCAAACAGGACAGAAAAAGGCCTTGGTTTGGAAGGTGAGTGGGGCAAGGGGGTGAGACAGGAAAAAAACAAAAAAGTAGAGGTGAAAGCCTGGGAAAAGAAGTCCGAATGGGGGGACCTAAGAGGGCACCAGAAACCATATCTGCCTCCACAATTTTCCCTCTGGTCTCACTCTCTCCTGCATGAAAAGGTCACGGCAAAAAACTAAAATCACTTGTCCCACATTTTAGTGTCTTTCCTTTAGTAGTCTAGAGACGAGGAAATCATAATCTCTTGTTAAGACTGATGTCTTCACTAAGCAAATGCCAGTGAATTAATAATAAACCTGACATTTGTCTTAGAAAGCTTGCTGCACACTGACCTCTAGCTCTCATGTAAAATGAATTTGATTTTACCTCCTATGAGTATGGGGGAAGCCAAAAATCAATTTTATAGTGAAAAGCCAGCTCTGCATAGCTACCACTGTTTAAGGCTCTCTGAATGCAGGAGTGAACCTCATCTGGTTACAGTTTGCGGAGCTCCTCTTGAAAGAGGATTTAAGACAATCAAGTGGTATTTCCACTGATGTTCCCGTCAGAGTGTGTTCTGTTCTCGGCCCAGCGTGGAAGCTAATATCATAAAGCTATTGTTTCAGTTTGCTTCCTGTGATACAAATCTCAATCGGCCGCCCAGACTCCCAGCCTGAATTTCTCAGCATTGAGGTTTCCTCTCCAACATTCCCACACAGAACAGCCTACTGTGAAAATCAAAGGGAAACGTGTTACTAAGTAAAGAAGAAACTTTTCTAAAGCAAAACCTGGTCTTTTTTAGCCTTTTGAACTCTGAAGTATGCAACCAGCTATTTCCTATCATAAAGTGAGCCAACATCGGCGCTCACCTTTGTTAGAAATGCTTCAATAATGGATCTGTGGTTTGTTTTGACTTGGGAAAGCTTGGCAACTCTGCATTTTGCTAGAAATTGCTAGAAGGTGGTAAGAGGACAGTAAGGGTTTACACTGGGTTTTCATTTACATCATTTTTCCCAGAAGACTACTCTTATTATAAATCAATTTGCTTGTTCATAGTAAGTTTTATCTCTTAAGCTATAACTTACTGAGAGCCCATATGTGGCAGGCAAGAGGAAAAGGGCTTTCATATCCAATGTCCACGGTAAGTACTGGTATCCTCTTTGTGCGGATGAGAAAGTAAAGCTCAAAGGTAGTCAAGAGGTTTTCACAAGGCTGCAGAGAAGGAAGGCAGCCCGACTGAGGTTCCAGGGCAGGTCCAACTGTCCACAAATCCTGTACTCCTTTTCGCTGCATTGCATGTTTTAAAGAAGCAAAATGTGATTTAAAAAGAACAAGATCCTGTCTCGCATACAATTCCTAAAAACGATAACAACAATTGGTCTAAAGAATGTGTGGCAGTGGCCTGGAAGAGAAGGCACAGAAAGCCATCCACCTCCTCCTCCCCCAGGTGATGCATGTTTTATGAGAACTGCTCCTTCAAGGACACCCAGACCAGATGGCCAAATGTGGACACTTTTTATCCTTTTCTGTAATTTCTTTCCTCGGGACTGAGAGGACCAGAGCTGACACGCTGAGGGCTCTGGTCAGTCCAGGGCCAAGCCCAGCCAGAGCACAGGCACTTTGCTTCCACACTTGCAACCGCCCTGGGAGGGGATGTGTTGATGTCTCGCTGTGGCCACTCTGGTCCTATCTCCCTGGGCATATCTGGCACACAGGGGGTTCACGCCAGCACACGTGCAGGCAGATGTGCTCAGAGCCTCCAATATGTGTCCTGTCCAAGCCAACCCTGAACCACTGAGGGGGACGGTTATGCATGGGAGAGCTCGGAAACCAAGGCCGTGCACCAAGAGCAAGGGTAGAAACAGTCACTGAGTGTGTGAGGACCTCCTGCAGACCCCAATGCTCAGGGCCAGTCCCTGGTGCCTGTTTAACTTTGGTTCCTCCTCCAGGGGAGAACCCTCCCCTTCCCCCAGTCCTCAGCCCTCATGGACATCTCCGCCTGGCCAGGTTTGCAGAATGCTCCTGCCCTCCATGTCTCTCTTCCCATGGATTCAAAAGGACTGGAACTCCAGGCGCTAAATGTGTGACTTGGAGCAACCTTAACTTTGCTGTGCCTCACTTTTCATCATCTGTGAAATGAGGAGAAACATCCTACAAGTCCAAATTCAATCAGAGAGATGTCCCAGGATTAATGTGTTACTCCTTTCGGGGCTCCCTGCTGGTGGAGGAACAGCGGGGGTGGTGGTGGAAGGAAGCAGCGACAAACCCAAAGAAATCGGTGTCTAAGAGGGGAATCCCAAGCATTGTAACAGGGAAGTTGAGATGCTTCTGGGTGTGGGGAAGGGGTCTCCGTTTAGTCATTAAGTCCTCCACTCCCTACTCTGTGCAGATGTAAAGATGATTCCAACACTACCGGACACTGCCCTCACCTGTCCTGGAGGACGAACTTCTTTAAAGGAGAAAAGTACACACGTGTCCTGCGATGGCATGTCCAAGCCTTTCTTATACTTCAGTCCATAGTTCCCTCTTCCTGTAGCATCTAGGGTGACAAGTCTGCCATTGCCTTGCCCTGTTTCTTTCAAAGTATTTATAGAGCCAGTCTCTGCCCTGGGTTCTCGCCCTCCCGTCTGCTCTTTCTCGAGACTCTTAGATTTGCAGTCCAGGGTTAGCCCTCCAACCCTTGGATCCACTGAGCTGTTGTCCTACTTTCTGAAAGTCTTCCCCCCATATCCTTCCTGTGCTCCAGGGCCCGGAATAGCACATGCCGGTCTGGCCTCCCCGCCTCACACTAGATTCCCTCTGCTCTGGGTTTCTTTCCCAGAATAGCCACTTCATAACAGGATGGCAGAGTCAACCCCACTCCAAGGCACGCGGCTCACTCGGGAACACTGAAAAGCCAGCACGAGAGGACCTTCCCTTGCCTCTCCTCCTCCACTCACCACCTTGGATGCTGCCACCTGCAGTGCCACAGCCAGGTGGGGTGCGGAGGGGCACTGCCCGCTGCCTGGTTTTGTTAAGAAACTGGCAGACTAGAAGGGCCTGTCGCATCAGACCTGACACTGGCAGAATCCCCAGGCCACCTCTTTCTGGTCAGGACTAACGGGAAATGGTATTTTGAAGAAGGTGAGCTCTAAGGGGATAAAAGAAGTTTTGTGAACTTGAGACTTGCAGAGATTCTCAGGGGAGGTGAGAATTAGTTGGTTCTGAGGGGAGACTGTTACCTGTCAGGGGCTCCCCGGTGAGTAGCGTGGCTGGGTCTGGTGCTTTACAGACTTTCTCTCAGTTAATGCTTAAAGACACCCCATGCAGTAAGTATTTTAACCCCTTTTAACAGATGAGGAAACTAAGAGCAGAGACACTGCATACTTTGCCTGGCATCCTGACTAGTAAGAGGGAAAGGTCCTATGGGCGCACCTCCGCTCTGGAGAAAGTGGCCGCGGATAAGCACTAAGATGCTTCCTGAGGATTCACTCACCCTCGACTGGAGTGTGGGTCTGACAGCCAGAGCGCGGGAACTGGAAGCCAGCAAAAGCTGCCCTCACCCTCGCAGCCCTCTCTGTCCCCTCAGCTTCCAAGCACTCCCCTGGTCCTGCCCTTGCTCTTCAGCCCGTGGCTGTACTCACTGCAAAGGCCACTGCTGGAAAGATGTTCAACGAAAGAGAACGAAGAGCCAATGACGGCGTTTCTATGGGTGGGAGGTCTGCAGAGTGCGCGTTCCTGGGGAGGAAGACCTTCCCTCTGTGCCAGTGGCCTTCCAACTCTGGCCCAGTGGCACCTCCTGTGTGCGAGGGCACGTGGGGAAGGAGCCCGGGGGCCCGCAGCCTCACCTGAGGACAGGAGCTTGTGTGTACGCAGGAAGCTGATGGCCAGCCGCATGATGGAGGCCTTGTCCAGGTGGGAGCTCACGCTGTGAGGCAGGGGCAGCTCGTGGGCCAGCTCGTAGAAGACCTCCGTCTCCTTGCTCCGCCGGCACCTGGCAGCATCTCGGGACTTCTCCTTCCTCCTCTCCGAGCTACTCCTACATCGAGAGGCAGGGGTTAGTCTCTAGCACGTCACTTGTCATCCCATCACACCCCTGGTCACGACATCCCCGGGACTCCCCACCCACGGCACGGCCGGACCCTCGCGATGAGCTGACGCGGGCTCACGCCAGTCACCTGAGCTGCAGAGAGTCAGCTCTGTACTGTCAGTTCTGCCTTCACGCGTCTCGTGTCTTCTCGGCCGCCTTCCCCTCCTGCGCGCCATGGAGTCCACAACAGGGCTTCACGTGGGTGGGGTTTGAACAAAGCCTTGCTGATTGAATCAATCCACTGGCAATGCCTGGGACCTGGTCCAGGGCTATCTGGGGACTGAGGTGAGTGCCCAGGGACGGAGAGGGAAGGGTGAGGAAGCTGTGGCCAGTGGCCCAGATGGCTGTCAAAGCCTCTGGAGAACAAGATGAAGATCTGCTTCTGGATAAAATGCTCTCAGAGACAATGAAGCCCAGTACGGGACCTTAGATCCCATCTCGTATCAGAGAGTGATTTCCACCGTAAAAATCGAAAATGCCACTAAAGCCCAAGAACGGTCAGCCAGACACCCGTCAGTCTGATGTCCCGACGTGCACACCTGCTGAGGGTTAAAAAGGACTGAGCACAAACACGATTCCTCTTTAATCCTGCCAGCACAGGCTACCAGCAGGCCTCATTTTCCTTCTCCTTGCAGGACAGAGGGCCACTCACCAGCTCTGTACGTTTATATTGTTTAACCTGATTAGCCTCAGTTTTCTCATCTGTAAAGTGGTAATACAGTACTTGCCCCACAGAGTTAATGTGAGGATTGAATATGATAACTTCTGTAAAATCTTTTTTTAATATAAATTTATTTATTTTTCATTTATTTTATTTTTGGCTGCGTTGGGTCTTCGTTGCTGTTCACGGGCTTTCTCTAGTTGCGGCGAGCGGGGGCTACTCTTCGTTGCGTTGCACGGACTTCTCATCGCGGTGGCTTCTCTCGTTGGTGGAGCACGGGCTCTAGGTGCGTGGGCTTCAGTAGTTGTGGCACGCAGGCTCAGCAGTTGTGGCTTGCGGGCTCTAGAGCACAGGCTCAGTAGTTGTGGTGCATGGGTTTAGTTACACCGCGGCATGTGGGATCTTCCCAGACCAGGGCTCGAGGCCATGCCCCCCGCGTTGGCAGGCGGATTCTTAACCACTGTGCCGCCAGGGAAGCCCCCAACTTCTGTAAAGTCTTTAGTGCCAGGCCTATCCCAATGGCAAGCAGTCAATTTTAGCTAATATCAATAACAAATATATTCATGAAAAGATCATCGTGAGAGTAAAAATGTTACAAAAGAGTACAGTATAATCCTATTTTCATGGCAATGTATTATACATAACACTTCCTATACTAATAACTGTTATTCTTACAGCTATCACGTATATGGTACTTACTATGTTCCAGGGACTGTCTTAAGCACTACTGCACTGGCTTCTTTAATTCTCACAACTACCCTTGGAAGTAGTTATTATTACCCCTAATTTACAGATGAGGAAACAGGTCCCTAGAGACTAAGTACAGTCGTCCCCCTTTATCCACGGGGGACTCATTCCAAGCCTCCCAGTGGATTGCCTGACCCCGTAGATACTACCGAACCCTACCTGTACTATGTTTTTTCCTATACTTAATGGGCAGGTAGCGTATATAGCACAAATAGGCTGGACAAAGGGATGATTCATGTCCTGAATGGGATGGTGGGACACTTCATCATGTTATTCAGAATGGCATGAGACTTAAAACCTATGAATTGCCTATTTCTAGAATTTTCCATTTAATATATTCAGACTGGGGTTGACTGTGGGGAACTGAAACCATAGAAAGTGAAGCTGTGGATAAGGGGAGACTGCTGTAAGTCACCTGCAGCCTCTGCGCAGGTAAATGGGGAAGTGGGGCTTTGCACCGGGCAGCTGGGCCCCGGAATCCAGGCTCCTCTCCATCAATGATGTCTTGCCTCCCTAGGCTCAAAAATGTTACAGTGTCAGGTCAGTGAGGTTAGGAGGAATTTTTTTCTTAGTGCTTCTCTGTATTTTCTTATGTTTCTATAAAAAAAAAAAACACCTGTATTTCTTGTTTAATAAACAAGTTTGTCTTTATTTTTTTAAAAAGGTGTCCAATGCAGTTCACGGCTCTCAAGGCCTCACCCAACCGGCTCCAGCTTGCTCTGTCTATCCTCTCTCCTGAGACTTCCAAAATCAGGGGCTGCTTCTCCTTTTGTTTGGCTGTACAGCCTGTTATCTGGACTGAAAATTCAGTATTTTGGGATTCCCGGAATGTTGACACGCCGCCTCTCAAACCGCCAAGATGTGGGGCAGAGGCACTGTTTTGACTTTACCACATGCTTCATTTTAGAAAAACAAAACAACCAGCTCCTTGGATGGATCAAGCCCCATAGACTCAGACTGCAGGAGGAAACTCCAACAGCTGTTAATGGTCAGGAAGAACCTTCAGAAAAATTGTGAAACGAGTGAAATTGCTTTTCTTGTCCTATCTCCCTTTTCTGTTTCCTTCACCCAATGCACGTTTCCTCCTCTGCCCCTGACTTCCAGCTCTCAGAACTCTCGTCCCTGCACCCCACGCCTTCAGAACCTGCCCTTAGGATCACCCTGCTCTTCCTCCAGCCTGTAGTGGCAGTTTGTATACTAGTCCCCCTCATTTGCATTTTAATCCCGACCTCTGATTGTGGAGCGAAAACAGTTGTTGGAGGTTTGCACGCATCCTGGCCCAGGAAGGGAGGGTGGGAAGGGGACAGGATGCTACAACTGTACCCATCACACCTGCGTGTCATGAGAGCCAGCGTCTTTAGGACACTGGATTCCACTCTCCAGTACAACCGTCGTGCTCCCCAACAGAAGCATCATCAACACACGACCAGCCATTAGGGGTCTCTAGAGAAGGCCTCCTGGGTGAAAGAGATACCAGCACATTTACATCGATGTGACATTTACATCAGTGTCTGCATGCACAGCGCTTCCCTTTGCCATTGCCCCTTCTTTGAAGTGGAAGAGCAGACAGGGAGGAAGAGCCAGGGAAGGAAAAGGCCGTCTGGAGTCGGTGCTCTGTCTGCCAATGGCCTTTGAGATTTGGCTCCTACTACATTCCCTTGGCCACACAAATGTTTATTGACACCCACTTTTGTGTCGGGTGCTGCACTGAGAACCTTCCATGTATTACCTCATTATAATCCTCTTAACACAATTATGGTAGGTATTGTGAGCGTATTTACACACTTGGGAACTGAGGCTCAGACATCATCCGTAACTTCTCAAGGTCACAAAGCAAGTGCCTACATAAGCTCTTGGAGGGTGTACAGTCAGTGAGCAGACACTTAGATGTCCTGAGACATGTGGGTGCTCCCTGTACAGTCAGTGGGCAGACACTTAGATGTCCTGAGACATGTGGGTGCTCCCTGTACAGTCAGTGGGCAGACACTTAGATGTCCTGAGACATGTGGGTGCTCCCTGTCTAATTCCATCCTCACCCCCTGCATATGAGATGGGCAAGGCAGGCACTGCTGTTGTCCCCATTTCACAGATCTGGAAACTGAGGCTCGACCAGGTTAAGTTACTTACTTAGGGCAGTTCTGCTAATTAGCGGTAGAGCTAGGGCTAGAAGCCATCTCTTCTCAGGCCAATACATACTCTTTCTACTGCTTAACAGTTGGAGGTAGTGGCTTTAGCAAGAAATAAAGAAACAGCAACATCTTAACGTTTAGAAAAAGAAAGGTTGAGAATCACATGCAGTCTCTGGGTTTAAAAGTCTGAGCTCCACTTGAGCTACTTTGTTTTTGCAGTTGTGCTCTGGGACCAGCATGACTTTAATTGGATTATCTAGTTAACCTTGACACAGCCCAGAGATATCTGTCTAACGTTGACTCTGGGAAGAACAGACAAACATGTGTAATGCTGCCATATTGAATTAGCAACACGGAAGAACAAGAATAATTAATGCTAAGTGTAAAGGTGAGACCTGCCTTGGCCTAGCTGATGCACCCAGTTGACTTCCTCACCCCATCTACCCCAGGTTGGGCCTCTCAAGCCAACAGATCAGGGGACGGGAAGTTAGGAGGACTGGTGTTTTAACGTGCTGGCCATACACTATCTAGCTATCTGATGTTGAACAAGAAAATGCATTCTCGGTGCCCTGACTGCCTCATCTCTGAAATGGGAGCCAGCTCGTGTCTTCTTTGTCAAGATCAAACGAGATGAGGGTAGAAGGGTTGGAAGTACTAGAAAGCTCTCCACCAATGAAACCCTCAAGACAGATAGTAATGATCCCACTGCCAGGCTAATCTGAGCATTAGTCACGGTCAGACTTTGGCCCTACAGCTGCTCATTGCCAAGTCAATGCTGTCTCAGGGCTGCAGGTGTATTTGTCGGTCAGGCTGATTTTGATTAGTTTGTTGGGTCATGCAGCTGACCCTTCTTAGGTCAATGAGGCTTCATTGTGCCTTATTTTCTCTCCCTAGATGGGTGTTAGAATTCACTGCAATAGACCAGGATTTTTTTTTTAATGATAATTCTAGACATGGCATATTAGAATTCTCTGGGTTTTTTGTAAAAAGATATTTTATTTAAGTTTTCCGGATCATCAGAAAAGACTCAGAAATGTATTTCTTATTCCAGTTGCTCTTTCTACAAAGTCCCTGCTCCTGTCTTTCTTGGTGGTCCTCCTGAGACCACAGGGGGTTCCTGCACAATAACATGGTATACGGAACACACCACATGAATGTGGCCCTGGCTGACTGTGTCTCGCGTGGACCCAGAAGTGTTTACTGAGCTCCGTTCCGGACCTTGTGGAGGTGCACATTCCTTGTTCTCGAGGAGTACGCAGTCTGTTTGGGGAGCCAACAAGTTGAAACATGCCCATGAACCAGAGAAATAAACACAGGCAATAAGCACAATAGGTGGTTAAGATAAGAAACAAGCTGATGTCAGCAACAAGGTCAGGGCAGGCTACCCAGTGAGGCAGGAGTCCAGCTGATCCTAGAAGGACAAGTGGCAATACTGTACAGTGTCCGAGGGGTGCGGAAAGCCCATTTTTTACACTTTATCTCATGTGAGCCTCACAAAACGCCTGAGAGAGAGAAACTCCTATCCCCATTTAATAGATGAAGAAGTGGAGATTTCGAGAGGTAGAGTGACTTGCTAAAAGACATTGTCTCAAACCTAGTTCTTCTGGGTCCAAGATCAAAGGTTCTCCCCTGGCAGCAAGGAAACTGCTATTTATTGTCTACCTTCAACATGGACCAGGCTGTGTTAGATACCTTCCCACCAACTGGATGTCCATGTACACTACGGGAAGACGAGAAGGGTGACGATTTGGAAAAGATACAGCGACGTAAAGACTCCATGGTGGGGTAGCGGGGAGATGCTGCCCTTAGGTGAGCACCCACTCACCTCGGAAAAAGACCTGGAACCTTAGGTGTAGGATTAAGAGCCAATACCCGAGCTCAAATGGAGTGTGAGTAGGAAGAAGGGGAATCGGTGCAGGACGCAGCCTGCATCACGCACGGCTGGGCGTGCGGTGCAGTGCCATCCGAGGTGCCTCTACAGTGCTCCAGAAAAAAGCTGCAGGCCCAGCCTGCACGAATGTCTCTCTCCAAGCTACAGGTGGAGGACAAGCGGTTTCTCTCATTTTGGGGGGACATTTCATATACACAAATTTATACGTATTCTCCCCAAGTTAAAAACTCAAATTCTGAAACACTTGATCCCAACTAAGGGAAAAAAACCACTTAGGGACCAGGCAGCCAACCAAAAGCTAAGACAAAACTGACGGTCCTAAAGCTTCAGCGTGCACATGCTATAACTCAACCAGGGAAAAGCCGCTTTGCCCAGAGCTTCATTATCTTAAAAAGTTCTCCTTAACTTTGGGGTTATTGCTCTAAGCCTGGCTTAGAGATCCCTACTTAAGTCAGTAATGGAACCATTATCAGCTCTTGGTCAGCCTGGCTTGCGGCCCCCAAGCTGTCACCCACCGCACCAACGGGGCTGCTTGCTTAATGAGCCATAGTCTTCTGATCTTTAGCGTGATTAGGGCTTCCACGCCTAACGCCTGTGGGCCATCAGGGTATCAAAACAATACACCTGTTCCCTACAAGGTTCGAAGGCTTAGAAGCAGAATGGATTTCAGCAGGTTAAGGAGAAAGACTGAAGCTAATTAAACCAGCTTGGATCAGTCTATTGGCTGGTGGTGAAATTCTAAGCTGGTGCCAATTCGCAGAAGGCTGTAAATGAATGAAATGAAGGTCAAATGCAATGGGGAGGGGGCTTTTGAGACGCTTCACTGAGGCTGTGCCACTGCTGCACGAGGGCTGCCTGAAGGAAGGAACGTGCCAGCTTCAGGTCCCAGAGATCAGGACCAGTGGCTGCCCTACACCTAGGGGTTGATTGCTTCATGGATTAAATTACAGAACAGGACTTCCCTGGCGGCGCAGTGGTTAAGAATCCACCTGCCAATGCAGGGGACGCAGATTCGAGCCCTGGTCTGGGAAGATCCCACATGCCGGGGAGCAACTAAGCCCGTGCACCACAACTACTGAGCCTGTGCTCTAGAGCCCGCAAGCCACAACTACTGAAGCCTGCATGCCTAGAGCCCGTGCTCTGCAACAAGAGAAGCCACTGCAAAGAGAAGCCCACACACCGCAAGGAGGAGTAGCCCCGGCTCGCCGCAACTAGAGAAAGCCTGCGCGTAGCAACAAAGACCCAACACAGTCAAAAATAAATAAATAAAATAAATAAATTTAAATAAATAAATAAATTAGAGCAGAACCAAAGCCGGTGCTTCTCAATCCTAGCTGCTCACAGCCATCATTAGAGAAGCCTCAAAAAACTGATGCCTGGGTTCTACACCTGCCCCCAGAGAGTCCTGTTTAATAGGCCTGCGGCGCAGCCTGTTAAGGGGTTTTGAAGCTTCCCATGTGATTCTCCTGTGCAGCCAGGGCTGGGGACCACTGTTGCAAAGCAGTCAGCTTTAAAATAAAAAGGCTGTTTTTGTGTGGGTTGTTTTGTTTTGTTTTGTTGGTGGAAGGAAAAGGAAACTGATATTTACTGATCACTGGGGCTAGGTGCAGTTCATAAACATTCTCATCTGATCCTCATCTCATCCTCATCTCATTGGTCAGATTCTCATCTGACCAATGCAGTGGCATTGGTCCCAATTTTGCAGAGCAATGGATCTCAACTTTAGCCTGCAGAAGAATCACCTGGAGGGCTTAGTAAAAGGTTTCTGAGCCAGTGATCACCTGTCTTTGGAGGACTGAAACCCTGATCTACTTCTTAAACCTAACCACACCTTTCCCCCTACCATGCACTGTGGCCACACTCAGCTAATTTGGAGTCACCATCATAAACCAAACAGTTATTTATCTAGGAGCTCATGTGGCCATCACTGTCCCAGAGGCTATGACTGACAGAAAGAGGGAGGTGAAAATAAGGAGACAGGCTTGAAGCGAGGCCACATAAAAGGCAACAGCCCCTCAAAATAGCCACCTCAGGAGAAGGTACAAACTTTATTCTGGTGAAATGGCCACTGCTCTAAGTATTTTGGGAGGTCCTTTAGAAAGAACCTCAGAGTCACACAAGAAAATCAATCATAATACTTCATAGAACATACATCTTTTTTTTTTTTTTCCCCCCGGCACGCGGGCCTCTCACTGTTGTGGCCTCTCCTGTTGCGGAGCGCAGACTCCGGACACGCAGGCTCAGCGGCCATGGCTCACGGGCCCAGCTGCTCCGTGGCATGTGGGATCTTCCCGGACAGGGGCACGAACCCGTGTCCCCTGCATCGGCAGGCAGACTCTCAACCACTGCGCCACCAGGGAAGCCCGAACATACATCCTTTTAAACCCCAAATGACATTATCCTGTGTAGCCACCAGACTTGGCTGTGGATGGGTCTCAGTTGTTTGAAAGAATAAAATATGCCCTCAAAGATAAGGCCTTGCCACAATTGAAAGTACTGAAAAGAATGGTCTTTGGCTCTGAAGGCAATTCCAAAGGAGTGGCAAAATATTTTAAAAGACGGTGGTGGTGGCCAACTTTCTGGGATATTCTGATGTTTGCCGAAGACAGTAGTGATGCGTAAGGGAATCTATTATATAGATTATATATTATATAGGAGAGGAAAGGGCATCAAAGTTAGCCAGTCAAAATGGAAGAAATTACATTAGCAAATTCAGGAGAAACTGGGCAGATCAGACAGAACTCCACAAGGGGGAAAGGCATCAATACACTTCAAGACACATGCCTCTGTGAGAGGCCTGGTCTCTGCGCTGAAAGAGAGCACAGCCCAACTGAGAGATAAGACTAATACTCCAGACTAGTGTATCAAAAGCCCTAAAAGAAGGGATACAAAGAAGAGGTCAGGGCTGGAGTGGCTAAAACAAGAACAGGTATTTTCACTCAGCCCTGCCCTGAAGGAGGAATCCTGGGAAGTGTCTCATTTCTCAACCTCCCCACCTCCCCTCCCCTGGGGCTACGCCCCCGGCTCCCTGACCCACTCTGGTGGTCTGTGCCCCTGAAGACAGGGCCTGGACTGCATTCAGAGCTGACAGTAATGTCTGGGGCCCACCCAACATGGCCCTCTAATGGTCAAATCTGCTCGGGGCCCACTGGAGATGCTTATCTGGTGGCCTTCTGGGCCCCAGGCAGCCTTGGGGAAGAGAGCAGCAGACCCAATTACCAAGCAGCCCCATAGGTATAGCCCATCTGGGGCTCCAGATGACCCAGCTCCTTACGTCATCTGAGGACATGTGCAGTCTCCAGCCCAGCTGGGAAGAGCGCGCATGCACAGGAGTGACAGTGGCGATCTGTGCCTGTGCTGGCTTCACCAAGCCCACACCGTAGCGGGCTTCCCTAGCCAACATATTAGTGAGGAATACGGCCTTACATTTGTATCACTCATTACACCTTACAAAGCACTTTGTATGTTAATCTGTAAATCTCGCCCAGCAAGATACAAAGAGCGGGCACCGTTATTCCCATTCTAGAGATGAGGAAAACTGAGGCTCAGAAAGGTAATGGGAATGTGTGGAGCTGGAACCAAACCCCTGAGCTCTGACTTTTTCAAGGACATGTGAACAGAGAGCCCATTGGCAAGCAGCACTAGCTGTGTCACACAATTGGAAATAGACCTTCATTATGCATTACCATCTCATAACCTAGTTTAAGGTATCACTTTTTAAAAAGGCTTTGGTGGAATAAGGGTAATGCATATTTAGTGCAGGCAATTTTGAAAATACAGAGAGGTATAAAGAAAAGAACTGAGCTCTCACTGGATTTATGCTCGTTACTTAACATTTTATCGCATTTTACAGAACTCTTTAGAAATATTCCTAACAGCCAGCAATATCATATTGTATGGGTGGATCACAATGCGCTCGACAGATGTTCAGAAATGATTTCTAATTTCCAGCTGTTATAGATAACACTAATGAGAACTACCTTTGTATCAGGTGTTGCTGTTTAATTTATTTTTATAACACAAGATGACATATCCGGCTTGCCGCCAGCTCCCCATGGCTTCCTCACCGTGATCGCCTCTGAAAGTTGAGGAGACGAACTTGGTAACAGCATCTTCAGGATCATGGCCACCATTACTGAATGTGGAGCCCCAGAGGAAGTGCTGCAGAGGGAGATACCCGGGGAAGGAAAAGTGGGGTGTGCGCACTGTCTCAGCAACGTTCCCTGCCCTCTGACCGGCTCTCTCGGGCTTCCTCTTCCCCTCATGCAGTGTCCAGGTTAAAACGTCTGAAGAGAGAGGACCAACTGTCCTGAACCTGGAGAATCCAGTTCTGCGAAGATGGCCACTCTTGTGGGTCAGCAGGACCTCATGCCCCAGTGTAAAAATAAGGTTTTCTTTCCGCCTACCCCGATCTCAGCATGTCTAGTGCACTGATAGAGAAGACTCCCCATGAAGACGGGAGGAAGGCGTGCGTCCACAAGGAGCGTTTGCCTGGCTCCCCACTGTCCTCTCCGGCCTCTGATGCCCGCTACTGCCCGAGCCCCTCCACTGTGCAGACTCCAGCTGAGGGACTAATTAACCTCAGCAAGCCGAAGGGCTGCTGCTGCTACAGCTAAGAACCACACGCAGCGCTTGTCGTCGGATAAAGGACTCTCACCACACTGCCTCTGACTTAATCCTGGAACAACCTGGGGAGGAAGGAGTGTATCATCCCTATTTCACACATGACGAAACAGACTCCAAGGACATGTTAGTGACATGCCTGGTGTCCCCCAGTGATGGAGCTAGCACTCTAACCTGCCATTTGACCCTAAATCCTATACTCTTGATGGCAATCAGGCAACCTTCCCCAAAATGCCCATAAGCAGATCCCTTTCGCAAGTTCACAAGGTTCAGCTGAGCCGGGTGTATCGGGGGTGAAACCCTCTAAGGATGCTTAATTTGATGAGCTCCTGGTCTGGGAAGCAGCAGAGGGGACATCCTGGTCACCCTCTTGTTCTAGGTCAGATCCACGATGACAAACCAGGCCCAGCGGGATCATTTGTCTCTGCTTGGAGATGTCTGTCTCACAAAGGAAAAAAGTTCCTACTTTGCTCTCAGCATCTACAGACACCACAGGTTACAGGTTGTTCTCAGCATCTACAGACACCACAGGTTACAGGTTGTTCTCAGCATCTACAGACACCACAGGTTACAGGTTTCACTCTCGCTATAGACTCTTTTCCTTGGTCCGCTTCCTTGGACGTGAGGCTGTTTCCCCACACCCAAGCTGGTATGCGATCTGATTTAGGGTTTTCCTTAAGGCTTCTATCCATCAGCAGCCTACTTCCTCTGGATCCCACAAGCTTCCAACAGCACAGTCTAGGGTTTGGCTCAAGCCATTCTGCCTATGCAGCCATCCTGTTCCTACAACACTGCCTTCAGCTAAGAGAACTGACAAAGAAATTGCACAGAAGGATAAAGAAAAAAGTGCCCTGCCCCAGATGTAAAATGGATTTCCCAGCATGAGGCAATCACTTTCTCTAGAGGGAGTGGGGAGCAGCTTACCGTCCCCTTGGTGGCTAACACCTAGCGCCTGCTCTTCCCCTCGCCACACCTTTCCTGGAGGACACACTCTTCATCCCTAGACCTAACTGCACTCATCTTCCAGGACCTCCCACCGCCCATTTTCTCCAGGAAGCCCTCACCTGCGCTGACCTCTCCGCATCCCAGTTCAGAGACTCTGTGCTGCACCATCCGGCCGTGCGTTGTTCTCCACTCACTTCACTTCTGTAGCTTTTGTCCCCCTAACTAGACCACCTATTCTGGAGGGAAAGGACCCCATTATCTGTTCTTCTGGAGTCCTCTAAAGCATAATTAGTACAAAGTGGTACAAATTGGAGACATTAGATAAAAACCACTTAAATGATTTCTGTTCTGTGAACTCTTCAAAGTCGCTTGCTGTTCTAGATCATTCATAAAAATCTAGTACTTCTCTTGTGGCTCAGTGGTTAAGAATCTGCCTGCCAATGCAAGGGACACGGGTTCGAGCCCTGGTCCGGGAAGATCCCACGTGCCGCGGAGCAACTAAGCCCGTGCTCCACAACTACTGAGCCTGCCTGCCACAAGTACTGAAGCCCGTGCACTTAGAGCCTGTGCTCCACAACAAGAGAAGCCACCACAATGAGAAGCCCACACACAGCAACGAAGACCCAATGCAGCCAAAAAATAAATTAATCAATTACAAAAAAAAAACAAATAAACAATGGAAGACATAAAAATTCTAATCCAATTCCTAATTAGAAAAAAAGATTTCCATCTGGGAAGAGCCGTAGTTCAGAGACACTCAAAGATGTTTGTGTGTGTGTGTTTCCCCAGCTCTTTGAATCAAAGTTGGGGTCTGAACTAGCGCTGCTGACAGTTGCCAGTGGGGTCACACAGTCTAGAACGTCTCAAACTTGACTCTGCCCACGAATCACCCCAGGATCCTGTTACAACGCAGTTTCTCACTTAGTAGGTCTGGGCTGGGGCCTCAGGTTCTGCATTTCTAACCTCAGGTTCTGCTCCTAGATGATGCTGATTCTACTGGTCTGTGTCCACAGTGTAAATAGAAAGAGACCCGGGGACACATGAGATCTGGAGACCAAGGACATGAGGGAGATACCAGCGTCTGGCTGGGTCAGTGCTACTCGGATGCTGTCCTTATCCATCCACAGCCACCCAAAGTCTGACAAGGCAGGTCTCCTCTTCTGCCAGGAAGCATCTTACTTTTTATATTTCTTTATGGGATTTCACTAAGTCCTACTTTGGTGCCCCTCTCTCCCTTCACATCTTCCCCACCGCTATCATCTCACCCCTTCTTATCTCTTAAAACTCCATGCCTTGGGGCCAGTTCCAGCCCTACTTCCCCCAGCCACTTCCCTGGCCACCTTCACTCCCTTCTCCAAGGGGCTTCCTGCCCAAATTTCTCACTGGCCCTCATTAAAGGGTCTTGCTGGCTTTTCTATGCAAACCTCCTGCTGCTATAACTAGACTGTAAGGACCTTGGTGCCTTGGTGGGTGGGGCACAGACACACATCTTCTACTTCTGTGCATCCTTCATGGGACCTTGGACCAGGGCAGACAAACTAAGTGAATATTTGCTGCTTGATTGTAAGGACAATTCAAGTGTGCCCTTTACTCTTCTCCTTTCCCTCTCCGGGAGGAAAGAAAATGTGATCCCTGGTGCCTTGGCCTCCATCCCCAGCCCTGGAGACATTAGATAAAAGTCTTGCTCCTCTCCCGGGAGCTGCAGCTGGGTCAGCTGAGACTGTGTTTCGTTCTCTGCAGCTCCTCTCCCCTTCAGGGAAGAGTTAAAGCGCTGGGAAGTCTGCTTCCCACTTGGAAATCTCCATTTCCTCACGCAGCGTGAACAAGAGAACATCTATGGACAGAGGCCGAGTGAGCCAACTGCACAGGGAGTGAACTCACTCTGAATGGGGCTGTTCTAACGCCCGCCAAGTCAAGTCATTAAGATGCCGTCCCTGAGGTGCAGCCCCCAGCGTCACCTCGAGATAGCCCCTCAAATCTTGTCGGCAGAGAGGATGAATGGTGAGTCCAGAGCCTGGTGAAAGCAGGCTCTTTCATGAGCGGGGGTGAGGGGGACAGGACCCCTGCGCTGGCACCCTCATGGGGGCCGGGGTGCTGCAGAGGAGGCAAAGCAGAAGGCCTCCTGTCTCCCACTCCCTCCCCCCCACACCACACGGAAGTAAAATTAACCCCATGCTTTACACCGAGTTGCCCAAACAATTGCTCCTCAAAAGGCAACCAAGGACTGGGGTGGGGGGTGGGGGCGGGGGGGGGGAGTAATAACATTAGAGAAAATATGTGCAGTGCCAAAAATAATCACTGTGTCATGAGAAAACAGAACTGGGCTGCCTCAGGGGCCAGCGCTGGGTATATTCAGGAAGGAGGGGGCAGCAATTCCCCTGGCAGTGTCGTCAGACATTCTGGCTGAAAAAAACTTAAAAAGCCAAAACTGGAATAGACAGTTGTCAGAGGGAACTCTTCTCAAGTACTGAACATGATTTTAAGGGTCAGTTCTCTCTTCTTCATTTTAGACACTTTAATTTCAAAGGAAACAACATCTGTTTAGTCTTTTCATCAGGACTGATGCCTGATCATATGTTAATAGTGAAACACCCATAGGATCTGCCTTACTAATCCCAATTGGATGCCAGAACTTCTGGTGCCTGGTCTTTAGAGCATTTCAAAGCAGCAAGAGAAGGGTGGGATCTGAACGGGCTCTCTCATTCCTCCCCCCATCCCATAACCCCTTCTAGCCTCCCTGTCTACAGAATGAAGAAAGTGAGCAAAGGCAAAATAAAAGGAGAGAGAAAGGAACCCAGAGAGAACTCAGAGACCCTTTCTCTCCTTTAGAACCACAATTTTCAGCCTGTTTATATGGTCACAGGTTAAGCCTTTGCTTTGTCCCATTTCTGCCCTGTCATACTACGATGTGAAGTGAGATGTTCACACACATTTAACAAGCTACACTCCATCTTTTGGTAGAGAAGTCATCAAAAACCATGGGAAATGCCAAAAAGTCTTCCCCATATTACTATCATGCTCTCAAATGATAATATTGAGCAATCTGGGAAACAGGGTTGTGGCTTTTTTTCCCCCAGCAATAGCTTTTTCTCTCCACTCATTCAACAAATATTTGTGAATCTCTTTTCACATGCTGGGGCTGTGAGCAATAGAGCGAAAGATGGAACGACCACTCCTGACCTCAGGGCGCTTGCAGAGAAGTGAAGAGTCGAGTCCCAAAGGCCTGGCCCAGTGGTCAGTGGATGCCACGGGAGTTTGAGCAAAGAGAGTCTGCAAGGCTGGACAACATGGGGGGAACGCGGCACCGGAGGGGGCATTCGAAGGAGGGGCAGTTACGGGGGCGGGGGGGGGGGCAATCACGAGGGCAGGAGGAATGAGAACAAAGACACTGCTGGGGAGTGAGCAGGGGTGCCGGTGTTCAAGAGACGGGCTGGAGGGGAGGGTGCAAGATGGGAAAAGTCAGAGTGGGGAGAATGCCTTCACTCAACACACATGGCTGAGTGACCACAAGATGCCAAGCACAGAGGAGGGCTGTCAACAACAAGAGAACTGGGAACTAAAGCGATGATCAGGTAACTGCCTACCCCACTGACTAGTTAGCGGCCGAGGTACCAGGTGGTGGGCAGCGCAGAACCCAGCCTGGATCCCTCTTCTGCTGGCTGTGTTTTTGCCACATGGGACAGCGAATGTGAGAACCCCTCTTCCTTGGGAGAAAAGCCAGGGGAAACAAGTCCCTTTGTTAAGAGCTCTAAACATGGCAGCAACCCTTGGGCCACCACAAGCTGGAGCCTCGGCTCAGCCCGCAGAGACGTCAGCAAGGCATTCTTGCTGAATAGTAACTCAAACGCTACCCATGGGATGAAAACAAAACTGGACCAAGGGTGCACGCCTCCTCTGGCTCCAGGGGTGTTGCATTTATTTTCAGACTTTAGCCCCCGTCCCCTAGCTGTTTCCCCTTGCCCCTCACCTCCTTGACCACTAATCAAGAAGAATACACTTCCAATCAGACCTCAGAGAGAGGAACAGCACACCAGCGCAGCCCCCTTTTCCCCCGAACCATTTCAGCATGTCATCCCCCTATTGAAAAAAGAGGAGTGGCTCCCTACTGCCCTCACGATGAAGTTCAAGCTCTAGATGCCCCTCAAGGTCTACCAGCCCCGGCTTTGCTTTCCAACCCTAGTTGCCACACGTCTGCAGCACACCCCCTGCTCCAGCCAGACAACACTCTGCACCACCACCCATAACTCAGCTCCCCACCTGCCACCCAGCTATTTTTTTCCCATCTGAAATGTGATCCTTCCTTTCCTACATTCCAAACCCTATACTTTCAGAACCAACATAGGCCCACCACCATCAGAGGTTTTCCTGATCACACTACCCAGCCCACGCTGATCTCCCCCTCTCACCCCTGCCCTGAACGCCTGGAGAACTGAGCTGTTTCACTTAACTGCAAGGTAGCGTCACCTTAGTATTCCTCATCTCAAGGATCTTCTCTGAGGGCAGAGGCAAAATTTCAAGCCGCTTATGTATGACAGAGGCTGGCACTGCATCTTACCCCAAAGATAACAATTTCGTCTAGCTCTTTCAGATACACACGGCGAGCTGGATGAAGGCTAAACCAGCCGTGATTCCCCAGCAGTGGGATTAGGATTGCAGAGTTATAATGCTTTGCTGCTTTCTGGGTAGAAAGTGGGTTAATAAAGAGGTGTGATGGTGGCTGCATTCATCACTAGGTTACCTAATATCCGATGACTCCTCGCTGTTCCCGGGAAACAGATCCCCATACCCTAAGGAGGTTTTCATATGAAGCTGCTGGCTGTGCCTGCTGTCCACATCACAGGGGGTGTTCAGTGAGCCAGATGCCAGTCAGCTTTCACTGACATTGGTGAACAAGTGCGGACAGCGGTGGCCCCCTCCTTCCCTACTCCCCCTTCCCCTCCTCTCCCTCCTCTTCCCTACCCTCCAGATGAGATCAGGGAGGTTTCTGCCTCTGACCCCACCTCCCTGACACAACAGAACCGTCTGTTGCCCAATACCACCCATTGCCCAAAGCCCTCATGTCATATGTGTAGATGACCTTCTGGGAGTCAGATTTCTGGTAAGGAGGATGCCAGGGCTTGGCCAGGGTTCCACCCCTTCGGTGATGTAACATGGAGGTGAGAAAATGGGCCAACCCAAGAAAAGAAAAAGAAAGAAAGCTACCAAACACAAAAATCCTAAGGGAAAAGAACCAAACAATTTAAAAACCCAATACAATCCTAAAGGTAAGCAAGTAGGGTTGGAGAATAACCCACACTTTGGAATAAACCATTAGCTAAAACGTCAATGTTTAAAAATCTAGTCCCCTAACCTCAACCCCACCCCCTAACACACACACACACACACACACACACACACACACACACACACACACACACACACACACACCAGACCAGGAGGGGGTTAACAGAACCCAGCTGCTCCCCTTATCTGACTAACCTGCTAATGCCAAATCTCTGGTACTGAGATTCTATCAGTGATTGCTGCAAATCACTTTTATTAGAGATAATGTCATTTTTACTTCATTATCCAGCCCAGCAGTCAAAGAGAAAATAAGTCGATATTATTTCTGTGAAACACCAGTTCTGTCCATTAATGCTGACAGGTGACAGGGAACTGAAGCTCTTGCCTACACTTTTCAGGAGATTTTGGTCAAAAGACTGGGAGGTTAACCCTCAGAAGCCTGGGCCAAGCAGAGCGCCCTCAGCAGCCCTTTCCCCACAGACTCTAAAGTGAAGCCTGGTTTCTGTGTTTGGGACGCTGGCCCCCTGACTGCTCGGGAAAGGGCCGGGGGCTGCACAGCCCTATAACATCCAGGCAGGCGAGTGGGGCAGCGCTGCTAATTCCGCTCTGCAGAAAGCAATAATTAACATGTGAGTCAGCAGCACAGAAAGACTTTAAGCCCAGGGGAAAAACAGCCCCGAAGTCCCTGTAGCCTCAAAGGCCACAGTGGGTTTGATTAAACCATTTAGAAGATTAGCCCCCATGTGGGGAGACCTGAGTGGAGGGGCGCTGTGTAACCCTGGTGGTGGTTCTCATGACTTGTGTCTCAGCTGTGCCTGGGACACTGCAAATCCCGCTGCCGGTGCGAAGGAGGATAAGGTTCATTTCTCCAGAATCAACTAAGAAATGCTCTTTTCTGTGTTCCTGCTTGGTTGTTTCTAATTATTTAAAAAATGCCAGATGCAGCTCTGGTTTCATTGGAGTGACTTCTGATCGCCTTCGAGATTGTGACAAACCCATCTGTCCTGTACACACTACATCCCCCAACTTTGCGGCATGTAGAAGAAAGTCCTAAAGCAACCAGTGTTTTAAAAAGGCACCATCACTGAGCTCAAAGAGCAAGTACTCCTCTGCATTTTAGCTTTTTGGCAAGAAGTTCGGCTCTTTGGAATTTAAATCCCATCTGGCATTTATGTTTGGTGAAATTTTGCTTTCATTAAGTCAACATTTATTGAGTGTCCACTCGGCACTGGGGGATACAGAAGGAAAGACAGGTCCCTGCCCACAATGAGATGACAGCCTAGTGAGGGGGATGGACAAGCAGGCCAGGGCATGGGTCAGATGGACCACCTGGGCTTGGGAGCTCAGACGCTTCCTCTGTGACCCAGGGCAAGTCACTTAGGTTTCTCTAAACCTCAGTGTCCTGTAAAACAGCTCCTCTCAAAGTCCCTGCCTCCTGGGCTCTTGTGTGGAGTAAGTGCTACACACACGCAGTGTGCTTAGAATCATGCCTGATGTGTAAGATTGAAACTGTTGCTGCAGAAGTCAGTAACCAGAGCTCTGGGAGCACAGCGGGTGCCCTGACCAAGGCGAGGAGAAACAGAGACTACAGAGGGCTTCTCAGGGAGATATTAAGGACAACAGGAGTGAGCCAGGACAAAGGGGGTGAAGGGGTTCCCGAGAAGATGGTGCAGAATCAGGCCTGGTGAGGCCTGGTAAAGAGGCGCTCAGCTCAGGTGTTAGGAGCATGGGCCTTAACCAATCAGGGCCGACCCAGAACAACGGGTGGGACTGTCCCTCCCGAGGTGTCCCAGGGTGCCCTCAGCCAGAAGCAGAAGCCTGGGTTAGCTGAACCATGGGGCAACCCTGTTGTGGCATTTCTTCTATTTTTGCATTCCTTGTGCTTTGACAATGAGATGATTGTGTGGATATTACAGGAGGTGATTATCTCCATGGGCACTGAGCCTGTTTTGGCGCAAAGACCTTCCCTAGCCAGAGCCAAGGCTTCCGAGGTCACAGCTAAGTTGCCGATTCTAGAGAACCTCCAACAAACCCCAAGGCCACCAAGGGAACTTGCTCTTTGCAGGATGGCTTATTTTAAAAGATAAGCTGCACTAAGCGGGTGCAGGACAGGAGGGAGCCTGTTCATGGGGTATTTTCAATTCAGGGTCTGTGTACTAAACTTCCCCGTGTGCAGGGACTGGGGGCTGGGATGCAGAGAAAGGCAGCCTCTGCCACGAAGCAGTAACAGCTCCGCAACAGACATCCACGTTGCTGGGCTCTGCTTATAAAGCCCTGGTACTGTAGACCTCTGTGGGACTAGGGGTGCCTGGTGCAGTTCATGCCATCACAGGGATGGGAGAGCACGGAGCTTACTGGTCATGATTAAAAGCATGAAGATGGAAACTTGGAGGAAAAGTTTCAAGAAAAAGTAAACAATTAAAATATCTTCTGCTTGTTACAACAAACCCAGGGCAGCACGAATGTTCTGGGACCTCAAGCAGAATATGTTCTGCAGTTACACATTCCTAATTGGATATGTCCTTCTGTGAAGGACGCACCTTGATGTCTATAGATGAACTTCTTAGCTTATGAGGGAATAGCTAGGGAAATTAAAATGTCTAATAGTCCATGTGAGGCAGGCAGAGACTATAGAGATAGCCAGTGGTGTTTTATCCTTAGGAAAGTTTTTTTTTTTTTTTAACAGAACTCTTATTATTTTCTTAGAAACTGAAATAGAGATGAGCACAGGCCAACGAACAAGCAAGGTGTCCAGAAAAAAAGCTCGTCTTAGTGGGAGCCCTCCTCGGCCCTATCACCTTTTAGCTACTGGGTTCCCTGAACATCTCCCTGTTCTGTTCCAGGGCTCCCCTTACCGCACCCTAGGACAGCCTACATGCTCCTCTCCCCCCGGACAAGGACCCAGAGAGTAGGGGCTGAGACCTAGGAAAGTAGGAGCATTCTGGAAACAGCGCCTCCCGTCCTGTTGTTGCCTAGCACCCAGATGACAAGCCCCAAACCAGCGTCAGGAGTGTAGGTCTCCGCTTTTGGACATGGTCTAATCATCAGGAAGGATTTCTGGAACTGCCCTTATTAAGGAAAAGAAATGTAATATGTAACTTGACTTTAAAAATCCAGGAAGCCCTAACACTCTATCAAGTTCTTAAGACATTTTCTCTGCTCCGTAATCCTTGGCCAAGTTCAAAGGTGAGCACTTTCCCAGAGGCTCATTAGGAATAATGTTTATTTCATACATTTGGAGGTTGCAAAGTTTGATTCCATCTTGCTTATCTGGGAAAAAATAACTTTTTTATGAAAGTAAAGGAGCGGAAAAGGGAGAATGAGAGAGGGTACCATTTGGGAGAGAAGAAAGGTGCTTGGAAAACTGGCCTAGAAAGCAGACCCGAGTTCCGAACCGTTTTCATCTCCGATTTTCTCCAAAGGGCTGTAACAGCAAGTCACTGCACCCATCACCCTTCTGAACCTCCATGACCCCATCTGTCCTCCCTACCTTGGTGGGCGCCTGTGTGGAGGCAAATACGATACGTACTCATGCCTTCACAGAGGGTGCTGACATGTATCACAGGATTTCTGGGTGCCCTGCTCTGACGGAAATTTGGCTGAGAGCTCTGTGAGGGTTTGCGGTCTGCTCATCTGAAGCCAGGAGGTCATGAACCGGCCTATCAAGCCAGGCCATTGCTGACCGCTTGGGTGATGAGCAGAAATTCTCAGTGACTGGTTGAGGCCAGGGAGATCATGCTTGTGCCTCATCTGTCCTCTCTACCTCGCTTCCTTCCCCCACACCTAACTGGCTTTGCCGCCTCCCGTGTTTGTTTAGCGAGGAGTAGTTGTGTGTGGGGGACACTGGTGGGGGAAATGGACATACCTGGTGCCTCTACCCACCTTATCTGCCAACTTGACCTGGCCTCCACTCATTCTCCAAGGCCCACTCAAGCCCCCGGTTCACCCCTTCCAGGAGGTGTCCCCAGTTTGCTAGACGGGGTAAACTTACTGTCTATACCAGTCTTTTGGCACGCATCAATCTGCCAACTATTGTTAAGCGTCTTGTCACCTGTGTAGGCCAGGGTCACTAATGGTCTAATCTGCACATCTACCTTGAGAAACTGAGATAGTAGGGCTGCAGGAGGCAGGTTTCTCAAAACCTAAGTGCAAACACTGCTGGAGAGAGAGGGCCTAGAGTCCCTAAGGGGGAGGGTCCTTAGGAGCAGAACTCATCCTTGATAAGGAGGCATGAGGAATACTAAGCTCTACCAAAGCTGTGGCTGGAGGGCTCTGCAGGGCCACCTCTGTGTGCTGCCCTCTAGAGGAGGGGCTGAGAACACCGCCGGATGCCCAGGCTGTTCAAATCTGAGGCGTGCAAGTGAACTAACACTATAGGTTCTACCAGAATGACCATCCAGGAATACATGGAAAACCAGGGTGTGCCTCTTTATAGTTTCAGACCATATTATTGCTTTAAGCAAGGAGTTTTACAGATCTTACTCCGTCTAAATCCTAAATAGATAACTGTTGTTTTTCTACAGTTTAACCTTTTTTTTTAAAAAATTAATTTATTTTTGGCTGTGTTGGGTCTTCATTGCTTCGCAGGCTTTCTCTAGTTGCGGCTAGCCTCTTTGTTGTGGTGCGCGGGCTTCTCATTGCAATGGCTTCTCTTGTTGTGGAGCACGGGCTCTAGACGCGCGGGCTTCAGTAGTTGTGGAGCACGGGCTTAGCTGGTCTGTGGCATGTGGGATCTTCCCGGATCAGGGCTCGAACCCATGTCCCCTGCATTGGCAGGCGGATTCTTAACGACTGCACCACCAGGGAAGCCCCTACAGTTCAACTTTAACTTAAATATTAATGCAATGTTCCAAGCTTCAGAATTCTGGGATTTGGTGAACAAGGCTGAGCTCTTGTCTACAGCCTTTGTAGCTCTATATATCGGACCGATGGCTGCTGTCAAATCTCTTGACTATTCTGGTCCACTCTAAGCTCTCTACTTCTATTCTCTCATACCCATAAGACCAAGTTTCTAATTTCTAATATTCTCTAATTCTCCAAAACTATCCTGAATATTAATGTCCTCTCCTCATGTAGATTATAGCTTCTTGAGGGCTGGGAGCACATATTCCACCTCTTCTCTTTCCCACCGCGCTTAGCACAGTACTGGGTACACAGCAGGCACTTAATGTACACACAATTGCAGAATAGAATTTTAGAATAAATAAAGTATTAGCATTTATCCAGTCCAACCCAGTCCCTTTAATGTACAGATGAGGAAACTGAGGCCTGGAGGTTGTCAGTCACTAACTTAAGGTCAGCACAGGCCCTCCTTTCTAGTCTTAGAGCTAAGACCAACGTTATGAGCATTAAAACATACCCTCTGACAGTACTATAATGACCCCCACTTTGCAGTTGAGGGAACAGAGGTACAGAGTGTTTAAGGAACTTATCCCAGATGCCTCAACAAATAAGGGCAGATCCAGGGCTTGAACGCAGGCTATCTGGCTCCAGGGCTATGCTCAACACCACTCTATCCCGCTTCTCCTCTGCAGAAGCCCTGAAACCACATGCCCCGCTTCCCCGTCATGGCATTCATCATCTCCTGCCTTGGCTGCGATCGCCTCTATGCTTGTCCTCCCCTTACCCAGCCCCCACTAAACTGTAGCTCCTATGGGCAGAAACAGAAATGCCTCATTTTCTCTTGACGCTCTGGGGTCTCCAGCCCAGTGCCTTTGCTACAGCGGGTGTTTGTTGAATAAAACTCCAAGAAAATACAAATAAAGTATGGTAGGCTAGACAAGGCAATCGATTTCTTCCTCCTAAAGTGCTATGCAGAACTTTAATACTTGTTTGCTTCATGAAGGAGATAGGAACCCATTAGGAGTGCAAATGCCTTTGCCAGGGCCTCTCCACCCTGGCCAAACGTTGCCCAACTCTTGCACAACCATGAAGTCCTGTGGGAGGTTCATTCCCCCCCAGGCAGGTGACCCAGCCACTCCTTTCCACAGCCTATTCATGGTTTTTATTCCCTTATTCTTTCACTCTGTACAGAAGACTTCATCCTGGTCCACATACCTAAGTCTTATTTCCCTTGATATTAGGTAGCTGGGACTGCAAGCCAATGTGAAAAGCAGATTTGCCACTCCCCCGGCTTCTCCCAGGAGCTGCTGGTGGGAGTCCCAGCAATGACTACTAGTTTCAAGTGTATCCCAAACCCACCAAGGAGAGGAAACTGGGCTATCCCAAGGGACAACTGAAGCCTGGAGGGAGCTAGCCCAATCCCAGCAGTGCAGAATCATTTCCATTTCACATGGAATGTCACTCTTTTCTCAAATATTCAAAATAGCATCCATGCTATTCCAAGGCTGCCCCTTATGAAGACTAACTGGGCCCCATAATTATAGTTTTCTTTGCTGGAAATAATCACTACAGCTCAGCTATTTTCTCTCTTCAGGATTTAAATGGGGTGGAGGTGAGGGGCTTTTATTAACCTTATACATAGCTGTTTTCTGTTTCTTCTATATTTGGTGTCCTCGTCTTAAAGGTCAAAGGCCCTAACACAAATTCTGAAAACGATCATGCTAATAAAGTTGTAAGTTTTTCTCCCATGCAGCAGCTATGGTTAACTGTAAATAAAACATTCTGGAAGTGAAGGTGCACATCCTGATGGAGTTTTTCTGTAACCGATGGCAGAACAGAGAAGATGGTTATGGAATCTTCCTCCAACGCCTGCCTGATACCACTGGTCCACAGGCCAGAACTCTCTTGCTGAGCAATAGAAAGGCTGACCAGTGACGGCACAGTTACCCCCTACTGATCTGATTCACCTGGATTCTTAGATAAACTGGCAGGAGGTCACCACCCGAGTGAATCACATCATCCTTCACCTGCCTATGGGACATTCTTACGTTGAGACTATTCGGGCTTTTACCATGAAGCAAGCACACCCTCGGTGCCTCTTCCAGTGCCTCACCCCAAGGAAACACCCACATCAGCAGAATTTCTCTTTATGCTCTGTCTTATATGCTCCTCTCCCATCTCCAACGGATGGGGCAAAACAGAACCCTCGCCCTCAAATAACTGTCTAAAAATGTCAAGAAACATTAATATTCTAATATAACACAATGCTTATTTTAAAACCCTTTATCATTTAAGACTCTGACTTAGAACGTCCAGAAGCACTGCCCACTGGAGAGCACTGGGTCAAACAGGTCTAAGGAAGCCTTCTTCTCTGTGCTTTCTGGTAGGGAAGTAGGGTCTTCCCAGGGGCCTGTCCTTAGGGGGCTTCTCTACTCCATCTGGAAAGGTCCACTTGACCCTAAGGGTTAACTGGATCTTTTGTCTTCTCTTTCAATGTTATACGAGCTACAGAACATACCTAAACGATTAAACAACTTCTCTCTGTCAATGGGGAATTCCCCAATCCAACACTATAGCTAAAGTCTCTACCCACACTAGGCAGGACAGATGTATGGCTCATACAGACTGCGAGACTGGTTCCAGCTAAATACATTCCCAGGGCAGAGCAGAAACATTAATGGGTTTTGGATTTCCCTACCCTTGCCATTTAACAAAATAGGCTCCAAATGGAGGACTCTGCCTCAAATGTAAAGCCTTTTATAAGGTGCAGTTAGTTTCCCACTTACGTACCTGGATTTAATACATGGCTTTAAAATTTACCCTGGAAAAAATCTTGTCATCCAGAAGCTGCCCAAAGATGACCATTTTTCATTCTAACCAGCCTCAGTCTTGCCCACCACAAGGCATCATCACAACCAAAGTGGTCACAGATGATGCCACTCCTTTTTTGAGCACAATATCTATATGCTACTCCCAAACCAAGGTGGATTTCTCAAGGCATGTAGACTATTCAGCCAGAACAGGGGACATCATGGAGGAACCTCTTTTTTTCCTCTGGAGGCCCTATGTTCAAGTTTTTTAACCATTCAATAACCTGTACTTACTAATCTATTTCATTTGACCTGCATGGCCATGGTCATGGCTTTCAGTGGCCAGTTGAGTCGTCCTTGTGCGTCTGCATGAGACTGACTTCCAATCCCATAAATGGCTTCATCAAAGACCCATAGAGCATCCTGGAAAGTTTTCTTGTCTCTGGACATATTGTTGGAGGAAATATTCCTTCCTCCTTTTGCCAGTTGGGCTACACAGGAAGTCTCATTAAAAAAGAAAAAAAAAGAGCATGACTATAAGCATGCTCATATAGCAACACAGGCCATCAGGAATGTGCAGAGAGAGTTCAGTTTCCTATACAAAGGTGGGGATGCTAAATACCATAAAGTCTTTCCTCTCAGAACAATCCAGAAGGCAAAACCCAGGAAGGCCTTCAAGGCAATAAATATAAATGCTCCCTGTCATTGTGTCCTGGTTTGGCCAGAGACAGTCCTGGACCAGTTTGTTCTCAGGGTGATTTTTCCCCACCTCCAACATACACCTTCCCTATTCATGCACTTTTCAACCCTGGCACAGATGACCTCATCTCTAATCTTCCTCTCAACCCCATCATGTGCGCAATTCAGATCTGAAATACAAATCACTTAGAAAAATACATGCACACAAACACCCAGACACCTGCTCCCTCTCGTTTCAGATACATAGGGTAGATGTACACACAAGCACGCCTTACATGTATGCATATGAACATTAATTACACTGTTTCTTTTTCCCAAGGTTTTTAAAAAAAGATCTGTAGTATTTTCAGATGATGAATATTTGTTGAGTATCTACTAACATAGGCCTTGCTAAGTACTTTTATACGTCTAGAGCGGGCCACTCTAGACGTATAAAAACTTAATTCATCCTGCCCTTGCTTTTAAAAAACAGCAGGTGAGACAAGAGATCTCCCTGTACACACACTAGCAACAGACTAAATATTTGTTGTTAGTGGTGATGAGGGTCAGACATTGTGTGGGCTAGCAGAAACATGAAAGATAGTGATGAATTATTCTAGAAGACAGGAGAATCACACCTGACACAATCAGCTTCCATGGGTCACTCACATACGTAGTTTAGAAGACTCTTGACCTCTGTAAAACTCTGCTTTGTTGTCCATTAACTCCCTTTGGAAAATATATAAACAAGTGTCCAAGGGATATAACAATGGTGATGCCTCATATAATTCACAATTTTTAGAGGAAAAAATTAATTATTCCCTTGACCAGTTTAATCAGTTTTCTACCAATCACTCATTTCAAATCTGTGGATGACTTTGGGAGTCAGAGAAGCTATGTAAATTCAAGGTGTTATCCTGTTCAATCTTACTTATTTCTGCTGTCCGTTTGTTAAAAGACTTCATCAGGCGAGGACACAGTTGTCTCTGGCACCTACTTTATCTTTCTTAAGTATTTATTGAGCACTATTTTCTACTCATCACTGAACTTACTGCCAAATAATGGAATAACTAATTTTTAGAATAACATGTAGTAGATATAAATTAGAAAAATAATGGCAGCTTAAAAAAAAAATCGCCTTATTAACATCATCTAGATTTAGAACTTCTTAAGGGTAAGAGCCCCTAGTCCTGCCCTGCCTGGGTGCTGAATGAAGAATCTAGCTGATGACCCCCGAGGTCCCAGCACAGTTTGGGACAGCTATGCTTCCCATAGCTCCCAATCCACCAACCGCTTCCTTCCTAAGCAGAGCAGACTTGAGCTCAGGTTAGGGCTCTTTTTAGATGTTAATAGATTGCTTTTTGGTAATGTCTCTATTTTAGGGAGGATGTATTTGTTGGTACAATAACTATTTCAGCTCCCACTGATTGGTAGGTATGGCTATCAGGAGCAGTGTAGGAAGGATTCCAAGGCCACCTCTGGGTTCAGAGGTCCTGTGATCGATTAATACTGCCTGTCCCCAGGGGTGGATTAGATGAGGGATGCTCAAGGGCTGTGCATCTACCACTCCTGATATAATGGGAAGAGCAGAGGCTTTGGAGTGAGAGCCCCCAGCTTCAAATCTGGGCTTTGGCGCTCTGTCTATAGGATCTGAGAAAAGTCACTTTGCCTTGCTACAACTCAGCTCTTCATCTGTAAATGGGAATAATTTCTACTTCATAGGGTCCATGTAAAGCGGTTGTTCTCAAAGTGTGGTCCTCAGGCCAGCAGCATCAACGTCACCTGGAAACTTGCTGGAAAGGCAAAATCTTAGGCCCCACCCCAGACCTTCTGAATAAGAAATTCTGGGCATGAGGCCCAGCAATCTGAGTTTTAATGAGCCCCCACGTGGTTCCGATGTCTGCTAAAGTTTGGAAGACCTACTGTAGAATCCCATACTAAATGATAAGACTTATAGTACTTATTTTAAGGACAGAAGTCAGGTCTTTCACCTGCTACACACTGTCCAGCAAAGTGCCAGGCTTACCACAGGCGCTCAACAAATTCTAATTTCTTTCCCTTTCTTGTCAAAATATAAGCTGCCGGGGGCTTCCCTGGTGGCGCAGTGGTTGAGAGTCCGCCTGCCGATGCAGGGGACGCGGGTTCGTGCCCCGGTCCGGGAAGATCCCACATGCCGTGGAGCGGCTGGGCCCGTGAGCCATGGCCGCTGAGCCTGCGCGCCCGGAGCCTGTGCTCTGCAGCGGGAGAGGCCACAGCAGTGAGAGGCCCGCATACCACACACACACACACACACACACACACACAAACACACACACACACACAAATATATACATATATATATATATATATGAGCTGCCAGCACAAGAACCTATGGGGTGGGGAAGAGCAGGCTGTGCATGTTGTTTCAGGTGGAGAAATTAGACAGTGGCGTGGTTCAAAGACCTAAGCAAGCCTGTGGCAAGATGTCTGGGGGATTTCCTCCCCACAGAGAGGAAGGAGGATGGGCTCAGGTCCCTGGAGCTGATGACAGCAATGATCTTCTCAGGGATGAGGGCTACTTATGCCTACACAACACGCCAAAGCAGGAAGGATCATACACAGCAGGCTTGTCTTAGTTAAACCTCATCCAAAGAGGTGCCGTTCCTTCAGTCCCAAAGCCCTTTTTTACCGAAGTATAAGTGACTTACAATTTTCTATTAGTTTCAGGTGTCAAAGACCTCTACTTTAAAATTGTTTCACTTGTTCCACAGTACAGACTTTGACAACAGGTCTACTGAGGTGGCAGTACATAATCATCGCACGGTACTCCCCTCCCCCCAGCCCTCAGCCCCAGCAAACATCACTGCACTGACAGTTTCATGTGCCTCACAGGTATCAACAATGGTGCAATGACTTCCATCCCCACAGGCCATCACGCATGTGGCAATGTATTTATAAAGACAAATAAACTGCAAATCATTAGGGAAATGCAAATTACAACCACAGTGAAACACCACTTCACATCCACTAGGATGGCTTTCATGTGAAAACAACAAGAACTAAAACAGAAAAAATGGCAAGGATGTGAAGAAATTGGAACCCTGGTGGGAAGGTAAAATGGTACAGCTGTTGTGGAAGACACTAAGGCAGTTCTGTAAAAAATTAAACATAAAATTGGGACTCCCCTGGTGGTCCAGTGGCTAGGACTCTGTGCTCCCAGTGCAGGGGGCCTGGGTTTGATCCCTGGTCAGGGAACTGAATCCCTCATGCTGCAACTAGGAGTTCGCATGCCGCAGCTAAGAGTTTGCATGCTGCAACTAAAGAGCCCACATGCCGTGACGAAGATCCCGCATGCAGCATCGAGGAACCTGCATGCAGCAGCTAAGACTCGGTGCAGGTAATAAGTAAGTAAATAAGTAAATAAATAAATAAATAAATAAAATTACCACACGATCCAGCAATTCCACTCTTAGGTGTATACCCAAAACAACTAAAAGCAGGGACTCAATCAGATATTTGTATGCCCACGTTCCTAGCAGCATTATTCACAACAGCTGAAGGCAGAAACAAACCAAATTCCATTTACGGAAGAATAAACCAAATGTGGTATATACATACAATGTAATATTATTCAGCCTTTAAAAGGAATGAGTACCATTTTCGGAAGCAGCAGCATAGCACAGGGAGATCAGCTCGGTGCTTTGCAAATGACCTAGAGGGATGGGATAGGAAGGATGGGAGGGAGGCTCAAGAGGGAGGGGATACTGGGACACATGTATGCATACGGCTGATTTGCTTTGTCGTGCAACAGAAACTAACACGGTATTGTGAAGCAATTATACTCTAATAAAGATCTATTTTAAAAAAAGGAATGAAATTCTGACACATGCTACAACACGAATGAAACTTGAAAACACTATGAAAAGTGAAATAAGCAAGACAAAAAAGGACAAATATTGTATGATTCCACTTACGAGGTACCTAATATAGTCAAATTCATAGAGAAGAATAGAATAGTGGTTACTAGCAGCTTGGGAGAGGGAGAAATGGGAGTTATTTTTTAATGGATATAGACTTTCCAATTTGGGACGATGGAAAATTTCTTGAGATGGATAGTGGTATTGGCTGTGCAACAGTGGGAGTATACTTAATGCCACTGAATTAACACTTAAAAATGGTTAAAATGGTAAATTTTACGTTTTATATATACTTTACCACGATAAACAAAAGAGTAGTTAACCACTCTCACCCCACCATGGCCACAAAAGGAAATAGATAGCACAATATAAACCTTCTACATCTACAGTACTACTAAATTCTCACCAAAGTAAATGTCCTGAATAAAAAGGACTCTAAAACCTCTGCATGCTTGAAAATCTAAACTGAGTATGGCAGCAACACCCTTCCGAGACAAACAGTATTCTCAATTTACTTTGGCTTGCCACGTTACGAGCGCATCTGATGTGAAAAGGAGACACAGCTGAAAATGGAGATTCGGCTGTGACTCTCCGATGTGTTCACTCAGAGGCTTCAAAATCCCCATCCTTCTTCCCGTTAATGAAGGTTTGCTTCGACCTTTCCATTAGCCCACAAACTACTATTAAAAAAGCCATTTATCAGATTAACACTGAGTACTGCAAAAGTCATCTGCAAGCGGCGTGCACTTTTCCACGTAGGGGTTGCCATGCCAACGGCTGCTCCATGTTCATTGTACAGGAGTATCAACTTCAACAAAGTCCTGTTTCATAATTCTGAGGACCAATTCCATCTTACTGACCCTCCGCACTTCCCAAATGTGCACACACGACAAAGACCCCACCAAAATCAGGTAATGACCAAGAAAGGGAGCAATTAAAAAACTGACTTGCTAAATGTCCACGTACCGAAAATGTTGCAGGGCAGACGAACATTATATTATTTCCTCTCTCTAACTCTTATCCCCATCCCAAAGAAGTACAATCAAAGAATTTGATGTAATAACAGTTTGGCCAGTAATTCTCAAAAAAGGAATCCTGGGTGAATAAATTGAAGGAGAGACTATAATTACACAAATTGTTGTAACAGATTGTTTGCCTGGAGAGCACACAACTAGAAACAAAATGGGGTAAGATACTTGGATTTTATTGGTGCTAAATTTTGTTGCAAATTTTTGTTTTAAACAATGCCTGCAAAGTTTTAAGTAAATATATTTAAACTGACTAGCAGTATCAAGTGTTTTGATTTAGAAGAAATGTCTGAAACAGAGAGCTCTAGGAAACAATTTGTCTTGACTCAAAAGTAAACCTAACAAGCAATTTCCAACCACAGACAATGAGCCCAGCCTCATACTAAAAACTCCTGATTAAATCAAAGAAATATCCAATCCGGTTTAAAAATGATTCATAGGAAACAAACAAATGCTGTGTAGACAACAGATTCCCAAACGAACAGGAGTCATCGTTATGCTGAAGTTTACTGTAAATATAATGCCACACTTCCAACCAGGATCAGCAAAGGAAGAGAAAAAGCTCATTACAACTCTTAAACATATACAGCTTTCAGGTATGGGATAGAAATGTATTAATAGCATCTACCTCAGCTAAAAAAAAATTTTGTTTTTATCTTCTGTCACAACTCTGAATGATACTGTATATGCATTAAAGTTTTCAATATCATGAATACACTATTGTGTAAAGAAGGAAGGGTGCCTTTTACAATATACAGATTGTGTCACAGAACTTGGGGAGGGTGATAAACAATTAAAACTTTAAATGATGCTTGTTTGAAATCTTGGGCACAGGAACGACATCACTGAAGAAAAACTTGTTCTTCTAGCTAGTGGCTCCTGGCTCAGATCAGACACATGGGCCACACTGGGAGATGATCTTACCCAAAGTGACACCCAGCCCTGACAGCCCTCATCGTCGCTGCCTCTTCTATGTAATCTCGTGAATTACTCTAAGCCTAGAGAAAGGCCTACATGGATACAAAAACTTTTATTTTGTAGTTATTTCTGGGACACCAGAGCTGACACATTGGTCAGGCGTATACAAGAGATGCTGCTTTCTTAGTCTGTGAACATCTCTGGGCTGGTTAGAGCTTGTTTTCTGAACCAGGATGTGTCGATGAATCGGAATTGTGTTATGATACATCTGTAAGTGGCACTAAATACAGCTGTATTAAATCTATATACCGTGATAGCAAGAGAGAATATTGATAAGTTGCTGTATGAAAAATGCATTTTCCACAACAGTATATAGTATGATTATACTCTGCAATTACATGTCCATATTTACTCTACAGAAGAAAGTATGTTCACCAAAGTGTTAACAGTGGTTATCTCTGGATGGTGGAATTGTGGTGATTTTTAGTTTTATCTTGATGCCTTTCTGTACCATGACTTTTTTTTTTCAGGAACATGTATACTTTTTATAATCAGAAGAAAACAACTACTTTAAAAATAATTTTAGGGCTTCCCTGGTGGCGCAGTGGTTGAGGGTCCGCCTGCCGATGCGGGTTCATGCCCTGGTCTGGGAAGATCCCACATGCCGCGGAGCGGCTGGGCCCGTGAGCCATGGCCGCTGAGCCTGCGTGTCCGGAGCCTGTGCTCTGCAACGGGAGAGGCCACAACAGTGAGAGGCCCGCGTACCGCAAAAATAATAATAATAATAATTTTACAGGAGAGACAACTTATAGGGTCTGGGGGTGTGTGTGTACACACACATACTCTTGCATAGTCTCCCTAACTACCCTTATACTAAAATCTCCCTCCAAGCAATTTGGGGAGCACTGCCCTCCTCCCTCAGGCCCAGGCATCCCTGGGTGACGTTTGCACATCCCTATCCTCCCTCCACATCCTGCTCTCCGTCCAGCAGCGTCAGGGAGCTGCCCCCGCACTGGGGGCAGCCATTCAAGAAGCAAGGAAATATTATGCAAGAGCACAGGAAGTCAGAGGAGACAGGATTCTGGGCAGGCCTGGCAAGGAGTCTGTGTGAACTCCAGTGAACAAGTGGACTTTGCTCAGCAGGGCTGAAGCCAGCAGAAAGCCTCCAGGGCGGCAAGGGAGAGCCGTCCACCTCAGGTCTCTGGCCAGTGGGCGGCCATCCAGAACTTGATGTACCTGATGTAAGGCAGATAAACCCAAGTCCCAATATTTCTACTTTTTTGGCCCAAGTTCAAGGTGACTCCCCAGCACTCACGCACCATGACTCACCTCTGTCCCACATCGCTTTCCTCCTCCCCCCAAACACAACATGACTCCATTCAGCAATTTCCAGGCCTGTTCCTCTCAAGGCCACCAGCTTTCTAACTCAGTTCTCTCTCTCACTGCCTCGGACTGAAGGACTCAGTACTTTCAGCTAGCTTGTGTCCATCATCTCATGTCAGTATCAACCCTGAGCACCCCGGATATGTTTATTTATATGCACACACACACACACACACTTACATGTGAATCACAGAAGTAATAACCCCTTCTTTTGCAGTAGTTTATATTTTCCAAGCCCCAATCCAACTGGCAGGGCAGGGATTACAACAGCCATCTGACAGTTATAGAAACCGAAGCTCAGAGGGAGTGCATGACGGCTGCAGCATGATGCTATCAGAGTGGGGAGCCAGGTCTCCTGGTTAAGGATGCTCTCACTCACCCGAGAAGCCTGCCTCCTTCTTCCCTGGCATTAGGAGATGAGACGCGGCCCTGCCTGGTAGCAACTGCTCCCTTTTGTAGAAACTGCTGGGCAGCACACATTCTGTCCCACCTCAACCCACTTTCTCCTTAACGGGGGGTGGGGAGGGGGTCCTGCTGCTGTCAGTGAAGTGGGTCCAGCCCCTGCTCTCTGGCATCATGCCATGTCCAGTAATGACTCGCAAGTCTCTGCCCCTCTCCACTTTAACAGAACCTCCTCTTGGAGAGGGGGAAATTACAGGGGAATTGGAGACGCTTTTTCCAAATCTCCACTGATCACCTTTAACCTCCCATCTTCCTTCCCTAAGGAAGCACCTGGAAACAGGAGTCGGGACCAGGTTCCACCTGGACTTCATTTCACAATGGAACTGGTTCCCACCTACTAGCTCATTTTAAAGATGGAGAAATTGAGGCCCAGAGGTCACCCAGCTGGTTAGCACTCCTGTCTCCTTTCCACCAGGCCACAGGAATTCTGCTAGACATACAACAGGACATTTCCCAAGCAGAAAGGCCCTAGATGTAAGTAGTGGGATGGACAGGACTGGGCAGAAATAGGACTGAGGTCCCCCCACTCCTCTCTTTTGCCTCTGTCAGGAGCAGGCAGTGGTATTTTAACACACAGAACCACCAGCCACGTAGGGAACAACTCCCACCCAGTCACTGCCCCTGGCCCGACAATTGCTAATTGTGGTGAGGACCGACAGTGGCATTCTCCTGGGACTCTGCTGTGTATTTCCAGTCGCCACCAACACACAATGGCCCCTACTCCTCTGGCGTAAACATTGCCAAATAAGACAAACAATAACATCACCACGACAGAAAAATAACGTGCCCAGAGAGACAGCACCAGCCAGTGGAGAGAGGCTGGGGTCAGGGCTCTGCTAACATGGACTCTTCTGCTCTCTGACTTTGCGATCACATTTTTGTGCCCCGCTTGTTTCATCTATATGGTGAGAATGACAACTACTTTAACCTACGTCATGAGCTTTGGGAAAAAATTAAGCACTGAGTGAACAAACGCAAGAAATGATAACGCCAGGTTGAGGACAAAGACCCGGCAACCCTGGAATAATTATTTCACTTAACAAATATTTAAGGAGCACCTCATAGGTGCCCAGCACTGCCCCAAACGCTGCGGGTATGGTGGCAAGCAAGGCAGCACGGCCCCCGCCCTCAGGGAGCTTACAAACTAGGAGGCAGCAACAGATAATAAGCAGACAGGTGAATGACAGCATGTGGGGAATGCTGTCTTTCAAAAAAAAAAAAAAAATGGAGAAGAGGGTTGGAGGGCTGGAGGTTAACTGAGGGAGGTGGGGATAGACTTCTCTGAAGAGGTGATATTTAAGCTGAGCCCTAAGGCCCCAGCAGCTGTCCAGCCTCGAGATGGGGCTGAGGGAAGGGCCAGCTCAGGCACAAGAGATGTCAGGGATGCTGCAGGTGACAGATCTGAGGCCAGAATGGAGTGACCTGCCAAGTTTCACGGTCACTATGCGGCAGAGCCAAGCTCTTCACACCCAAAGCCTCTTCCCACTACCAGCAAGACCAGGAAGCCCAGGCATCTCGAGGCCTCAGTGTGCCCCTCATTTCTACATCTCCCAACAAGCTGCCTGACCTTTTGAACACCTTAGTCCCTTTGGGGGCCCATAGTTAGGTTTTGCTTGTGAGAAGCAGAGCAACAAGTGGGACCCGAGCAAAGGTGGTGCAGATACAGCTCTTTAGGTCTAGAGATCTGGGGGTGCTGAATCGAAGGGCAAATCCCCACTTGTAACAGGATGGCAGCAGCCATGGACCCTCATCTCCACAGGTGAGGGGGAGAACAGGCCAGGCATGGAAAGGGGCACATCCACAGTCAGACCATTTTTCAGGAGTCCTGGAAGTTTCCTTGGTCTCTTGGTGTTATCAGATTTCCTCCCATCTCAGGAGATGGGAGAAATACAACTCAAACTTGAAAATCATGATTGGCAAGAGCACATAACCCTGGGGTCAGTTGGGGGTAGTGGCAGTTAAAGGCTGGAGAGCTAGCATCTCCTTTCAGCGTCTGCTAAGATTCCCTCCCAATTGCAGTCAAATCGCTCCAACAGGTAGTGATGTGCCAAATGGTTATGTTGCTGTTCTTGTTAATAACGCTGCCTTAATGGTCTGTACTTTATACTCTTCAAAGGTCTTTCTATTGAGATAATGGTTGCAAAAAATATTTTCAAAGTGCAATACGCTCTTAAAATGCATGGTTTTACTGAAACTCTAGCTCATATCAAACTTATAATAACAGTACTCATAGAAAGCAGTTAGTGTATCTAACCCCCATTGAGGAATAGGAAACAGAGAGAGGTTAAGTTACCTTTCTAGATCACACAAGTCTGAAAAAGATCTAGAACAGTCTCTCAGAGTCCTAGAGATTTTTGAGAGCTCCTCTGAACCTCCTATGGAGGCTGGCTTTGCCAGGGACACAAAAGAAGTAAAAAGTGGCCCTAGGGGCATTTACAATCTGTTTGGCAAAACAAAGGGTAAGAAATATGGAATGCTGTGGTCGTCCCCTGACACTAATTTTGGAGGCAAAGGAATTCAAGTGGGTGAAAGTTTGTCCCTTTCCAAAATAAACATGTACTCTGCCTTGGCCCAGAAAATCTAACTCCAGGAGAACTGTGACGTCATTACCCTTGTAACATTTGGAGCCATACAAGGAGCTACAGGTGGCCCAGCGTCCCAAGGCTTATGTTGATCTGAGTGTGGAAAATGGTTCAAATTGTGCTCAAATGAATGGCTCAGGAAAGAATGAATCACCCTTCATGGTCATCTGAGACGCCTTTCTGCCCGGGTGCTCTGGTCACCAGGATTTCTCAAGGCCCAACGCTGGCCAGTGGCTTCTGTGACCACACCACCACCAAGTGTGCCCAGGTCCCATCACCGAACTGACTCAGGTGGGGCAAACACTTTGCTAGGAGTTTCGCAAAATTGTTATTTTCAAAAGTACTTTTCCTTTGGAAAGGAAGAGAAAAGAAAACAAAAAACAGAGAGCAATAGACATGGTAAGTTCACAGGTTTCCTACCCTAATGGTGTCGTCACAGGTTAGCTGGGTTAGATCACCCTCCTCTCCCTTCCGGGGGCCTATCTGGAGCTGTGGGCAGGTGGATGCTCGACTGGAATTCTAGCTCTAGCTAGATTAAGGTAAACACCACTTCCTGGCCTACGGGGTTTCTCAGGACATCCCTGAGGCCACTTCCCAGGGACTGCCCAAGGCCCCAGGCAGCCCCTGTGTCTGGGCTGGCTGCACTGAGCTCTGTGGCTCTCCACCACCTGCAGTCCCGGGGGAGGAAGCCCCCATCCACCTGGCTGCAGAGGGCCCTTCCTGGGCTCAGGCCCAGATTTCAGCAGCCTGCACAGAGTAGGTGTTAAATGCGAGCACATCACTGAAGAAAGCAATCCTCCCTGGGAGGGGGAGCAATTTCCCAGTTCGACAACCATTTACGAATTACTGAGGGGCTGGAAAAGGAAGAAGAGACGGGACACACAACTGCCACAATGACATTAAATTCCAAGACAAGAGCTATCAACAGTAGCGGCCCCCCTCGAAGTACCGTTGGACAGGGTGCACTAAAGTGACTTGCTTGGCCTCTGCTGGGCCCTGGTGTGGGAACTTCTTCAGGGATTCAGGATCTCTGCCAAGGCCCTGCTCGCAAGTGTCCACCCATGACCTCAAATGCTTCTAAATACCTCCAGGAGAAACGTTATACCTGCTGTGGGTATAACTACCCTACCAGGTGACTCCAGAAAGATGGTTCCTTTTATCTCTGGCTACATCTGTCCGAGAACACCAGAGCTCGGGCTTTAGGGAATGGTGTAGCCACACAACAGGAAAGGAGAAGGCCAGGGAACAGCTCAGCTGCCACTTCACGCAGGGGATGCAATTCCCAGTGATCAGTAGAGGCTGACAAAAAGCATGGCCATCTCTCTCCCTACAAATAGTGGAGCGTTGAAGGGCCTGTCCTAGCTTTCTATAATGATCAGACTCAAAAACTTAGAATCTACAATGACAAAGGGCAAGAAACGATAGAACAAAAGCCCCTATCACGTTATTAAGGAGACAGAGGCTTCACCATCAAAATCAGGACGTGGAATGAGCATCACTGCACCCGTCCACAGAGCCCGATGGAAGCTATTTTAGAACACAGTAAGCTGTCCCCTTCCAGCCTCCTACTCTGGACACTGGGAGGCATTTATTACCCTGAGGTGTAGTACAGTCCAAAAAGAAATATATTCTAGAGCAATTTGGGCACATTTGCGGATGACTTATTTCCTAAGCAATACAGAGGAACATTCTTAGCCTTATGAAGGACAACCATGGCACCGTCCAACCACCCTGTGGTGCTTACACAGAGCCAGCTGGAAGATAACAGATGTGCCCTGAGCAGCTCCCAGTCCAAATAACTCCCAAGAGAAGCAGGCACTGCTCCTGTGGCCACAAGGCAGCCCTAAGATTCCATCACATCATGACTCAAAGAGGAATCATGATGTCCTCAACTTCCCAACACCACCCTGGGCTTGGTCCCCCATCTCCCATCTTTTAACACAGCTCCAGATTCAGCTCTGGAAGGAGCCGGCTTCCCAGCACTGGCCTGTACACCACCCTCATTATTCCTACCCCCTCATTTTACTCCAGCTGTTCACCCCCGCTGGAATGCCGCAAACCCATCCGCCTATCCAAATTCCACCTAATCCTCAAGACCTACCTCTTACTGCTCCTCCATTAAACCTCCCTCTAATCTATGCTGATCAGTTCCTTTCCCAAAACTATTCACAACACACAAGATCTGTTTACCCCTATTCGCACTCAATTACTATCCATCTTCCACAGTTTGCTCAATGTTTTATCTGAGCTAGTTCTGACCTAACAAGATGGCAACATCGTAAAGGTGGGGCTAAGACAACCATTAACATAAACCATCTTGCCTTGTTTTAAACAGATCATTTTAGGAACTCCTTGACTCACCAACTAGGCTCTAAGCCTCCTGGAGTGCAGGGGACTAGACTCTAATGCCTCTTTGTAACCTCACTACATGGCATGGCGCCTGAACTTAGTAGGTAACCTAGAATGTTTGTACATGGCGATGACAGTATCCACGCAAACTTCACTACATGTATGGTGGGTGACCAAGGAGGATGGGTAAGTTGATCTGAGCAAAGGTTTCTGCCTAAATCTCTAACCCACTGCACTAAGCCCAAAGTTCATGACATAGATCGAATGACTGAGTCTACAAACAATTACTGGGCACCAAATGTGGGCCTCTGTTCTGAGTGCTGTGAGAAGAAAGAACAAAAAAGATAACTGGGTTTCTGCTCCTGAAGGGCTTACCACCTATGTGGTGATCAGGGACAGACACACACACACACACACACACACACACACAGAAAAGCAAATTTTAAGAGCATCATACAAGTAATAAGACACAGACTGAAGACCATATAAATGCAGGGGTAACCAATGTGCTGCGAATCAGGAAGGCCCCGTAGGGAAGATGATTTCTAACCTGAGAGTGGGTACTCCCCTACACACACTTTCCCACCTGGCTTTTTTAAACTTTAACCTAGAGCAAGTAAGTACTTTGTTGTTTGGCTGGTACTTGCCTTGGAGCGTTGGGCAATCTTGAAGTGAAGCACTGACTTCACAATACTAGCCTAATGTTTGCATTCGATGTAAAATCATGTATCAATCAGACCTGCCTATGGTCTTGTGGGTATTTTTTTCTTTTTCCTCTCTCTCTTTTTTTTTTAAAAGGAAAATAAGGGCTTCCCTGGTGGCGCAGTGGTTGGGAGTCCGCCTGCCGATGCAGGCGACACGGGTTCATGCCCCGGTCCGGGAAGATCCCACGTGCCGCGGAGCGGCTGGGCCCGTGAGCCATGGCCGCTGAGCCCGCGCGTCCAGAGCCTGTGCTCCGCAACGGGAGAGGCCACAACAGTGAGACGCCCGCGTGCCCAAAAAAAAAAAAAAAAAGAAAAAAAAAAAAGAAAAAGAAAATAAATAAAGGGCTGAAATCTACATGAAAAAGAAAAGGAGATCCCAAGAGCCAGGCTTTCCGAGTGAACCAAGAAACATTAAGCAATTGTATGATTTTTTTTAAATTAAGCATGATTTTGGGGACTCAAAATATGCGCGGTGTTTACAAGGCACATTAGAAAATTAGACATCCTTGCCCTTGAGCAACATGTAATGTTGCTGGAAAGACAAGAACACATGAAATGTCATTAGATAACAAAGAAATATAATCAGGCGGGCTCTCTCGCGTAAGTCGCCAAGAGCTAGAAAGGAGTGGAGGGGGAGGTGCTGGTGTGGGAACTACTGCAGAAGGTTCTGTAGGACCTGGGGGACTCGGGCTCATGCTAGGAAAGCGGGAGATACTCGAGTACAAAGAGAAGTCAGGAGAGCATCCTAGATGGAGGGACTGGGCTGAGGGAGCAGAGGTGGGAAGGAGACCTGTGACGTGGAGTGAACCAGCCCTTGCGGCAGAGCGAGGAGACTGGCACATCTGGGGTTCAGGAAGCACACTGGGTGATGTTGAATGGGGTGAGAGGGCTGGAGTGGGGTCCCTTCTTGTCAATGAGATGAATTCCCACAGCTGTGTAGGCTGCCCTTGGGAAGAAAGCCTGACCAAGGATCCATGTCCTCATTCAGGTTTTGAATGTGTCTAGCTAATCCTTGCAGATCTTCAAGAGAAACACTCAAATCCATGAAAGGAACCCCTTCCCCACCCTGAAGACTCACTGTGCTCCAAGGACATGACAACCCTGCCTAAAATAGGGGCAGTATCAGCGCCATGCAAACCTGTTCTGAGAGGCTAGGAGAGCTATTTTAGCAGCCAGGCTGCCTCCCAGCCAGTCCGATAGCAGGGAAATGCATGGGGGTGCTAATTTCCAGAGAATATCAGAAAGCACCAGAAAGTGGGGCAGCCACACAGTGGACCAGCATTTCCCCCTGACTTCCTGACCACCCCAAAGAACCTCACCAAATGGGAGGGGCTGTGTCAGCTGCGCCAGGACATGCAGAGCGAAGGCAAGGAAGCCAAAAAATTGCGAAGGGGCTGTGGCTCCTATGCCCCACTACCACTAATTCCCCTAAAGCCCTGGTACAGGAGAAAAGACAGACTCCGGTGGCACGGCGATATAGTTACCTTTAGAGAAGCTCCCTTGTCACCAGCAAAATGTGACCTTCATACTTTTCTTATCTTAATATCTGGATAAACATTTGTTGTGCAATCACACAAATAAAGGTTCTAAGGGTGAAATGTGGTGTGTCCAGTAACACCGCGCAGCTCTGAACCCGGGCACCAGAAAGTCCTTTTGGCTCTGGAGATGACTTCTCTCTCTCTCTTTACCCTGGGCACCAAAATTAGCTTCATCAACCTCAGCCAGTGCTGCAGTGAAGGCTGCCATGCTAAAATAGTATCTGAGAACTCTTGGAAACACAGGAGAGAAACACAAGGTTACGGTGGTTTACAAACACTGAAGAAAGCAATTTCACTGGAGTGCTTCTTAAATCAAATAGAGAGGGAAGGAGCGTTATTGGGGTTTAGCCTGGAATCTTCACAGAGTGCATGATATTCTTCTAGCTCCCTGAATTCTCCACATGGCATATTTTATATACCGTGATATACTCAATTAAACATGAGTATTTTCATTCAGAAAAATAGTGTAGAGGTTATATGTTCATCAAAGAGTGGTTATCAAATGATCTGTGTTTTACTTGCACGGTCCTATTATTTCTAGAACACTCTGTAGAAACATCACAGAGTCCCAGTTCCCCATATATTTGACCGTCTAGAATTGATTTTTTAAATTTTGTTTTGAAGTTCTGAAGAATGGGCCCTCAAACAGCTCCTCACAGGCACAATTTTCTGCTGTTTCCACGTGGAATTCATAAACAGAGACAGCAGCTGATTTTGTGTGCACACAAAAAGCCATTCTTTCCTGCAACTGTGAATGACGTATTTTCCAGGACAATCTTTCTCAATACTCCAAAGTGCTTCAGCAACAGGAAGCTGTAAAGGTAGGAAGGAGGCCTGTAGATATTCGCTGTAATTACTCATTAGTAATGAGAGTAGTTAGCATTGAAGTTTGAGTCACCCCCTTCGTGCTCATGCTCTTTCATTAGCTTATAACAGGTGCCCAAGAGGACACCCGGGTCCAGTTGTAGCTTTCACTGCAGGTGACATGGTTTGCTTCTTTTCACAGCTCAATTTCTCAAACATAAAATTAGGATAATGTGTTACCCTTCCTTCCCCCTGCCCTCTACCCAGAGGCAGTCAGGACAAATCTTATTCAAAGTGGTAACAATATGAAAAATTTGTATCAAGGGTAAAATACACATATTTGTTAATATAAATACAGCATCAAGAGACAGAGAGAGAGACAGACAGAGAGAGAGAACTGTACGACTAGATACCCAGCACAGTGATTTAAATGATTATTACCAAAAAAAAAAAACATACACTTTAACCAATGTATTTTTAAAGGATTTATAAAATGCTTCTGAACACAGATTGAGGCCATGTGTCCCCTTATTCATAGTGAGCCACTGACTCCCCACACTCATAGGTCAAGAGCAGGGAGACTCAGACTGAAAATGAGACCAAAAGAGTCAACTAAAGCTGTTACAGAATTGATGAACTTCTAAAAAGACTATCATATCGGCTGTACCCCCAGCATCTGTGGGCAGCCAACATCGCAATGGGGGTTAGTTAACCTCCAACATTACAAGTGTGAGTACAGAAAATGGAGTCATTTTCCCACTCGTGTGCTTTATTATACAGCTTCATCCAATAAAATCACTCATCTGTTATGATTCCTAGCACTAACCTCTCAGGTTTGAATTTTTTATTCGAAGGTACCATGGATATGGGATGCAGAAAGTCACTGGAGGAATATAAGAAGAGATATCTAACAATCCACTTCCTTGGATTTGTAAAATTGGGAAAACGCCAGATGGGGGCATGGCAAATCAATATATATTTTTTAATGGGGTAATTTTCCTTACTGACAAACCACCTTTTCTGAAATATCTTTCCACATGAGAAAAGGACCTGCTTCCCAGAGTCATTATCTCACATAGAAGTTACTTGTAACTTTAAAACTAAAGAATTTTTCCAAGTGAAGGGAGGAAAATGTGCCTCCTGGGAACATGTAAAGGCTCTGATGGTCATGTCATATTATAAGTTTGCTGATGTACAACTGGCCCCTGGAAACAGTCTAAGGAGGTCAAGCAAACTGGTACTCTTGAGAATACAGGAGAAAACAAGACCACTTAGAGGTAGATAACATTCTGGTCCATTCCACACACCTGTCTTCTTGGCTCCAGAGAGCTCACAGGGCCCCGTCACTCTTCTTGATCTCACACTTGCAGATCAGTTCTGTGGCTTTCCATAGCGGGACCGACCATTGGTGACAAACTGCACCAACCTCTACTTGAAAATCACAGATACTGGCACGCCATGCATGGCCACCACACACACAGTGATATGCAATTGCCAATATGGCTTGCTTCTCTCTCTGTTATGATATGTTCACGCAATTGTGTTCTACAGCACTGGGAAAACTCAACAAGCCCTTTGAGGTTCACAGTGCAGAGGCCAATGGTGTGACGGCTGTGAAAGCTTGGGGCTCATCAGAGAAGGGCTCTATAAAAACGCACCATACTATTATTGCAATGATCATAGCTATTCTTTATTTTCCCGTCCATTCTCTCCTTCCTGTGCTCACAATTTCAAAAGATCAAAAGGGCCAGAGGCAGTCTCATGCAACTTGATTTGGAGATGGCTCTCCAGAAGCCACAGAGGAAGAGCTTCCAACAGGTTCTTCTGCACAATGGAGTCTGAAGGTTACAGGAATTACTTAAGTCTTGCCACCTGTTAAGAGTGGGAGGTGGAAAGCTTTGAACTTCTTGGGGGCAGTAGAGAACCATCTCCTGCCAGAGTGGAGGAAAACCCATGAAAAATTAGAGTTTCCAGGGCTTCCAAGTCTACCGTTCATATCTTCAATCCCTGTCTGCGTGTGAGGTTCCATACAAGCGATGAATCGCAAAAGAGAAAAGTAATTATAATAATTGTAAATACAACAGCAAAAGCAGTTATCATTTATAGAGTACTTTCCATGGGTTGGGCATGGTACTAGATACTTTATAGATATCTTAGGTAAGGTAAGGCAGTGTGGATCACTAGTTAAGAGTACTGGCTCTGGGGAAATCAGCTCGGTGCTTTGTGTCCACCTAGAGGGGTGGGATAGGGAGGGTGTGAGGGAGACGCAAGAGGGAGGGGATATGGGGATATATGTATACGCATAGCTGATTCACCTTGTTATACAGCAGAAACTAACACAACAATGTAAAGCAATTATACTCCAATAAAGATGTTAAAAAATAAATAAATAAAAGTTTAAAAAAGCATACTAACAACAACAAAAAAAAGAGTACAGGCTCTGGAGGCATTCTGCCCCATTGGAATCCCAGTTCCACCCATACTACCTATTTGACCTTTGGCAATTCACCTTTCTATACTTTGGCTTTCCCATCAGTGAAATGGGGATAATAACAGGGCTTATCTCACGGGTTGTTATGAGGATTAAAAGAGTTCACCCATGGAAAGCTCTGAGGACAGTGCTTACACAAATAAGACTAAGTGTTTGAGTTTTTTGTTTCATCCTATTGCAGATATAAGGACACACACATTCCTAGTACCTAAAAAGACCTCCAATAACTGTTTGAGGATGATAGAAAACATGAGGATAATATTTCATGGCCATTTTAAGAAGCAGTAACAAAATGAACCACACCATACATATATACAACGGAATATTACTCAGTCATTAAAAAGGAACAAAAGTGTGCAATTTGCAGAGACATGGATGGACCCAGAGGCTGTCATACACAGTGAAGTCAGAAGAAAAAAATGAATATCGTATAATATCGCTTATATGTGAAATCTAGAAAGATGATACAGATGAACTTATTTGCAAAGCAGAAGTAGAGACACACACATAGAGAATGGATGTATGGATACTGGGGGAGGGGGTGGAGGAAGGGAGGGGTGGGATGAACTGGGAGATTGAGATTGACATATATACACTACTATGTATAAAACAAGTAACTAATGAGAACCTACTGTACAGCACAGGGAACTCTACTCAGTGCTCTGTGATGACCTAAATGGGAAGGAAATTCAGAAAAGAGGGGATATATGTATAGCTGATTCACTTTGCTGTACAGCAGAAGCTAACACAACATTGTACAGCAACTGTACTCCAATAAAAATTTTTAAAAATTACTAAAAAGAATGAACCACACCAGAACTAAGCCTGTGCCGGGCACACAGTTCCCCTTCCTCCCATTACTGAGGGTAGACATGTGGGTGGACAGACAGGTGGGTACAGGTAAGGTTAAGTTGCACTACAGAATCTTTACTAGATGTACACACCAACCTCCTCCCCCATCTCCAAGACAGGGAGAGACACTGGCAGTGAAATGTAGGACCCCTCTGAGACCTGAACAGTAAGATCCTAAAAGGTAAGGCACTCACCAAATCAGACATCCGAGAGCAAGGGCTTGGCTTCTCCAGATCACAGAACTTCTGAAAGCCTATTAGAGCTGAACTGACTTCCCGTGGAGAAAAATATGCTTTTATCCATAACACCAGCAGCCAATTTCAGAGGCTCCTGGACCACCCCTCTGAATCCCATTCACAATGCCCAGATGAAGAAACTCCCTGTCCCTTCTTGGTCTTCCTAGAATCATAGCTATCTCCACGATTATCCTCAGTGGGACCAGAATCTCTATCCCTAGCCTCCCTCCGTGCCCCTCACCAAAGCAAGTGTACAAAGAAGAGTAAACATTCAACTCTGGGGGCTCTTCTGTCTATGGTGTCAGAGAACACCACAGGGATACCCTTGAACCCCCCCGCTTTTCATTACTCTCATTACCCTCAACACTGACTCCCTCTGTTTGACCTCCCTCAGAGCCAGTCTTCACGCTGGTGATCTAGGCCTACCCTGTGTGATTCCAGGGAAAACCAGGAACCCATTCTCCCACTCCCCAACACACAATACTTTTCAATAATTGTCTGTGCTTAAATGTATAGTTATTGACTGAAATGCTATTAAGAACTTCTTGGACTTCCCTGGTAGCGCAGTGGTTGAGAGTCCACCTGCCGATGCGGTGGACGCGGGTTCATGCCCTCGTCCGGGAAGATCCCACGTGTCGCGGAGCGGCTGGGCCCGTGAGCCATGGCCGCTGAGCCTGCACGTCCGGAGCCTGTGCTCCGCAACGGGAGAGGCCACAACAGTGAGAGGCCCGCGTACTGCAAAAAAAAGAACTTCTTATCTTTAGCTTCAAAAGATTTGATCTCAACAGAAAAGTGACAGGTAAGCTGCCAGCTACTGTGTTTTTAGTTAAGCTTCCTTGTGTGTCCTTCCCCTCCCCACAAACAAACTAAGCAACTTGAAGACCAGGACCACATTCCCTTATTTCTTAGTATCTCTTTAGCATTTTATCCAAAGACGGAGTAGGTGTTCAATACACATTTGTTGTCTTTATTGGTTTACATCGTGAATAGCAGAGCTGGTTTTCATCACGAAACTAGACATTGGTACTGGGGAGGGTGGGGGTAAAGGGTACTGGGGACCCTGAGAGCAAACATTGCTAACTTTACAATATTGGCAAAAGCCCTACCTGCTATGAACTATCAATGATGGTCAGTACCAAATACAATAGGGAAGATTCATTAGGCTAAAATGAAAACACATGTTGGTATGGGACAGAACTGAGGAAAATACAAAAAAAATAAGCCAATACCACTGGAGAGATTTCCTGAGAAGTAGAAAAGCCTAAATCTTGAGATAATTAATGACAGCAAATATTTTCAAATGTATTGGGCTGAAATCCTGGAGCACTAAGAATTATCTAATTGGTTCCTTCTATTTGTAAACATTTTACAGAATAGATTCCTAGAAAGTTGAGGATCACCCTACACACACACGCACACGCACACACACACACACACAAAGAGACACAGACTGACTTACATTCAAAGTGAATTAAACAGTTTTGTTCTCATGGTTTTCACTCCTAGTGAAAATGCCAACTTATTCAATACAGGAATCAATCTATCAATAGTAGCTGCTTGAATGTCTCTGCTGACAGGTAGTTCTCTGCCTCATAAAGCAATTTGCTCCACTGGAGAATAGTCCCTGCATAAAATAATTGTAAGCTTCCCATCAGCAATGCTGGAAAAAACCTGTAGTCATAGCATTCTCTTGAACTTAATGAAAGCTGTGTGAATTAAATTTTATTCACCTGAACCTATAACGTGTTACATCAATTCCTTATCACACCTGCATTCTGGTAATGCAATTGGAAAGAGACATCAAATGTTGAAGGAATGTTTATAGTATATTTAAATTGAGGAAAACTGTCCAGCAATATTTTTGCCTTCCGAATAGAAAAAAAGGTGGGCTTTGATTTTATTTTAGCAGAGGAACCACTACATCCAGTTGGCAGGGGGAGACAGAGATAGAAAACTTCTGATCTGCTACCCCTGATCTTCCTCCCACCGAAGGCCCCACACTAAGCAATTGAAGCTTTCTGGAAAGCAGCTCTGAGCTGGGTCTGGCTTTGGGAATGGACTTTGATCCCTGATTATCCAAAGATCCAACTTATATTTACCCAAACCACTCTCCAATCCCCATGTACCTAAGAACTTCCAGACTATTTTCTCTTCCAGGGAAGGGGCTCAGAAATTGTTTTTATCAGGAAGTGAGTAGCCCAGACACTTTCTAGCTCTTCACAGAACCAGGAACCCTGATTAATGAGACCTTCACTTCACTCCTGACAGATGAGTGCAGAAAGTGAGTGAGTGCAGCACCCTTAGCAAGCTTGTTTCTGGCCATCTCTGATGTCACTAGGAATGCCCACCACGGCTAAAAGAGCACACTCTGAAACCCAGTTGGCCAGCCAACGTTTAGAAAGCAAACTCTTTTTTATTAAACATTAACATCTCCATCGATGCATGAACTTTCTCGAACAAAATAATCCTGTCAACTTCTTGCAAGACTGTTGTTAGAAGGAACATTGCTAATGTTCCATGAATCTGGAATTTTGGGGAAGAAATGGCTCTGCGGAACCAGAAGAATCACATCTTAAGAACCTATACACAGAATCCTAATCTGAAAGCCCCCATAGCAGGTGTCACACCGAACTTGTGAGGCACTCTGGCAAAGCTAAGGACCGCCACTTACGTGACACACCAACTTTCAATGCATTGGTTCACATATTTGAATTTCACCTTGGTCCTGCAAGGAGCATGCCCCCAGCAAACAGAGCCAGACTAGAAAAGTAAATACGTCTCAAAACAATTAGCCCAACATGAATTGGACAACCTTTCTTAGGACTCCGGTTGGTGAGGGACACACTGTTTGCCCTGCCAGTCTGCGACATAAAACCAAAGGCAAGGCGCAGAAAGTAGACACGCGGGGCCACCGCCTCTAGCCTCCTAGGCATCTCACAGGCAATCCCCACAGTGGTTCTTAAACCTGCCGCTCTAGTGAATAATTCGCAGTCTGATTACCCAACTTTTTCCTGCTCCGATTCTGGCTCCCTCTATCTCTAACGAAAGAGGCACTACAGCCAGGTATGTCGAAATAGTTCTGCCCCTACTCCCAAGTTTCTTGCGACGATTAACATACATAATAGCACAGGACCCGCGCAAAGCCGCGCGGGAGAAGCTGACACTTCACACATCTGTCAAGATTACCATCAGGCCCCACCTCCGCGATTGCAACATTCACCGATAGGCATCACCCTTGTAAAATGTACAATAAGTTCCTTCGCCGGCTCCAGAGCCCAGCGCGCGCAGAGGAGCTGACTATAATTTTGTCTTCTGATCGTTCAATCATTATTATTGGCAGGCTATACTGGCTTAACAAAATGCGTTGGAATCTTCAAGTCCCTTCTCTGCTTCGCTGCCCTTCAAAGACACAGGACTCCTGGGCTGCTCCGAGGCCCCCGGGGGCGAGCGACGGCTGCAGTCTCAGAGCCCAGAACGGCCAGGGCAAGGCTCCCTCAGCCGTCTCAAGCCTGGGGGCGCCACCGTGACGCGGGAGGGGAGCCGCGGCCGCAACCCGGGAGCCGGGCTCAATCCCCTCCCCCCAGCGATCCGGGAGCGAAGGGCCCGGGCGCTCGGCCAGAACGGGCTCGATTCGCTCCTGTTTATCAAATCCTTATCGGTGCCCCGAGGTGGGAACCGCCGCTTTCGACCAGAGGATACACGGTTTCTGGCTCCGGTCCCACAGTGGAAGTCGGAGCAAGAGTAAATCGACCCAAGCACTGAGCTCTTCGGGCTCCCCGGCTCGAGGCCGGTCACCCCCGCCCATCGCGGCTGGGTCCCCATCCCCGAACCACCGCACAGCCTTCCAGCAGCTGATCTCCCGCGGCTCAGGCCCTTCAGCCGGCCGCGCGTTCGATTACAGTTCTCCGCACACCAGCCCCGCCAGCCGCCGTCGAATACGGGGCTGAAAGCTCCAGCCCGCGGGGCAGCACGAATGGAGGTTGGGAGGAGAGGGGGGGTCAGGCGGCTAGCCACGCACGACTGCGGGAGGCAAGGCGGTTCCCACGTCTGCATGCCACGCCGTGCGCTCTCACCCTCGCCGGGAGAGGGCAGTGAGGTTGCCTCTCCGCTAGTGCCGAGAGGCTGGCGAGGGCAGGCGGGCAGATCGTGGCTGCCCTTCTCTGTCCTCTTGGGAGAGAGACACCGGGACCTGCCGGGAGCGCCCGGTGTCGCCATCCCCTCCCCACACACCAAGACACCTGCCTCCGCGAGGCAGCCCGGCCCACTACCCACTCTCCCGCCGAGGCAAGGTGCGGGATCAGGAAAGGGGCTTCTCCCATCTTCCGTGGGGTCTGGAACCCTGGAGTGGGGCCCTTTGCTGCGTCCTGGCCGCTCTGCCGGGGCCCTTACCAGCGCCGCGCTCCGCCTCCGGCCCCTCGCCAGTCCGGGGAGCAGCACGGGCAGAGCTCGTTTGGAAGAACCCCAAGGGTCCCGAGGAAAAGAGAGGAGTGAGTGCTGCCCCTCATGCGAGCCGTGAGAAAGTCGAAAGTTGACCTGAGCCGAGTCAACCAAGAAACATTTCAACATGCTGGCCGCGGGGGGTTGGTGCGGGGGTGGGTTTGGGGGGATGGATTTTGGAAGGTACCCCGGGAGCACCTCCGACCTCTAGGGCCATCTCCCTCGGCCTCTTGGCTTCGCTGCCCGCGCTGATTCCCGACTCCTTCGGGCCACAGAACTCTCAACCGCGAAACCGCAGCCGCGCGTCCCCAGACGGGGCACCTGCCCTCCCCTGCCAAACTTTCCAAATCTATCCCCCGGCCTCAAAGACCGCTCCACGCTCCTCTCCCAGCGGTTCGCGGTCGCGCCGGTCCCGCGAAGCCCCGCCACTCCCACCCCCACCCTGAACCAGCTCCGGACGCCCGTTTACCTTTTTTTCTCCTTGTCAGCTGTCATTGTCGCGGGGGCCCTTTGAGACGCCGAGCACCTGAGCTCCAGGACCGGTGCGGGCTGCCGCCGCTACCTTCGCTGTGGCCCTAGCCCACTCCCGGAGGCCCGCGCCCGTGTTAAAGGTCCCGAGTGCTCGCAGGTCCCGAGCGCCCGCACAGCCAGGTGGAAGTTTGCGGGCGGCTGGCTAGGTGCGGGGGAGGGGGGTGGAGAAAGGTGACGGGGAGGAACCTGCACGCGGAGGCGGGGTCGGGGAAAGGAGTGGGAGGAGGCTGTCACACGCAAAAGAAGGGCAGCGAGAAGGGGGCCGAGGTTCCCTTTTCCTTCGAAAAGGAGTCAGGAGTCACTCTTCTGGGTTTTCAAAAAAGAAGAAGTGGCTCAAACGACGGGAGTTGGCAGAGTCCGGGGCCGGGAGGACGCGGAGGCTGAGATGACCATACAGTCTCAGGACACTGCCGAGGATTGTACGGCCGCCTCAGGAAAGCTGGGGCGGGAGGCGACGGGCGCCGGAGCTGTGCGGCGGACCGCTCGCGAATGTCGGGCTCGCGGGGCCGCCAGCCCACTTTAAAAACTCCGGCGGCCCGCGGGGGGGGGTGGGGCGGGCGCGAGGGGCGCGGGCGCAGCGGGCGGGGGCGGGCTCGCGCTAGAGGGCCCCGCCCCGCCCCGCCCGCGCCGCGCGCCCGGGCAGCCCACGGCGTCCCGGCCAATAGGGAAGCGCGGCCGCAGCCTCTGCCCTGACCCCGGCCCGCCCCACTGCCCCCGCGCTCCGCTCGGCTGCGGCCCGCCCGCCCCGCTTCCGCCCTCTGCGGTTCCAGAAGTTGTTTATGAGGTCTGCGGGGTGGCGGGGAGCTAGGAGGGATTCCGCACTGGGGAGGCGCACCTTAAGTGGGGCTAGGCGGCAGCGAGGAGTCGGTCTCCGGGAGTGCTGCAGGAGCGGGAGTGCTCCCGTGCGCTGGCGTCCTCCCACCTCTGCCCTGGGATCAGGGCACAACCGCGAGCGCCGAGGGTCCCGCGCTTCGCAGAGCCGCTCGGCGGTGCCGCGCTCCCGCGTCCTTCGCCCCGCTGCGTGTCCCCATGGGCCCGGTGACGGTAATTCCGAGGGCCCCAGCGCTGCGCTCTCGGCCTGGGCGATGAGCTTTTTTTTTCCGGCAGAACGCAGCTGGCTTTGCCGTCCGAAAAGAGAGAGGCTGGGAGACCGAGCCTCTGCGCCTTTGGGTCCGCGGGAAACAGTGCAGTGAAATTGAGCTAGTGCTGTCTCTGCTCTTCTCTTCCTTCAGCTGGCACGTCGGTTGCTTGCGGGGTTGTGCTGAGAGCTAGCGGGGATGCGGGAGAGGAGGTCCTTCGAGCGGTCTGGTTTGCCGCATCCCGCTCCCAACACCTGGCCACCACCGTGCGGGTCCGGGCCGGTTCAGAATTGGAGAAGGCAGTCTGGCTTTACAATGTGATCTTGGGATAAAAGTTGACAGCGTGTCCTCAAATCGCAGAATTTCAGGGCTGCCCAGTGTATTTCTACGGTCCGATTGAAGCGCTGTTAAGGGACTGCAGGTGCTGGGTGTGGGGAGATAGTAGAGATCCAGGGGCAGGCCGTTAGCCCAGGGATTTTTCCAGCTGCTAATCTTTAAGCGCTGTCATGGACCCGCGCCCGCTAGGGAGCCTCTGCTCTGACCTTCGCTGAGCTGCTCTCCCAAGAATCTCACCCTATTCCCTACCTACATGGCACCGATCCAGCAGGGATATTTCTGGAAGGGACCGGGGGCTCTTAATCTTTGAAGCTCATTTGAGAAGGTCCCTGCAGGCTTCACAGGTATGAGTTGAAGAGAAGAGAAAGCATGGGTGGCACCCTGAGACGCTAAGCCTTGCTGTTCCTTTTCCCCCCTTAGTTTCCCCACATTTTATATAAAAATAATCTGCATAATGAACCTTCAGGACTGTTATACTAAGTGAAATAAGCCAGTCACAAAAACACAAACACCGTGTGATTCCATTCTTGAAGTTTCTAAACTAGTCAGATTCATAGAAAACAAAACTAGAAGAGGGTGAGGTGAGGGATTCGTGTTTAATAGGCATAGAGTTTGTGTTCTGCAAGATGAGAAAGTTCTAGACAATGAACAATGTGAACATATTTAACAATACTGAACTGTACACTTAAAATGGTCAAGGTGGTAAATTTATGCTTTTTTTAACCATAATACAAAAATAAATGTCAAGAAAAAGTAATACACATAAGAAGAATTTTTTTGGTATAAGTCTGTGTCACCACCGAAATACAAAATAAACGTGTTTTTCCCTTGCATCCTGTAAGAGGGGTGGAGATATTTTTCAGGAGTTTTTGGAAGCCATTGGAAAGCAGAATAAGGATAGGCGAAAAAAGCAGCGGAGAACTGAGGAACCAGGCACATTTTCTCATTTTCCTAGGGTGGCTGAGTACTGTGCACACAGACTTTGAAACCAAATATCAGGCCTAACAGTTAAGAAATTCAAACAAAAATTGCAAATCCCTCTAGGGAACCATTTCTTGGTGCTGGTGGGTTTCAGGAATGAGTTGATTTTGTATCGGGCTTCTCCAGCCAGCCAATCCTAATGGACACATTTACTTAACGCAGAATTCAAATTTGTGAGACACCGTTCTCTCTTAATTAGCAATAAGCTTACTCACCTCCCTTGGGACTGGAGTGGGAGAAGAAACAGGTGCTTTGATGGCTTTCAGGTGCCGAAAACCATGCACTGCCAGAGCAAGGAGAAACCTCTGAGTCCTCAGCTGTGCTTGCCAGTCACAAATCAACACCTCCAAACCAAAGAGAACATTTCAGCAAGGTTGAGCTTATGAAATTAACTTCTTAGGTGTTAAAAAAGAAAGTGGCAAGGTAAAGTGTCAGTCAAGAACACATCAACCCTATTAACATAGATCCTTCTCATGGCCAGCCTACCCATGTTTCTAATTGGGACTTTTGCCCTCTAAGCGAAAGGTCCCAAGCTAAACTAAACAACCACGCAGACTTTGTGGAAATCCCAGTGAGTAACTTTGAAGAATCTGGGATTTTGGCAGTGAGAGGTTCGCTAAAAGCCTATATAATTCTCGGAAGGATTGGAGCCAGCAGAGCTGAGGGGCCCAATGACCTCTTAAGATTTCTTCTAGAATTCAGTTCAACAACCTTTGCAGGAAGGAGCTAAGAGTGTAACCCAGATGCAGGCTTGTGGCTAGAGCGTCCCATTTTACTTTTTAAAGCCCATGGAGAACCAAAGGAGAAAAGCTTTAAAAGATGATGGCAGGGAGAGATGGATCCCAGGATTTAGTGTCTCTAGAGACCTTGATGTTTTGGCCACAGAGGGCAGCAGAGGGCACTGCTAGGCAAAGCACCCAAGCTGCTTAAAATGGGAGCAAACTGCCCATCTCCCAGCAAATCTTCCTACCTTCTCCCAACTATAGACCGAACTGCTTGGTGACAAAGGCTGTGGCAGCAGGGAAACACCCATCTTGTTTTAACAAGGAACAAGACTGGGTCTGTAGCTTCCTCTCCTCTATAGAGCACACCCCTAGGAGGATGGGATAGACACAATGAGTTAAGTTACAAACTTGATAGATATCAGGCACCTGGGATGCAGTGTGCAGATGGAAGAAATAAGACCTCAGTAATCCGTTAAAGTAACAGTATGGTCCAGGATGTGGTTGGAAATTATGTTGGAATGGTAGGATCTCCCAGGAGAAGAGATATTGGAAGGCTGGGCTATTTCTTTAGTATTTTACAACTTTCAGTGCATTATCATAGATCAGGGCTGAAACTCAGGTGAGGCAAGAGAGGCTCTCAGAGTCATGCAAGACCCCGCACTAGTCTTGGTGCTACCAGGTATGTTATCTCAAGGATTACCCATCTGGCCCTCATCTGGCCAATTAGTTGTTTGGGGGCTGGGAGAGCCTGCAGGCTTGGGAGCAGAGATGGGAGGAAGGGCAATCACAGAGGCCATGGCTCTTTCTCTGTTGAAATAACACTTGAAATAACAAGTAACACTTGCATGTTACTCCCTCCAAACAAACCAACTCTTTTTTTTTTTTTTTTTTTTTTTATGGTACGCAGGCCTCTCACCATTGTGGCCTCTCCCGTTGCGGAGCACAGGCTCCGGACGCGCAGGCTCAGCGGCCATGGCTCACAGGCCTAGCCGCTCCGCGGCATGTGGGATCTTTTCGGACCGGGGCACGAACCCGTGTCCCCTGCATCGGCAGGCGGACTCTCAACCACTGCGCCACCAGGGAAGCCCCAAACCAACTCTTAAGTTGTGACTTTACAAAAATCTATCCTCACGCTTCCCGTCACTGAACTCCAGCACCAGAAAACCATACCCTACCCCTCCCGTGTCTGGCTTCAGGCCAAAGCTATGGGATAGTTCACACAGACATATGCCATATCTAACATTAAATGTTGTGACTTTTGACACCCCCAATCCAGAATCTGTCATCTTTCAAAAAGAGTTCTGTGGTTTTTATGGAGGAAAGGGTCAAGCTTTTTTTCCTACTTGTATTCCTAAGTGCTTATTGATAAGAAGGATCCAGTTTTAAAGAACCACAGATTCCCCAACGTCTCAAGACTGGATAATCAATGCCTTAGAGACTAATGGCTTCCATTTCTAGGTCTAGGGATGAGGTTTTTGCCCATGAAAGGTCCTGTCTGTCTATCATGCTGTCCTTAAACTAGTAGCAAAGGAGTCATTGGTCCATGGCTACCGTGTATCCTGCTTCAGGGCATCAAGCTGGTGGAAGAGGAAGAGCCAGTGGCTCCCTTCCCTCCAGGAGCAGACAGTCTATTTGTGCACACCCTGCATTTCCAGATAATGAGACACACGTTTACTCACTTTTCAAGGCTTCTGAAATCAATAAGAATCTTTTAATGTAGTAACGATTCCCGTTTTCACCCCAGAACTATTTTTAAATTGATATATACAATTTATATATTCTTAAATTTTTTTTAATACAAGAATTGAGAGAAAAATCATAGAGGCTGAACAATAAGTGCTGTAAGAATTTGGTGATGGAGGGTGGGAGGGTGGAGAGACCGAGTGAAAAAGTCGAAAAAGCTAGAGTCGCAGCCATGGAAGCAGCTAGGGCCCAGAGAAGCCCCACCTAGGCTGGCCCATCTGCCAGGCTGGTGGGTGCCATTGCCAGGGTGGTAAACTCACACACACGTGGGAGGAACAGCCGATAGAAAGGACACACCAGCCCCACCTTAGAGACAAAAAGGCACAAGCAGAAATGAAGGTGCTACTGTCACTAAAAATGATGATATTGGTCGCCAAACAGCACTACCCTGGAGCCTGCAGAACTAAGAATGACACAGAGTGGGGATCAGAGACACCCTCCTCACTCCTGTAGTGTGGCCTTGGCCTATCACCGGGTGTTAAAATGGGACTTTTTCTAGCTCAGTTTCAACTGAGGTCCCAAGACAAGAGGAACCAACTCCCCTTCCTTCCAAAATACAGAACGGGAGAAAGCTTTCTGAAGATGGTTTTGCGTGCTTTAGCCGACGCTGACCTCAAGGGAGTGCCTGGATTGATATGGGTGAGGAGACGTTGGGTCTTGAGGGTAGAGTTGTCAACGTCATGGAATTCCCCCTTCCCGTACCACGGAGGAAAGGAGGACCCTCCTGACCACTCTCTCCAGGTCTAGTGACTGGGGCTTCCTGGGGACCATGTACTGAGGTTGATACCTGTCCCCTAGAGCTTGAGGGACACAGGGGATTGCCTATGGGTGAGAGGCTGGCCGAAGTGGCCTGTTGCAGCCAGGAGGAGGGCCGGGTTCGAAAGTTCCTCCCTCTCACCTACATCATGGCGACGGTGCATGTTGCAGTTTGGATTCCCTGGAAGCCAGCGTGAGGGGGAGGTGAGCATAGAGGGAGGTTTACTAGGGAGTGGTCTTGGAATCAGCACCTGTGGGAGGAAAGGGAAGGAAGCAGAACTGGGCAGAGGGAGAAGTGGAGCCTCAACAAAGAACTCATCCAATCCGCCCCCCACCCTGCCCCAGGAACCTCTGAAGCTGGAATGGCCCTTCAGAGTTGCCCCACAGTGAGGTGGAGGGGCCAGGACTTTATACCTCTGCACTGATCAACTGTTGGTGCTGGCTGCCCTTGGGGAAGAGGTATGACCTTGGGCAACGGCACCTGGGGGAGTATGCCCTTCTTTTCTGAAGGGGGATCTGGGCAGCCATCACTAGGGGATCTGGGCAGCCGTCACTAGGTCTATTACCTTGCCCACTGTTTACAGATTGGATGTGGAATCCACAGCTTAACCATCTAGGATTTTAAAGAGGGTACTGTCCAAATGCACTTCTTCAAGGAGATCTCAGCAGAAGAAAGTGGAAGTACCACTGGAGGAAGAAACTCTGGGAAGATCACAAGTGGCCAGCTGCAGGAGCCATGAGGGCTGCAATTAGAGGGGACCGTTGGGGAATATCCAACAAACACACAAAGATAACGAAAGGGGGAACAGCTGCCACAGGGAATTACACCCATGTTAGTTAAAAAAAAAAAAAAAAGACTTTTCCTCCCTCCTATACTAGAGAGACAAAGGTAAGGTAGTAGGGGGATGGGAGTAAATGTGCCAGGTGAGGAATATCTTAGTATCCTCAGTACCTAGCAGGGCACCTGGCATAAAATGGGCACTCAGTAAATGCTGACCAAATGAATACATGAATGTATGAACGGACAAACAAATGAATCTATTAAGTCAAGATTCTACGTTGCAAGCAACAGACACCATCTATCCTCCGTCCACACAGGCTTCCAGGCTGAAGGAGGTCTGAGCTGAGGAGGACAGAGCTTTAACTTGGGATGAAGCTTGGACTTTTTATTATTACACTGGACTCAGACTATTATTTTGTACGAGCAAAGGAATTTCCATTTTTACTGCTTAAGAGTGACTGGAAAAGTCTTCGGACCTAAAGGAGGTTTTACTCAAAATAGGAACTAAATAGTCCATCAGAAGTTTAATGGAAGAAAATAATAATGTTACCTTGTAATTGTACCATACAAATCCCACTTGTGGGGTACCCTGGTGGCGCAGTGGTTGAGAGTCCGCCTGCCGATACAGGGGACACGGGTTCGTGCCCCGGTTTGGGAGGATCCCACATGCCGCGGAGCAGTTGGGCCCGTGAGCCATGGTCACTGAGCCTGCGTGTCCAGAGACTGTGCTCCGCAACGGGAGAGGCCACAACAGTGAGAGGCCCGTGTACCACCCCCCCAAAAAAAATCCCACTTGTTCAACATAACTGTTTTAGGGGTCTTTGGGTCCCTTCAAAGCTGTGCATGTGGATGACATCAAAAGCCACAGTAATATTGGAGACTCATTGGAAGAGAGTCAAGAGGTGGCCCAGAAAAAGAAAGTGGGCCCAGGAGGCAGTGGCAAAGGTACTGACCCAATTTTGAAGGAGGACTTAACTATGGAAATCACAGGAAGTGCTGTAGAAGGCTAGGAAGAAAATGGCAGCAACAGAGAGAACTTGTGGAAAATGCTCCAGGGACCCCCAGAAATAAGTGATAGGGAGGCTGCAAGAGGGAGGGACATCTTAAAGCAAGAGTCAGCCAAACGGGGCAAACAGAGGCCAGGGTTAGCCAAATGCACCACACATTTTCTTAATTCATTCATGGTAATGGACATTCTTCTTTCTTCTTAGCCCCTTGGCATCTAAACCTTAGCATCTTTCTATGTTTGGGGAGTTCCTCATTTACCTTGTGAAGCAAAGCCTGCTTTTCACTATAGAAAGTAAAAATGCCAGATGCCCTAGGCCTCCCTGGAACTCAGGATATGGACATGAGACTCAGATTCTTTGAATCAGACACATCTGCCCAGACTTTGAATCTAGTGGTTGAGGGAAGTGGGCACCTTGCAAACTGGGTGCCACCTCGGTGACAGCATCTTGACGCCAGCAGTGCTGGCATCGGCACCCAGAGTCATGAGTTCGTGCAAACTACAGTCATCTGCAGCGGCAGCTATGGTTCCAGTTTGAGGCTTTGTTTCTGGTTGCTGTACCTCTGTGGCTGGCTCTCCAACCCTCCCAGAGATTTTGTGAGGTACCCAGAACTTTTTAATGAACCATTTCTCCTCAAATTAACTAGAGATCATTTCTGTTACTTGCAGCTAAAAATCTTGGCTGATGTACTCATTCGTTCATTCACTTATTCATTCATATGCAGTATTTACTTGATCAGCATCTCCTGACTGTTCAGTGTGTGCCAGGCACCCTGCTAGGCATTGGAAATACCAAGAGCAAAGAGACATATTCCACTCCTCAAGGAACCGACAGTCTGGTATGAGTTTCTTGAACAACTAATTTTCTATCTCTGGGCCTCAGTTTCCTTTTCTTTAAAGTGAGAGGGGGGGCTTCCCTGGTGGCTCAGTGGTTAAGAATCCACCTGCTAATGCAGGGGACACAGGTTCGAGCCCTGGTCTGGGAAGATCCCACATGCCGCAAAGCAACTAAGCCCGTGCACCACAGCTACTGAGCCTGTGCTCTAGAGCCCACGAACCACAACTATTGAGCCTGTGTGCCTCAACTACTGAAGCCCACGTGCCTAGAGCCTGTGCTCCGCACCAAGAGAAGCCACTGCAGTGAGAAGCCCGCGCACCTGAACGCAGAGTAGCCCCCGCTCGCCTCAACTAGAGAAAGCCCGTGCGCAGCAACGAAGACCCAATGCAGCCCCCCAAAAAAAGCATAAATAAAATAAGTTAATAAAGTGAGAGGGTTGGATCTTTAGAATTCTTTAAGCTCTGCCATTTGATAGTCTACGCATCACTGAATTACATGGTGGTCTCTGCCCCGTTAGCCTAGGCTGGCAGAGAAGTGAGGCCATCTCTGGGCTGCTTAGGGTTAGGCCATAGACTGTATCCTCAGGGCTTCCATTTCCTACATGGGAAGATAACCATTCTGGGCATCTTGTCTAGGCAGATGCTCTGCTAAAATGTGAGTTAGCAGGAGTTGGTCTCCAGCATCTTCCTGCCTCACATTCTCTTGATCTCCTTGTTCTCCTGCCATCCTCAGAGCACTCCTGTGGCAGACAACGGAGCACCAGCAATGTCTATGAGGGGGCTTAGACACAGATCATAGTTACATCTGGCCCACTCTCCAGGTTTAAATCTTAGAAAAGGAAAATGGGAGCAAAGGGCCTCACAACCTCAGAAATGGCTTTCCTTCCAAGTCATTACCATGTGTTCCCAGCAAACCCCCTGCAGATCCAAGAAGTAGTTAGAGATAGCAAGAGACAACCGAGGCTTTGGAGCTAAGCTAATTGAGAAGGATAGTTACATGGTATTTAAGGGACCTGGACGCTGCAGAAGTTTGATTTTGAAATATATGAATACACAAAGAATGAGGGAAATTTTTGCCCCCTTAGGATTTCCAGTGGCTGTGCAAAGGCCTTTTCTATCTGCACGATTCTGGGGTCTGGAGTTGGGTCCTTCTGTAGTGTTGGTGTTAGAGGGGAGAACTTCAGGGGCACCTTCTAAAGCACACATTAACACGCCCCCCAAATACACCCACACATACACACATATACATGCACGTGTACCTCCCCAGGTGCCAAGCCGAGAAATAAGTTCCCCATACAAACCTCATTTTAAACGTTTCATTTCTCTCTAGTGCATACCTCTGTCTTTGCCCTTTGAAGAAAACCAGGGATGCAATGCTGAGAATGTGCCTGTAAATACTTAAGATTTTAAACTCTGAGGATTTTCTCTTGGTCTCACTCAGAAAATTGTAGTCTCTGGTGCTTGAATGCTGGGGTCGCAAGCCTTGCTGTGGTCAACGTGCTCAATGATCTACCCCAATAGAAGGAAGAGGAGGCACAGCTGTTTTAAAGCTTTTGGACAATGCGGCTTGGCAGGCCCTATCTTAATTGTTATTTTTATATCATAGCAGATTAGCCTTCTTAATTATTCTGTCTTAGGCTAAATTAAAGAAGTTTCTGATCAGATAGCAATTTACGATAGAGATGCCTTCTGACCTAGAAAAATGCTGATGGTAAAAAGCTCTAAGTAAATGACTCCAAGGCAGAGAGCCCAGAGTTCATTGTGTGCGAGAGCATTACAAAGAGAAGCTCATCTGCCTGAGGTTTAATAATTAAGGCCAGAATTAGAAATGTACTGGAAAGACCCATAGACAATTCCGCACTGACTTTACCTGTTTAGAGTGGAAAGCGTTTTAGAAGTTTTAAAACGTAATAAAATGATAGTGTTCACAAAATGCAAGTTGCCAAATTCCCTCTTCAAATTCCATTGCACTTGAGGCATCATCCTCGTTGGCTGTGTGTATTCTAACCTTTGTTTAATTAATTAATCTCATTCATTCATTCATTCTTCCATTCTTCAGCATTCATTGAGCATCCAGCTCATACTCATCGATGTGCTTGAAACCTAGCTTAGAATGATGAATAAAACACAGCCCTCCCCTCTAAAGCTCACAGTCTACTGCTGGAGACCAACTTGTAAACAGATGAAATACCACACCTAAGAAGTTAAAACCCTGTTTTTCTGGGAGTTCAGAATGGGGAATGATCCTGTCTGCCTGGTTGGGGGTGAGGGATGTTAAGGAGAGCTTCCAGAGAAGGTGACATTTTGGCTGGATCTTAAAGGGTGACGAGGAATTTGCTAGAAAGAGAAGTGGCAGGAGAGCATTCTGAGCTGAGGGTAGGGACTGAGTCCTCTCTACAACTCTCAAAGCAAAGGGCAGGGCATACGGAAGCAACACAAAAGACCCCTTGAGGAGGTTTAGTTATTCTTGTTCATCTGAGATGATCAGCTATTACTGGTTTTGTAGAGCACTTAGAACACATGAATTAGTGCCTCATAAGGCCTTTGGAGGATGACAGTGACATGTGTGCTGGTGAGGAATGGGATGGGACCCTCACCTTTTAGCCATAACATGCCAGTTTTCCCACCACACGTTTGTTCCCAATAATTAGGTAGCCATCATGGCGTAATGACATCAACGTACGGTGGTATTTCTCTGCAAACTCTAGGAGCATCTGTGGAACGGAGTGTGGATGCCTTGACCTGGGCAGCCCTTGGCTCAGGTTACCAGGTAACTTCTTCCAGTGCTTCGGAAGAACAGTTTATCTTTCTTGTTCAGCCCAATTTTTTACAAAACCTTCATGCCCTCTTTATACTGAAATTTTGCACAATAGGCATTAGCATCAGACAAAAATTCCTGTGGATTCTAGAATCTCCTGAGTATGCCTCTCTAAACAAGGAGCCAATTATTACAGCCCTGATGTGGGAGGGGACCCTGGTCTGTATGTGTATCCCTGGAAGTACGGACAGGTGGCTGTGGAGGCCGTAGCATCTTGGGGATGTTAAATAGGGTCAAAGGCAAATCGAACTCTTCCCCACAGTACAACTCGACTTATTTAGGTGGAAGCAGCATGAAGAGATCCCTGGAGCTGGGAAGAGTGGATTTAGAGGGAATCCCTGGGCCCTGCAAGTTTCCACTAAATTTCTTGCCCTGGGCAATCCCATCCCCCACCTGCCCTCTGTGCCTGTTCCTTTCCTTCTTCTCCTTTCCTCTCCTTCCTTTCTCTTTCCTGATGAATATATCTTTTTTCTCCAGAAGATTCTATGGAGTTTAAGAGAAGGTGTCAGGACAAATGGACCCCAAACTGAATCACTTTGCTATACACTTGAAACTAACACAACATTGTAAATTAACTATACCTCAATCAAACAGAAAACAACCTAAATAGATAACTAATTAGAACCTACCATACAGCACAGGGAACTCTACTCAATACTCTGTAATGACCTCTATGGGAAAAGAATCTTAAAAAGAGTGGCTATAGGTATATGTATGACTGATGCACTTTTCTGTACCACAGAAACTAACACAATATTGTAAATCAACTATACTCCAATAAAAATTTTTAAAAAAAGAAAAGATATATGCACCCCAATGTTCATTGCAGCACTATTTACAATAGCTAAGACATGGAAGCAACCTAAATGTCCATCCACAGATGATTGGATAAAGAATATGTGGTATATTTATACAACGGAATATTACTCAGCCATAAAAAGAATGAATTAATGCCATCTGCAGCAACATGGATGGACTTGGAGATTATCATATTAAGTGAAGTAAACCAGACAAAGACAAATACCATATGATATCACTTATATGTGGAATCTAAAAAAAAGATACAAATGAACTTATATACAAAACAGAAATAGACCCACAGACATAGAAAACAAACTTTTGGTTACCAAAGGGGAAGTGGGGGAGGGACAAATTAGTAGTCTGGGACGAACAAATCCACACTACTGTATGTAAAATAGATAACCGACAAGGACCTACTGTATAGCACAGGGAACTATACACAATATTTTACAGTAACCTATAGGGGAAAAGAATCTGAAAAAATAGATACATATGTAGGTATAACTGAACCACTTTGCTGTACACCTGAAACTAATACAACGTGTAAATCAACTATACTTCAATTAAAAATAAGAAATGCTGTCTTTGCTTTGCATGATAGTGTGAGACTGTAAAGATTGATCATGCAACCTGAAATCAAGCAAAAAGAAATCTTAATAATTAATGGAAAAATTATGATCATTCCATCACCTTTAAAATTTTTTGTCAAAACATTCGAAACCCTTTTACTGTCAGTTGTAAGTATATAGGGAAATAAAAAACAGTAAAACTAATATTAATTTAGCACATTGTCACTTAAAACAATAGAATCATCCAGAATTAAAGTGTTCTAATTCTTTGTAAAAACAAAAAACAATAACCTCAATCTTGCACACTAGGACACTACAAATTCTGTACATTTAAAAACTTAGTTTTCCAAATATCATATAGTAATGCATATATGTGGAACCTAGAAAAATGGTACAGATGAGCCGGTTTGCAGGGCAGAAATAGAGACACAGATGTAGAGAACAAACGTATGGACACCAAGGGGGGAAAGTGGCAGGGGGTGGAGGTGGTGGTGGGATGAATTGGGAGATTGGGATTGACATATATACACCAATATGTATAAAATAGATAACTAATAAGAACCTGCTGTATAAAAAATAGATGAAATAAAATTCAAAAATAAACCACTTAGTTTTTATTTGATATAGTTTAAAATCAGATTATTTTAAATCAGTTGAGTCAGGAAAACCCCTCTCCCCTGCTCTCTGCCATTGCTAAATTAGCCTCCTTCAAGAGGGGAGGGCCCACTTCCGTCCTCCCCATCCACTAGCAGAGGGCTGCTTAGGTAAACGCCCTCCCCTCCTCCGGAGCAGATGGGCAGGGACAAGGTAAGCCTCTGGTTACATTTTTAAAATAGTGTTGAGAGAGAGGGAGGGAAGCCGGCAGGGAGGCCCACCTGACAGGAAGGGCAGGTTCTTCTGCCTCCCGTCTCAGCTGAGCCTCACACCCCGTCACCTTGTCACGCTGGGGAACCATCAGCCCAGCCCCGCACATTCGAGGGCACTAAGCTCTCCCCACACAGCCTTTCTGTGAGAATCTGTCCTTCCCACTGGGTTTCTCTGTTCCTCAGGGACCTCCCCTCACACAGAAAGAAATCCCTTCTCCTAGCTCAGTTCCTGCATCCAGGCCCTGGGCAGCCTCGGTCACTCAGCCAGTGCCGAGGATGGCTCTGTGGGGAAAATGGAACTGGACCCAGGTCCAGGGTCTGGGCCTGGGTCACTTGAGCAAGGTGGAGAGGTGGGTGCTGGGCCCCCCCAATGGCCCTTTCTTGGCCTTCTTCTATGCCCCAGAGGGAACCCAGGCCCTGGAAGGGAAGCAATCCGGCCCTCTGTCTTCCCGACAGTGGCAGCTGAGCCCATGACACCGCCCTCTTCCATCCATCCGACCTGCCTCACCCTCAGCCCCTGGTCAGCTCCTTCCTCAGTGGCTGGCACTGCCCCTCCACTGGGCACGGACGTGGCTGTGTCTTGCTCTTGAATTATTCTCAGGCTTGCACACCTTCTGCCTCCCCTGCTAGACCTCTCATCCAGGCCCTCAGTTAACGTTTGCTGGCTGATTATTTGTCTCTTGATGGATTGAATGACAAACCAGTCCCAAGAGGTCTGAGCTTGTCCTCGATCATCTCTGGCCTGAGGGGTTCCCAGGATGTCTGGAGTGCTGGCCTTCGTGGAAAGAATGATGGAGAGGTACATTGAATGCTTTAGGACCGTAAGCCTGAGGACTGGGGCGCACAAGGCCTTGGAATCAGGCTGACCGGGGCGGACTTCCAGCTCTGCAACTCACCTGATAGCCTTGGACAAATTTATTACCTTTTCTGAATATCAGTTTCCTCATCTGTAAAATGGGGATGATGATACTCACTTGGAAGGATGCTTGAGGATTCAGTGAACTTTAATGCATATACAACGCTTAGGCACAAAAGTCACCTAACTATCACCCAAAGTGTATGTGCAGGTGGAGTCTGGCTTCTTGCATTTGTTTGTTTGTTTTTCTCTTTGTGCACGTGTGTGTGTGTGTGTGTGTGTGTGTGTGTGTGTGTGTGTGTTTAAATGCCCTTTCATTCAAACTCAGCCTGCAGGGCTGGGCAAAGGGTGACATGCTTGAGGAGCACTAAGATTTTTCCCAATGTGTCACAGGTCCTTTCCCAATCCACTAACAACAGAGGTAATTTCTCAGCAGCAGCAGCAACAACATTACTAACACTCTGACCTTTCCCCAGGGGTTTCTGTTGATGTTACTTCCCCCTGTGAGGAAGCCAGCACCAGATTCTTATCCCTCTTCTCCTTAAGGGGAAAGTGCTTTGGAGGAAAACTGAAGCAACTCAGCAGCACGACAGCTGCAAGCTGGTCATAAGTCCCAGGTGTCGCTCCCGTTTCCGTGCACAGGGGCTGCCTCAGCAGTGGGGAGGGTCACCAGCAGTGGGGAGAGTGGTGACCAGTAACTTCCCATTAAAAGCGGTCTGATCAGGTCATGGCCTGGGAATGGAGGGAAAGGATCTGGCTGGCATTGGGGTTACTCAGTTGAGTTTGACCCCATGGACCAAATTAACTAACCAGCCCCTGTGCCAGTGAAGTCTCAGAAGCCACAGTGTTCAGGGAGAAAATGAACTCAAGTTACTATTATATAGACCTCACCTAATCAGTTGAATTTAGTGAGTGTCTAATATACCGAGGGGCCAAGAAGATACCACAGGCTTTGCTTTCGTGGAGCCCTTTGTTCCTTAAAAGTAACTTTTTAAATGATCTAGCACCATCTCCATGTCACCATGACATAAATAGCATAGATACCACCATTGGCATTTTACAGACAGATAGCACGGGAGAGAGACTAAGTGAAGTAGCCAACATCACGCACAGCATGTCGAGGAATCCAGGGCTCCTATCTCTTGTCCCTTTGTTTCTTTTTGTTTGGTTTTCTCTTGTCACTGCTCCAGGCTGTTCTTCACACAGCAGCCGGAGTCATCTTTTAGATCTCAAAGGAGACCATTCACTCCCTTGTTTCCACCCTCCCATGGCTTCCATTAGAAGTAGAATACAACCCAGGAGCCTTACTTCTCTGCTGCTGGGTTGTATTCTCCAAGCTCCTTTCTTGTCCACCTCTCATGCCATGCTGCCTTCCTTCCGCCCATCCCCAGACCTCTGCCCATGCTATCCCTTCTCCCCCGTGGTTCTTCACAACCTGCCTCCTCGTCGTCAATCACAGGATCTTCCCAGACTTCCAGGCCACTCTGACCTACGGGCCTGGTTTTACTCTCTGGAACTGTTTTTTTCTTGTCTCCCACCATCAGAATATTGGCCTGCTGGGGTCAGGGACTTTGTGACTTTGTCTTGTTCACGCTGCCCTCCCAGCACCTAGAATGGGGCCTGATATGCAGCAGGTAATAAAGGTTTTTTGAATCCATGGATGCTATACTGCATTTATAAAAGAAAGAGAGAAAAAGTCCTGGAGAGAAGAAGTTCTGGGAGAAAGAGGTTATTAACTATAGGAAAGGATATGCCTTGAATAACGTGAATTACTGCCGTGAGAGACGGCAGGAGCCCTGCTGGATCAGCCCATCCCCACCCAGTCTAATGTCCTCTCCCACCCTACAGATCTGCCCAACAAACAAAATCCAGCAGTAACTCTAAGCAGACTCTAAATCGGCCTTAACCCCAGGCCTACCTGGTAGAAGTAACATCTCTAAATTCACAACCACGCCCCCCAGTCATCACCTGAACTTACTACTCTGATTGCAATGTGAACCCATAACCACAGTCTCCTCTACTTGATGGGCCCATTATAGAACCAGCTAACTCCACACCCATTCCAGTTCTGCCGTAAGTAACCCTAACTAACTATGCCTCAGTTCCATGACTGTATGCTGCCATGCAGGTGTGAACTCAAATCAGAGACACCGAAAGCTGGGAAAGCCCTCAGGGATCATCTAATTTCTTCCCTTTGTGGTTAATATTACAATTAATAAGTACCATCATTTATTTTCTATTTGTCCCCTTGGTTCCTTGTTCCTTTTTCTTGCCCTCTTTTAGGTCAACCACTTATTACTTGGTATTCAATTTTACTTTCTTTTTTGGCTTTTTAGCTAAACCTCTTTATTTTATTCTTGAAGTATTTGATCTAGGGATTACAATATGCATCCTTAATTTATTACATATAAGAACTTAAACCAGTATAATCCCCTTTTACTATTCCCCCATCCTTTGTTCTACTGTTTTCACATGCTTTATTTCTTGATGACGTTATAAGTCCCATGATACATTCTTGTTTTGCTTTAGACAATTGTCTTTTCAAGAAATTAAGAACTGAAAGATTATTCTGTTAAAGTTACCCATATACTTATAATTTCTGGTGCTCTTCATCCTTTTCTGTAGATCCTGCAGAACTTTACAATTCTCTCCCCACCGCCATGGATACGGTGGCCTCTCTACCCTTCCATCCCCCCTTTCACAAAGGCTTCAAAATCTTCAAGTTTCCTTCCAGTTCCCAGAGTGCGGTTGACTGCCAAGGTAAAATTCTAAGCATTTCCAAACTCCCTAAGGATGGGTCCAGATGGAGCTATGAGAGAGGAGTGGGCAAGTAACAAGGGGTTCCCCCGCTTCCTCCTTCCTATACCACCTCCCCCTTCCCTGCTTCTAACCTCGCTCTAAAGGGCATCTGTCTGATCCCAGAATGCAAGATTCAACTACTACATTTATCTATTGCTTTTACATCTGTTCTTCCCTGGGGGAGGGAGGAAAGCAGATACCCTTTTGGCAGAGTCTGGATCCCCTTCAGTCACCCACAGGCTCTTAGGGAGCTCCGTCTCCGTGCAGGCCCTGTGCCAGGTGAACAGAAAGGCAGAGGTGGTGAGGGCTGAGTGGAAGACAAGGCGCTACTACACTGGTTGGGAGACCATGTGCACCCGTCCTCAGGAGACCAGTAGTCCGATCTTCTCTGTTTTTCCTTCTTCTCCCTCCTCTTCCCCTTTCTTTCCCTGCCAATCAGCAAGGATTGGTAGAAATGTCGGTTGGAATAAATGTAACTGGGTAAGAAGAGAGAATCAAAGAAGTCCTCAGATTCTGGACTGTACTGAGGATGTTGCCTCCAAGGCCCCTCCCATCTCTAAATATCATTGCAAGAGATAATAAGGAGTTTCTCAAAGCCTTGGGAACACACAGGTGAGGACAAACCAAAGGCTGTGCTGATGAGCAAGGATTTGGAGACGATACGGGTAAACGCTGGAGTGAGTCCTCTGAAGGGTTATGAAGGGATAAGGGATGCTAGGAGCATGTTCTTCTAAGCTTGGAGGCCATGAATGGAGAGGTGCACAGCTGGCACCAGGCCAAGCCCCTTCCTGGCTTCCAAGTCCCCCAGCACTTTGTTCCTCCTTCTCCTCCATATGTGTTCCCAACCCCTCCAACAGCTGACTTCTACTCATCCCACAGAACATACTCAATACCACCACTAAGGTTTCCACAGTTACTGTTACCATGTCCTCTCCTCTTATTTTTTTTCTGATCGAGAGTTCTGAAGTCAGTAAGACCTGTGTTCAAATCCCAACTAGACCACTGCCAGTTGGGTGACCTTGGATAATTCACTTTCCTCATTGAATTTGGGTTTACTCATCTGTAAACATGGACATATTTTCTTCTTTATTTGGAAAATTCTTTATGAATGAATATAATAGGCATAAAATTCGTATCCTTAAAATATAAAGATTTCATCTAAAACAACAAGAAATACACAAAGACAAAAACAATAAGTGAATGGGGTCATGAACAGATAATTCCAAAAAATGAACTGTGAGTAGCTAATAAACATTTCAAAACATGTTTAATATCATTAATCATAAAAGTGAAAATTAAAGAAGTGAAGCACATTTTGCTTATGAAAAGCTACTGCAGTTTTAATCTAAAATAATATTTCACGGATGGACATGTGAAAATGGACAATCTCTGCTTGGTTGTTAGGAATGCTTTTTGGGACACAATTTGGCAATAGGTACCAGTGGCTTTGACCAGGCTGATACACTTTGACCTAGTAATTTCACTTCTAGAAATCTGTTTGAAGGATATAATCAGAGATGAGGTCAAAGGTGAATATTCACAGATGTTCAGATATTCATACCAGAGTTATTAATAGGAAGTTTTTGAAAACAGAAATCTAAATGGCCATGAGTAAAAGAATGCTTAAATTTTTATGGTGCCTCCTTAAAGTGGAATTGTGCAACTATTAAAAATAATATTTTCAAAGATAGTTAATAATATAATGATTATAATACAATGCTTGCTCATAAGTAAGATATAGCATTGCATAAACTGTGTAATACCAGTTTTATGCAGCTATATTTATTTATACTTATATTGTATGTCATTGGAAAAAAGACAGAGAAACAATCACATCAAAATGTTGTAATAGTAATTTGAAAGGTTGTGCATGATGTGATTGTCTTTCTTTATGTGATCTATATTTTTCCACAATAAACAACTGTTACTTTTAAAATCAGAAAATAAAACTGTTATTTAAAATCACAATTACACAGTTTGACTAAATAACTTCTCTTCTTCAAATCTATCCTAAAAAAAGAATCAGAAATTCAGAGAAAGATGTTGGTACAAAGATGTTATTGAACTATTAGTTATAATTTCAAAAGATAGAAAAACAGATGTCCAGCAGTTGGGGAAGAGTTAAAAAGCTAGTTGTATATCCATATAATGGGGCATCGTGAAGACATTATAGATGCTTTTTTAGAATTTTAATATTTATGAAAATATTTCTGTTATACAGGTCAATAAAAAAATAGAAAATTGTATATACCATGTTATATCACATGTTTAAAATGAATTTTAAAAACTGTAATATACACACATAAATGTTAATCATCTGTTGTTGCATGACAGATGATTTTTTTCTTGTACTTTTTTATTATTTTCATATACCATGTCTATAATGAACACTAATTACTTTATGACCAGAAAAGAAAAAAAAACAAAACAAAACAGGAAAAAGAACAATGGAGAAAGGGTGTGAGAGGAAATAAACTCCTGTGTTGGGGAATGCAGCTAATGACTATCTCACAAGATCGCTGGGAAGATTAGATGAGGTAACAGATGTGAATGTGACTAGCACAGTGCCTGGCACACAATAGGTGTTGAATCAATACAGATTCATCCCTTCCTCTCCCCCTATCCCCACACCCATCTTTCCCATTCTGCACTCTATGCGCCATTGGCAGCCTGTCCTGCTCTCCTTCACTCAAGTAACATTTGTCTCCCCCGTGTTCTGTTGGCCCAGCTCCAGGCAAGGAGCTCCAGGCAGCCTTGCTGACCAGAGACAGAGGAACAAGGATGACACCTGCTTCCCTCTGCCCACACAACCCACACATGAGGTCTCTTCTCAGGGATGACATCTAGGGAGGTCAGGTTTGCATGGAGTAAAGGTGTGAGAGCTGAGTTTCCTTGTAAATGGATAGTTCTTTCTCCTCTTTCTACTCCCCAGTCTAGAACTGGCAGGCAGAACACCCGGGCAAAGAAGGTAGGGGAAAAGGGTACTGGTTGAATGCCTCCAAGAAAGGTTCCCATGCCAACCATTCCTCCTTCGCCGATAATGCTGTTCTGTCATTAGACCTAAATGATGGTTCAGTAGTGCTCTTTCCGGGCACCTCTTGCAATGCAGATTCCCTTTGGGGGACAAATATATTAAGTCTCTAATCCCCTAATATGCATGTATTTATCAGCTCCCCTTCAGAAGGCACATGTGTGACAGCCTCAACGTATGGCGGCTGAGCGGGGAACTACCAAGGACAGGCATGTGTGGGGATGGGGGTCTGGAAACTTTCCATCAGCAAACCTGTAACGAGTCTCCTGCCATGTGCCGGGCGCTACTATATCATAGAAGATACAGACTGACAAAGGCAAGGTCTGGTCTTCAAGTCTCTTACTCTAAAAGTGAAGAAGGAAGACAAATTTGTGGAAAATAACAGCAAAAACACATGGTCGGAATAGAACTGCATGACTGATGGGACCTTCAAAGCTCTCAAGGTCGACTGTCTAAGTGATTACTAAGTGATTGTTATAGGTAGTAAGCATAAGTGATACAGGGCTCAGAGCTGGGTTGAGCCAGGACTGTCTAAGCAGGCTTCACATACGGAAAGATTTGTTAGCACTGGATGGGTGGAGAGGCTGGGCCTTCAAGACAAGTGAGGCACAGAGCTAGGCAGTTACTTGAGAGGAGGGGCGGCGAGCAGACTGTTGCAGGAGGTCGGTGAAGGGGAGGTGGAAGAAAAAGTGTGCACAAGTGAGTTGGGGTCAATTTTCAGAGGACCCAGGACACCAGGTTTGGGTGTCCGGACTTTGTCCTTGGACAGTGAGAGGTGACTTGGAAAACAGAAGTTTCTGAAGATGATTCTAACACTGGCGGGAGAGGGTAGGAACTGATAGGAGGTGGAGACAAGGAGATGAGCCAGGAGACATTCCAGGCCCAAGTGTGAAGACAGGGGAGTGGATTAGGACTGTGGACGTGGGAGGGAGAAGAGAAGGCCAGGGACATCCAAGGGAAGACTGGCAGGCCTTGGGGGCTGAGAAGTGGCTGGACAGCCAGTCCGCTGTACCCTTTGTAAGTGCCGCTGCCCCAGGAGGACTCAGAGTCCCCAGGGGCTGGAGAGGAAGCACACTTTTGACCAGGGTTTCCAGGAGTTGTGTAGCCAGCCATAGACTGGCACCCAGGGCAGGGGTGGAGTCGGGGAGAGGGGCGGCCTCTCCTATTCTCTCGGACAACAATACTCCTCAGCCAGCCATTTTCTGTGGTTGAAATGAGGGCCCTTCTCCTGCCAGTCCCTCACCCACAGGAAATCTGAGTCCCTGGAGCCCACAGCTGTGAATACAGTCTGTTAAATATCCAAGGGTATATTTAACTTAGGCCCCGTGGGACCCTCTCAGGGGACCAAGGCAGCCAAGCACTGCTCAGTCAGTCAACACGGCTTTATGAGCACCTACTCCGTGCCAGGCAGGTGCTGAAGGCTGAGGACGCAGGGCCATAACTGCAATGCAGCCAGACACCTGCTAGTCAAGGTCTGTGCCAGGTGTCACACAGCAGAGGATGGGGCTGGAACATTCAAGGGGAAGTGGGAAAAGAAAAGGCTCTATGGAGGAGGTGAGGTTGAATAGAATCTTGAAGGAAGAATAAGGGCTTGTCAGGTGGACACAGGTAGGAGGAGAGTGGATCACATTCCAGGAGATGCCACATGCCCAGGCCTGAAGTGGCACGGTGAACCCGGGGAACCACCAGTCCTGGGTCAAGCTGCAGGGGCGGAAATGGGACTGGAGAGAGGAACAAGGTCCAGATACGGAGGATACCTGTGGGCATCCCAAGGCGAGTAAGTGTTATTCTGCAGATCCTGGGGCGCCACTGGAGCACAGACATGGCCACTTGCTCTTGGACCTGCCTCTGGGAGACTGTTTTCCCTCCAGCTGAGCTCTGGTAGTCCAGGTGAGGCACAGGTGGATGAGGGAGAAAACCATCTCTGTACAACTCCCCCTCCACCAGGCAGACTCCCACTTCAGGGCTTCACACTGCCTGTTTCCTCCACCTAAAATGCTCTTCCTCCAGATCGCCGCCCCTCCCCCCATCATTGATTTCCTCACCCCTTCTACTCTTTCTTTCCATAGCCCTTATCATCTCTTGCATAATATACTTCCTTATCACATCCATTATTCATTGTCTGTCTGTTTGCTAGAATGCAAGCTCCAGGAGGTAAAGATCTTTACTTTGTTCCCAGTCTGCATCCCAGTACCTAGAACCGTGCCGGCACACACAGCCGCTCAATAGGCGGAAGCAGTGAAGGAGCGAATGAATGAATGAAAGCAGAAACTGTCTTTGTAATCCCGACGTCCAACACAGAGCGTGGCACTAAGAGGAGCTGTGATGATTAGGAGAAAGATGGAAGGAAGGAAGGGGCCAAGGAGTGAGTGCACCCGGGTTTCCACGGCAAACCCCAAGGCCTGGTTTGGACCCCAGCGTGGCGCCGCACCGGACACCCCCATCCGCCCAGCGGGACACTTGGCAGGGCCCGGGGCGAACGTGCCACTTGGAGAATCAAGGCTTCCTCGGCGGGGCCGCCCTGCCAGGCTGCCCAGTCTTGCATCCCAGAAAAGCCCCTCCACCCCCCCGAACGCTGGCCCGGCGGGTCCCAGCACGGGCACAAAGGCTCGCAGCAAGGCCGCGGCAGCGGAAGCCTGGGCGGGGTTTTAGAGGAAGCAGCCTCACCTCGGGGCCCCGTCCCGATCCCGCCCCGAGAAAGAGAAAGAACTTGGGGTCGACTGCACCCGCCACCCACCCAAGCAGCTGGGCGGGCAGGCCACGCCTCCACGGCGCTGCCGCTCTCTCTCAGACGCCAGGGACCCCTTAAATAGGGCCCCTAGCCCTGGAAATAGCACGATGTCCCGGTGCCCTTTTGTAATTTTAGAGCTACATTATTTTTATTTAGATAAACAGAAAGCTACACAAACTAAACAGAAATGTAAGAATAGGCTTGGGGCACGGATAGAAGAGCACTTGCCTCTATCTGAAACGTTTATTCCTTACAGAAAAATAAATGATTGGAAGCAAAGGTGAAAAAAATCTTAGCTTCAATTAAATTAGGCGGTGAAAATGTGGGTGCTGGTTGCATTATTCTTTTTACTTCTCTGTAACTTTAAAATATCTCAAGATTCAAAATCAAACAAACATAAAGAGGAGCAACAAGATTCATATTTTCTTTTTCAGGATGATTATTTGGAGGTTTGCTGAATTACTGAGTATCCTGGATTCCAGCCTCGGCACTGCTGTTTCACCAGTTGGGAGATCAAGGCACCCATGACAGCTCTGTGGGAAGACGAGATCTGTGTGTGTGTGTGTGGGGGGGGGTTAAGGTGTGGGTAGGGTGGGAGGCCAAGGCACTTTCTTAGGATCTTTCAAGTCTCCCCGCACAGGGAACCAACTTCTCTTCCCACTGAAAGGGCAGGCCTACTTCCTTGGCTTCCTGCATGTTTTATTTTCTGCATCTGAGCTAGAGGTCAATTGTTGCCACATGAATTAGAGGGTGGAGGAGTTTGCTGAACAGAAAATGACACCTCAGAGGTGGACTCCCGCAGGAGGGGTGCAGCCAATGTCATCACTCAGGTCTATTTCTGTCACTGCAATCTCTGAGTGGGGAATTTACGAGGATGCTCATGGACTCCTCGGATAAGGTGAAACCCAGCACCCCTAAATAGCGCCCTCCAGTTCCCAGGAAAATACGTGAAAATTTTGCAGATTCCTATTCATCCACGATCCATGGAAAGTTTACAAACCACAGAAAGTTTTCTTCCTGTGTTTTTGAGGCGATAAGGGAGAAATCTTTTCTTTCCTTTTTATAATGTTCTGAGCATCTCACAGGGTCTCAAGGTTGGTGTAAACTCAACCCCCATCTCTTGAATCTCCATGAAATCAATGACTCTCTGGTGATGTCTTAGTCAGTTTGGGCTGCTGTAACACAAACCCATAGACAGTATGGCTTAAGCAACAGAAATTTATCTCTCGTATTTCTGGAGGCTGGGCAGTCTAAGATCAAGGTGCTGGCTGATTCAGTTCTTGGTGGGTGCCCGTTTCCTGGCCTGTAAATGGCCACCCTCTCGCTTCATGGCAGAGAGAGGAAGCTCTGGTGTCTCTTCCTCTTCTTATGGCACTAATCCTATCATGGGAGCTCTACCCTCTCTAAACCTAATTACCTCCCAAAGGCCCCACCTCCTAATATCATCACATTAAAGTCAGGGCTTCGACATATGCATTTGGGGGGACATAACCATTCAGTCCACAACAGGTGGGAAGTGACTTGGTAGCCGACCCTCATGGGTACATAAACACCCCCTCTGACTGATGCATACGCAGCCTCCCTTTGAACTTGCCCAGTGGCTGGAAGCTCACTACCTGAGTCCACCAGACACAGTTCTGCTCTTTGGGGTGTACTATATTTGGCCTTTATCCACAAGGCATCCCTTCCCATAGTTATAGACTGCGTGTTACTTTCTCTAGGCTAAATGCCCTGGCTCCTCCCATTGGGTCTCCCACTCTCTGATTGAACAGGTCTGTGCAATGTGAATGATGCTTCCAGAGTACTCTGAAATTCCCAAAGATTGTTAAGTGATCAATCCACTAGCCATGGAAATGATGGCTTGAGGTTCACTGGGCTATAAAATAACCCAGAGCTGTTTACTTCCTGGTCAGCTGGGTCATGGAGTTGGTTGAAGATAGAGTGAGACCTCCTAGAATTATTTAACTTGGGCCCCACATTGGGTTCAGAAATTTCAGCACTTCTTTACAGGAATATTCATCCAACTACTGCTCCATGAAAGTTGTCAACTGTCAACTCCTCAGGGCAATAGAAGGCTAAGGAATCCTCCACAATGAATTCAGAAAATGGACAATTTAGTCTGACCTAAATCCTTAAAATACATGTATCTTTTAGGTTCAGGTGGCCCTCCATACGTCACAGAATTGGGCACAGAATTCAGGGATTGGGCACAGAATTCAGCTGAAGTGAATGTTTGCTGTGAACTGGAGGTATTGGCCAGTACTCCTGATCTCCAGGGAATTGGGCCAGAGCAGAGAGCTACATTGGGGTGGGCAGGGCAGGGGGAAACTGCAATTATGGAGGAAGAATAGGTGCTGGGGCGCCCTGACTTTCTTCCTGAAACACCTCATCATCCTTCCTGCCTCACCTAGAATCTAGGCCAGCTCCCTGGTGGCTCTTCACCGTTTCCCCTCCCCTGCCCCCAACTTTAGAGATTTCCTTCAGAAGGCTGTGGGTACAGTGAGCGAGGGCCTGAGTCAGCAGCCATAGTTTTTAATCTGGGTTGCCTGCCGACTCAGCTTTAAGCTGGATAATTACACTGGGCAGGGCACAGTGTCTAATTCAACATTTCGCAGCTCCTGGGACCCAGCCAGGCATCTATACATGTCAGGAGGCCCTAGGGACATAGAACAACAGGGAAGGGATTTAAAGACCCAAACAGCTACTCTTTAAAATGGGGTGCTAGGCTCTGGGCACCCAGCTTACCATATGCCTCTAGGGCATGAGACACTTTTGAAAAGGCCTGGGTGGTTTCTTTCTGGGCCTGATGGGGCTCGAGGAGGTCCATAGACAACACCCGTGTTTTCCCCACCCAAGTTCTGAAATACAGACTCAGCAGATAGAGGGGGAAATGTCAGCTCCATTACCTGCCCTCCTGAATTCTTTTCTCCATTCACACAGTTCCCCTCCGTGGGGAGGGATGATGGGTGGGGAGCAAGCAGCCAGGAAGGTACAGAGAACTAGTCATTTATTTCCAAGGAAAGAGGGTTGAGAGGCGGGGTAAAGCATTTTGGTTAGGAATTGGCTGGGGAAGTTGGAAAGGAGTTGAGGGAGGCCATTAAGTCTCCTGGGCAGGGCAGGGACAGAGCATTTGATTTAATTCCGCCAAATTTTCTGAGCATCCGCTTGTAACAAGTGCAAAAACAGAGGAGCGACCAACATTTCCTCAGGGGGACATTCTAAAGAAGGTGAGCAGATAAAGTGTGGCCCTGATCAAAGGAAAAGCAAGGAAGCATAAAAAAAAAAAAACCCACATGGCATAAATGACATCCTATCCAGAGGCAGGGGACTGCACTAGTTAGAGCACACCTTAAAATCCCAAATGAACCGTGGAGGTGTTTATGTTTGGAGAAATAATTCCCCAGGGAGAGAAAAAAACAATCCCAGAAAAGTCCCAAGTCCAGCAGTTTGCCTGACTTACACCTCTGCACCGGCCACAGCTGCTTTCTGCCAGGCTGGAACTCTGCTTGTGCTATGCTGTTGCTGGCATTCTAAGATAATCTTCTCCCCAAGTGACCCTGCAGCAGTTCTGGGGGCCTTACATCAGCCTCCAAGGAGCCAAGGTTGTTTTACCTACCCCTTTGTAAAACTGTTCCACACGCGAGATCTTGAAACCAAATGGCAGGTCAGGGTTAGAGAAATTTCTCAACGTATTATTAGTCTTCCCCCGTGAGTATTAGAATTGTCTGCCCTTTGGGGCAACAAGTGCTTTCACCCTTGAGAAGGGACTGACCTTTTCCAGCAGCTTCTCTCCATCACAACAGTCCCACCTGCCTGACAGCGTGACTGACCAGATCTCCCAGGTCCTGACAGCTGCTCTGAGCTACCACTGCTGCCACCGTGCCCAGGCAAACCAAGGTGCTGGCTTCTGTACCCAGAAAATGATTCTGCCTGGCTCTGCAAAGGCATTACCTTACCAGCACTCACAGGCCAATTACGGTCCACCCTGATTTAATAAGACATTAATGCTAAACAATAACAAAGGATTAATTTAGGCAAATAGAGAAGCCCACAAGCTTCAATGCTCCGTGTGTCAGATTGATTTGGCCCCTTTGGGGCCAGGGCTGCGTCCCGCAGGCCACAGGGTTGGTAGAGGGAGTTGTATCTTTTAAGGATGACTTCTGAGGGGAGGTGTGTACGGATTGTTACATCTGCCCAGGGATTTGTCTGGTAGAGTAAGTCTGAAGCTGGACCTGAGGCGGTTTCAGCCAGGGGCGTGTGGGGCAGGGCCAGAGGCCTGACCTCTCCCGGGCTTAGTTTCCATTTCTGGTCTTTGGGCAGCAAGACATACCAGAGAGTGTCATGCAAATGAATATGACCTTCGGGCCACAGGGAGTAAAGGGTGCTAATCTTTCCTAGAATCTTCTACACTACTTATCAGAGTATTCAGCTCTTAGAAACCACTCAGCAAAACAAATATTTGTTAAACAAATGAATGAATCTGTCTCCTCCCTGCCAGAAATCCCCCAACCGAAAAGGGAAGCAAGTTTTGGGTGAGTCACAAATATTCCAATTGTATCCAAGACCTTCCATTTCCATATTGTCTCTGGTTCTAGGAATTTGCTGAGAAACAGCACAGCAAGGCTTTGCTTTATAATGAAACAATGCTCCCAAAAAGTTGCGTGTAAATCAGATTTTTGGAAAAGAATTAGTATTTTAAATGCACAATGGGAATTGGTTATTTTAGGAATGCTGTGAATTTGTATAGAAAGTGAGTAATTTGTTAAATTAGCATAAGGTGAAATCAAGCTAAATCACAGAAATTAGGCACACACGTGGATACACACTCACTACACACTCCCACGTCTCTCTTTGTTGCTAAGGGAGCAATCTTAAATAAAGATTACATTACTTTATTCAAAAAGAAAAAAAAGAGAAGAAAAATCAGTGGTACTACTGCCCTTGAAAATGCAACCAAGTGATAGGGATTCTCCTTATCTTCCAGGATTACTGCCACTGATTCCCAGTAGGGGAAGAGGGGGAAGTAGGCTGGTGCATCGCCAATCACCAGTCGGCTGATTAGATTCTGGGAAGCCAGTGAGTCACACTGTGGCCCCTGTGGGCAACCCATATGTGTCCTCATCAATGACCATGAATCTGCTCTCAGAAGGAGAGGGTGGGACCCTTGAAGCCCTAGGGGCAGACCCAGTCTGGAGCATGGGAATGGAATAGGAAATGAACAGACATGGAGAGGACCAACTCCAAACCCCAGACAAACTCCACTAATTGGGCTTTGCAGCCTCAACCGCAGGAGGTAGAGGCATTGAGGGTTCTTTCGGAGGGCAGTGTGTGCGGGGTGTGGATGGAGGTGGGGATGGAGTTCCCTCCAGCCCCCAGATTTCTTCCTCTAGTGGTGAGGGAAGTGCTGGGGGGCTCGGTGCGTGTGGTAGACTAAATTACTCTTTCCCAACAGTTAATGTTCTCCCTGCAGGAGGATTTTAAGTCACGATGGGCCATCCCACATGCTTTAGACAATGAAATATGAGCGGAAGTGACCTGGGTCATTTCCAGGCAAAGGTTGTAAGAGCTAGCACCCATGGTCACCACAGTGTTCCTGGTAGTGACGGCGGTATCATCCTGGATCCCAGAGGGACCATGACACAGAGAAAAGCCCAAGCCAGCCTGTGCTAGACGTGCAGAATAAGCAAGAAATAAACATCTGATGTCTTAAACCACTGAGATTTGGGGATTATTTATTACCATGGCATAACGTTGCCTATACAGATGGGCGCATGTATAGATACAGATGGGTGAGCATGTAGCCTGTAGGAAGATCCCACAGAACCAAGGAACATACATAATTGGGCCGACCCCTCAGGGAGGTGGGGAAGGAAGATGGAGGGCGAGTGTGCAACTCCCAGGTTACTCCTGAGCCCTGAGGAACCAGACCTCAGAGATCTGAGGGCAGGCTTGTCTTGTCTCTGGGAGATTAAGATAACTTTCAATGGAACCTTGTTAATAGTTTTCCCCAAGTGAACAGAATTTTCGTTTTTGCACTCTAACCTTTCCCAGCTGTCCATCCATATCTGTGGATTAAGCATGAACTAATACCCAGTCCCGGGGCTCTGCCTCTCAAAACAAGCTGTGTTCCAGATGCAGATCACATGAAGCCCCGTTGGGAAGAAAAGCCTAACATGCAAGAAATATGTAGAAGCAAGAAAGTGCAGAACCGAATGATAAACACTGCAGTCCTTGTTTTGGTTTTAATTATGGTAAAAATATACACTACATAAAATGTACCACCTTAACCATTTTTTCAGTGTACAGTTCAGTGGCATTAAGTTCATTCAGGTTTTTGTGCAACCACCACCATCATCATCATCACAACCATCACCTCCAGAATGCTTTTCATTTTGCATAACTGAACCTCTGAACCCATTAAACACGAACTCCCCATCCCCCTCCTTCCACCCCCCAGCAACCACCATTCTGCTTTCTGTCTCTGTGACTTTTGACCACTCGAGGTGTCGTCTGCCATCTTTTTTGCTCAGGTTGAAGGACAGTGGTCTCCAAATCTTTTTAACCATAAACTCCCATCAGGTAAATAAGTTGGCACACACACCACCAATGTATCTATCATCATTAATTTATAAATTAATACATTTATATCATTCTACTAATGCATTAGATGTATTTTTTGGGGGGGTTGTGTTTTTTAATTTTTTAATAGCTCTTTATTGGAGTATAATTACTTCACAATACTGTTAGTTTCTTTTGCACAACAAAGCGAATCAGCCATATGCATACATGTCCCCAAATCCCCTCCATCTTGAGCCTCCCTCCCATCCTCCCTGTCTCACCCCTCTAGGTGGACACAAAGCACCGAGCTGATCTCCCTGTGCTATGCTGCTGCTTCCCACCAGCCAACTATTTTACATTCGGTAGTGTATATATGTTGATGCTACTCTCACTTCCCCCCAGCTTCGCCCTCCCACCCCATGTCCTCAAGTCCATTTTCTATGTCTATCTCTTTATTCCTGCCCTGCAACTAGGTTCATCAGTACCATTTTTTGTTTTTTTTTTAGATTTCATATATATGCGTTAGCATACGGTATTTGTTTTTCTCTTTCTGACTTACTTTACTCTGTGTGACAGACTCTAGGTCCATCCACCTCACTAGAAATAACTCGATTTTGTTTCTTTTTATGGCTGAGTAATATTCCATTGTATTTATGTGCCTAAACATATAGAGAGCAGAAAAGCTTTCAGTCCTTCTTTTTTTGTTTGTTTGTTTTGTTTTGTTTTTTGCGGTATGCAGGCCTCTCACTGTTGTGGCCTCTCCCATTGTGGAGCACAGGCTCCAGACGCGCAGGCTCAGCGGCCATGGCTCACGGGCCCAGCCGCTCCGCGGCATGTGGGATCTTCCTGGACCGGGGCATGAACCTGCGTCCCCTGTATCGGCAGGTGGACTCTCAACCACTGTGCCACCAGGGAAGCCCCCAGTCCTTCTTTATAAGAAAACATTTACACGATCTGGGTGCCAGGTGTGTTTATTTCTGTAGCTATCTATCTGTACACATATTAAAAAAAAAAGCCACAAGTGCCCATCAACAAATAAATGGATCAACAAAATGTGATATATACATACAATGGAACATGATTCAGCCTTGAAAAGGAATGAAATTCTGATAAATGCTACAACATGGATGAACCTAGAAAGCAATATGCTAAGTGAAGTAAACAAGACCCAGAAGAACAAATACTGTATGATTCCACCTACACGAGGTACCTAGAACAGTCATATCCATAGAGACAGAAAGTATAATGGAGGTTAACAGCGACTGGAGGGAGGGGGTGATGGAGAATTATTTCATGGTTACAGCGTTTCTGTTTGGGTTGAAGAAAAGTTCTGGAAATGGAGAGTGGTCATGGTTGCACAACATTACGCATGTAGTTAATGTCACTGAATTTTACACTTAAAAAAGATTAAAATGGTAAATGTTATGTGTACCATACCACAAGAACAAACAAACGTGAGTTTGCGCTGATACCTCTGAATCCAGTCCAACACCACAGAGTTCATTTGGGCCTTTACTCTCCCTTGTTTGTAACTTCTTTCTCTGACAGCGAGAACACAGGCTTTCCTTATCTATAACGTGTTTACTTATTTGTTCACCCCAAGTATCTCCACTTTCAGAATCGCTAATGCAGACCCCTGTGAGAAACAAATTGACTCACCACATTATCTGTGTGGTTTATTTTTTCCTTAGCCTTATGATATCCAGTCAAAGTACTGTTTTCCAGAATTATGTGGGTTAGTTCTTTTCTTCTCCACCCCCCTTCCATGTGGTGATCTTAATCATTTGTAATACAGTTCCATTCAAGTATTACAATTTGTATTTCATTTTGAGTTCACCCCACGTCCTGGTTGGTTTTTTCCTTAATTTACATACTGTAAAATTCACTTTTTATAACATTCTCTGCTGTGGGTTTTGAAAAATGCATAGAGTAGTGTATCCGCCACCACAAACACACGATACAGAACAGTCCCATCACCTCCAAGTTCCCTCATCAACTCCTGTCATCAGCTCCTCCTAAGCTCTGGCAACCACTGATCTGTTCTCTGCCCCTGCCATTTTGACTTTTCTGGAATGTCCTAGAAACAGACTCATATGATATGGAGCCTCTTAGCTCTGGATTCTTTCACTTACAAAATACATTTAAGGCTCATGCATGTCATCGTGTGAGTCAATACTTTGTTCCTTCTGTTGCTGAGTAGTACTCCATCTATATTATGGATGTACCATAGTTTGTTCATTCACCAGGACATCTGGGTTGTTTCCAGTTTGGGGCAACTATGAATCAAGCTGCGGTAAGCACCTACACACAGGTTTTCATGTGAACATAGGTTTTTGTTTCTCCTGAATAAATACCTAGGAAAAGAGTTCCCGGATCATAGAAGCGTACGGTTAACTTTATACAAGACTGCCAAACTGTTTTCCGAAGTGGCTGCGCCATCTGCATTCTCACCAGAAACATGAGGGTTCCAATTGCTCCAAACTCTTACCAGCACTTAGCATTATTAGGGCTTATGGGTATTTACATTTTTTGTTTTTCTCTTGTTTTATTCTAATGTGTGGTGGTATCAGAACGGTTTTAATTTAATGGTACTGAATAGAACTTTAGCAGTGAGGAATATGGGGCCAGGCAGAGACCAGCCCACTGCATTCTGAATCTCAGCTTCTGGGGCCCCCTACTCAAAGTTCTTCAGGTAAACAGGAAGACAGCAACAAGCCTAAGAAACAGTATTGTGTCTTTACCAATCCTTGCCTGATTCTCACAACTAACTCCCGTCTATAAGGTGCTTGTACATTTCACACTCATGATTTCTAATCTTCATAACCATCCTTTTAGGTAAATAATCATTAGGATTGCTCTCACTTTACACATGAGAAACTGACTTGGAGGTTAAATAACTTGGCCAAGATTACCCAGTTACAAGCAGCAGAACAAGGGCTCATGTCTGGATCAGCTCATTCTAGATCTTAGGCTTTTACCATTATCTGTGCAGGATGGAAGAGGGGTACCATTGTTTTCACAACTCAATTAATCCTGATTTTACTTTCAAAGACAAATATATCCACGTATTCTATAAATATTTACTGAGTCTCTACTATGGGGAGGCAAGCCACTCCTAGGTGAGGTGAGGGTTCAATGATTAATAAGATGTAGGTTTTGCCCTGATGGACCTACCCAAACACATATAATATAAATTCGATGACTCTCAAATTTAAGTCTTTGGCCTGGGCCACTTCCCAAAACTGCACTCACATAACCAACTGCCTACCTGACATCCCCACCTGGATGCCTAATAGAAATCTCAAACTCAAAGTGTCGAAAGCCAACCTCCTCTTCCCCAACTCTTACCAGACCTCATTTCAATGATGACCCCACCCTTCCGGTGGCTCAGTCCTAACGGGTTGGAGTCATCCTCGACTTCATTCTTTTTTTAACATCCATGTTCAAAGACTTGTGGGCTTTGCTTTGGAACATATCCAGAAGCTGACCTTGTCTCACCAGCTACAACACAACTACTTTGGTCCAAACTGCTGTCATCTCTCCCCCTGCCCCCTACAGTCTCTCCTGAGCACAAGTGACGCTGTTAAAATGGAGTCGATCAAGCCACTCACCCTCTAAGAAAAATAAAAGCCAATGTTCCTACGATGGCCTCTGGGGCACTGCACGATGAGGTTCCCTACGGCTGCTCTGACCTCATCTCCCACTAACCCACCCCACTTCACTCCACTCCAGCCACACTGGCCCCCACTGCTCCCGCTGGCCTTTCTTGCTTTGGAGGCTTTGCACGTGTAGTTGCCTTTGCCTGGACCACTCTTTCTCCAGATGGCCAAGTGGCTCACTCTGCAACCTCCTCAGGGCTTTCTCAAACCCATCCTCAGTGAGGCCCCCCAACCCAGCCCCCATCCTCCGTACATACACACTTTTGCTCCCCTTTCCAACTTTGCATTTCTCCATTGTACTCATCACCATCTGACATGTTATAAAAATAGGATGTTTTCTTTCTTTCCTTACGTGCCTGTCTTTTCCCACCAGAATGTAAGCCATATAAGGCTTATATTCTATACCTGTTTTGTTCATAATGTATCCCTAGCCCGTGCCTGCCACATGGCATGTCCTCAATAAATAAACACTTGTCACATGAAGGAAATAACTAATACAAGAAGAAAGAGAGTCTTGTCACACATGAGGAGCAGAACAGGTGATTTAGGATTGCCTCAGAGAAGAGATCCCATCAGAGTGGGTCAGGTGGAGAAGGGGGAATGGTAATTATTTGAGGAGTAAAGGACTTATTTTGTAATTTTGCATGCATACCGACACAGCCTACATTTTTCTACTACATCTTCCCAATTCTTTGCTTGTGGTATTTTTTTTTTTTTTTTTTTTTTTTGTGGTACGCGGGCCTCTCACTGTTGTGGCCTCTCCCGTTGCGGAGCACAGGCTCCGGACGCACAGGCTCAGCGGCCATGGCTCATGGGCCCAGCTGCTCCGCGGCATGTGGGATCTTCCCGGACCGGGGCACGAACCCGTGTCCCCTGCATCAGCAGGCGGACTCTCAACCACTGTGCCACCAGGGAAGCCCCCTTTGCTTGTTTTGAAGCATTTAAGATTAGGATTTAGACACTTACATGTGGAATCTAAAATACAACACAAATGAACATATCTATGAAACAGAAACGGACTCACAGACATAGGGAACAGACTTGTGGTTGGGAAGGGCAGTGGGGGATGGAAGTATTGGGAGTTTGGGATTAGCAGGTGCAAACTATTATATATAGGATGGATAAACAACAAGGTCCTACTGTAGAGCACAGGGAACTATATTCAATATCCTGTGATAAACCATAATCGAAAAGAATATGAAGAATAATATATGTATAACTGAGTCACTTTGCTATACAGCAGAAATTAACACAACATTGTAAGTCAACTATATTTCAATAAAATTTTTAGAGAAGATTAGGATTTAGAAAAAGTAACTTAAAAGTAAAATCACTCTTATCACAAGTGTGTGCTTACCTACATGCAAAAAAGTGTTCTTAAAAACGCTCATTTCAAACAACCACCATCTAATGCTCTATCCCCCTTCTCTGATGCTGCAGGAAGCCCCATGTGCTCAGGGGGCGGGGGCTGGGGGAGGGGGCTGGGTTAGGAGAGCCTCTTTCAGCACCCTCAGTGCCTGGTGCTACGCCCGAGCCCCACGCCGACCACTCATTTTCTCATCTGTGTCTCACCTCTTTTCTTGTCGCTGGAGTGCTTTGCGGGCTTGAGAGTCTTTCTGCCTGTCCACGTCTTTCCCACACCAAAGAAATTTCAAACAAACTCGAAGAGTGAAATTGAGCGGCTTTAAGATGAAGCTTTTTTCATTCCGCCCAGTGAATCCAAGAGTGGTGGCTGCAGAGGCCCCTCCTATCAGGCCACAGGGCAGGTGAGGGGCTTCTTAATGGCCTGATTACAGACCATAAGGAACCCACTCTATGCTGCTCAGCTGGCTCCCAGGTCAGCAGGTGTTAGAGGAGAGAAGCTGCCCAAACCAGAGGCTTCTCTGCACAGCAGGGTGGAAGGCCTCTCTGCCCTTCAGCCCCAAATCAAGAACCTTCCTCTCTACCCTCTGCTGTGTAGAGCGTGGCTGCTGGTTCCTTCCTGCCTCCTTCCTTCCCCAACTCAGGCAGGACCCACCTACATCCTTGAGTCACTCACTCATTCAGTCAACAAACATGTAATATGCTCCCACTTGGTGCCTGGTCCATGGCAGAGTCATGGGCTGGAAAGACAGGTAGGCCCACTCCTGCTCCTGTGGAAGCCTGAGGCTCAAGTGTCCTGGCCTCATCTGTACATGTTTTGGGGCTACAGCCTTCAAGGAAAGCCATTCCTGAAAGTTTCAGGAACTCCAGGATGGAACAAAGAAAAGTTTGAAGGAGAGACAATGGCAAAAAAAAAAAAAAAGAACTAGATGATCTTGGAGTGCGGACAATGTCTCTAGGGGGAAAAAATTACAAAATATTCCCTAAATAGTAAATAAATAAATCTCAGTACTCCTATTTTCCAAAACCTTCCTACCTATTATTCTCTCATCACAACATCTCTGTGAAGTAGGCGAGGCAGGGACAATTACCTGCAATTGATCGATGAGGCATGTGAGGGCTCAGAGGGGTTAAATGCCTCACCCAACCTTGCAGAGTGAGTCAGTGGTGAAGCTGAGACCAGCATCGGGATTTTCTTTCTCTTCTACCAGGGTCAAGGACATTATCCTATTATGATGATGTCATATGAAGCATGTATATGTGTCCCCTAATTAGACTCATCTTAGCCAATTAAGTGTCATAATCTTCTGCGAGGACAGGAGGTGCTGCTCTTGCCCCAGCCTGCTTTGATCTGTGATTGGTTGGACAGGATGATGGGCACCATGGTGATGGGTTGGCTACCAAGAGCCCATAGGCTTCGGAGCAATATCTTTTATTAGGAGTGGTCATTATGGATGTTGGTGTGGTTGAGATTCCTAAAATCTCAACCTGTTGAGATTTTAGTTGGGTGCCTGCTGTCAAGGCTACATGCCCTTATTTCTCTGGAAATAACATAAAGTCAGAAGCCTATGGTCTCTGCTCTCATGAAAACCCCTCATTTGGTGAGGAGAGGGCCCTGAGAGGGCCCCCAGTCTGAGGAGGCTCAGCCCCCATCCTCCATGAATCATCTGTCTGGGATGAGGGCCATGATCATGCTGTTAAGGGCCTCCTGGTTTGATTGGCTGTGTTGGCAACCCAACCTGCTGTGTAGGTTTCTGAGGGCTTTGGTCCAGAACCCCTTCCTTCCCCATGTACACCTTGGTGTGCAAATTCCCCAGCATCAAGGCTTTCCTGGTCAATGTCAGGGAGCGTAAGAGCCTAGGCATGTGTCCTTGGAGTGGGGAGACCCTTTAAAGTAGAAGGAAGCCACTCAGCAGCACAAATTGCTGCCCTGTTGAGAATATGGGCTTAGTGTGACCAGATTTGATAGTTCTTTAAAAGAAACTGGAAGTAAAAATTTTAAGTGAAATTCCTCAATTTTTAAGTACTGGCTCAATTTTTTAAAACACACTGCAAAGTTCACTTGTACCTTTTTACGGGCTAGATTAAATGATTTTTTAATTTTTATTTTTCCCAACTTTACTATGTTGAAAAATTTTAAATCCAGGAAAGTCGAGAGAAGAGTAAGATGAATACCCATATTCCAGCTTCACCTAGACCCACCTATTGCTAGCATTTTACATTTGTTTTATTTCGCTCTCTTTCTCTTTACATACATACACGCTTTCTTTTTTGCTAGATGTTTGAGAATAAGTTGCAAACATATGATCCTTCATCCCTAAATACTATAGCAGGTATATCCTAAGAACAGGCTATATTCTTATGCAAACATAATGTGATCATCACATTCAAGGAATTACTCATGATATAATAGTATCTAACATATGGTCCATATTCAAACTTCCCCAAATAATATCCTTTGTGACTCTTTTTTAAAAAATCCATGATCTAATCCAGACTCAGACACATCTTTAGTGTCCTTTATTCGATGGGTCCCCTGCCTTCTTTGTCCATGACAGGGCAGTGTAGAAGGGTCCCAGGTCTGTTGTTTGGAGACGGTCTCTGGGTTTGCCTGATTATATGTCTTTATGAGTAGAAGGTCAGATATTTTGGGTAAAAATACTGCATGGATGACACTGTGTCCTTCTCAGTACATCACATCAGAAGGCACGTGATGTCAGTTTGTCCCATGCTTAGTGATGCCAAGCTTGACCACGTTGGTAAGGTGGTTTCAACCAGGTTTCTCCATTGTAAAGTTACCTTTTTCCCGTTGTAACTAATAAGTAATATGTGGAGTGATATTTTGAGACTGCCATCTTTGGTTTATTTAGCATCTTTGCAGGTGTTTTGGGAACACAGAAAGAGACAATGGTACAGCCTGGGTTCTCAACACTAGTCTGAGGCCAGCAGCTTTGGAATTCTTGGGGAACCCTGCAAGCTGCTGGCCTCTGGGCCTGAGGGTTGTCTGTAATTATTGGAACTGGGGACTATATTTTTCACAAAAAGCAGAGCACTGTCAGTCCAAAACACACATGCAAACTAGCATAAGCTTGAATGCAGCTACTTTCTCCCACTTGGCCTTGGTTTCCTCAACTGTACAATAAATAGGTTGTATTACATTATTTCCAAAAGTCCATTTCAGCTGTGATACTTTTAGTTTTTAAATTAGTGAGCATCTACTGTGTGCCATGAGCTTTCCCCTATTGTATCTCATTTAAGTCATCAAGAGCTCAGTTTTTTACATATGAGGATTCTGAGGCTGAACAAGGGTAAGTAACCTCCCTACAGTCACAAGCCTAGTCAGTGGGTAAATCAGGCTTTGAATCATGACATTTCTGAGGACAAGGATAGTGAGCTTTAATCCATACAGGTGGAAAGAAGATTAGTGGTTGTAGAGGTTGGGAAGAGGCAGGAATGGGAAGTGACTGAGTAATGGGTACAAGGTGATGAGAATATTCTGGAATTAGATAGTGGTGATGGTTGCAAAACGTTGTGCATGTACTAAAAGCCACTGAATCCCACACTTTAAAGTGGTTAAAATGGTGACTTTCATGTTAACGCAAATTTTTCTTCAATCATTAAAGAAAAAGAGAAGAAAAAATCATGTGCTTTTCTCTATACTATGTTGACTTCCTGGTCAAAATCCAACTAAAACCTATCAGAAATGTGAGCAGATCTCTGGCCGGTTGCTAGTCTCATTATTCTTCATTAAAATGAAAACTTGGAAATAACCTAAACATCCAACAATAGGAAATCAGTTAAATAAATTATGAGACAGCCAATGAGGGAACGTTATGGAGCCATTCCAAATTATGTCTTAAAAGAATTTTTGATGACATAGAAATGTGCTCATGATATAATGTTAAGGAAAGAGAACAGGATGCAACACTATATATAATTACACACGGTGCACGTGTGTGTTCTTAAAAAAGAGTTCTCTATGGATATATGCCAAACTCTTAACATTGGATAGCTCTGGATGGACTCTGGGATTATGGGTTATGTGTTTTCTTCTCTATACTTTGTTGCACGTTCCAAGTTTTCTCTAGTAAGCATTTGTGACTTTTATAATTAAAAAAAAGTACAGTAAAAGTTATTAAAACAAATTTAGCAAGTTTTCCCTGTACTCTCTCTGGCTCTGGGCATAGTTCCCAGGACCTCTGCTCTCCCCCGCACCCTGTCCAGATAAATAACAAGCAGATAAATATTTCAAAAGGTCTTGATCTCAGATGCTGCCCGATTCCAGCAGCAAATTAAAGGGACACTGCCCCGCTCCCAGGCCCAGAGCTAGTTATGGCCCCGGAATGCCCTGTTTTTCTGGTTGGAAGGCCTAGAGCGCCTCTCAGGAATCCAGATGGTCTTATAGGGGGCAGCTACTATCTGGAGAGATAGAATGGGGCATGGAGGCAGAAGGCCCCCAGCTCACGTTGAAGGCAAGGGATGTCCTGCCTAAAGGCTAACTAACGCTAGATTGTTATCAGTCATTGACACCTCAGTGTGACTGAGCTTGCCAGTTTCCTGAGAATAGGTGGATAAGAAGAGACGAAAAAACCCCAAGAAAAATGACAAAACCCAAGTTAAATTTCTTTAGCTTCTTGGACACTGACTCTGAGCAATGACTTTTATAAATATACATAATGAGCAAGGATTGAGGTCATTTCAGGGGCAGAGACACTTAGCTCTAGTTGCTCACAGAAACAGCTGGGAAGCTTTTTAAAGAGGGCAATGCCCAGCACCCTCCCCCCATCCCCAAGATTCTGATATGATGGGTCTCAGGTGGGATTGGGTCATCAGGATTTTCTTAAACTCCTCTAAGACTCCTGCCAGGCTTGAGAAGCACGGGATTTAGGGATCTTTTTCCAATGGCTGTTTGCTGTCAAAAATAATTTAAAGAGTGCTGCTAATAAAAGTATTCACAAGCACCTGACAATAAGTGATGCCTTCTCTTCTGAGGAGTAATTCAAGAAGGGGAAAAAAACCAAACACCTGTCTCACACTAGGGCATCATTGGGATTCACAGCCTTAGACTCAATCATTCTGCTGTTAGGAAGAAAGCCAAAGGATATGATCAGAGATGCAAAGAAAGATTTATTTGAAAAGATGTTATCTGTAACATAAACATTTGGAGACAACGTTATCATCGGTTGTTTTTGATTCCCTGAAACCCGGTACAAGTTGAGGTTGGTCAAGAAGTTAATCAGGCAAATAATTTTAAACTTAAAACTGAATTTTTAGACTTGGCATGAGGATGGGTCTCTACCTCTCGGTATGTTAGGTTCTCTATTTGCAAAGAGAGGAGACATGTTTAGGCTCTTCAAAAAACCTAATAGGAAACAACCTCAAATGTACTAAACAGCCAAGTCTCAGGGAGCCTGAACCATCTGCTGGAAAATATTTCATTGTTTAGGATACAACACAGCTGTAGTGACATGGTCACTTAGCCATCTCCTTAGCAAGCACGCTGAAGCTCCTTCTGTCAAACTCCATCATTACGGTGACTGGGCCATTCTCTGTTCTCTGGCTGTACTGAATTTCTGAGACTTGCCAGGGCAGATTCCCAGGAAGGAATCTAATTGGTTCTAATCCTTTTTTAACTCATCAATTCAACAAATATTTATTAAATATATATTTTGTACCAGGCTCTTTCTAGGCACCAGAGATATAACCGTAGGCAAAATACACAAAGTCCCCATGTTCAAGGTGTTTCCATGTTAGTGAAAGAAGACAAAAAAATTACACACACACACACACACACACACACACACGTAACAGACACATATATATGTGTCGAATGTCAGGCGGTGCTATGTGCAGAGAAGAATAAAGCACTGTAAAGGGAGAGAGAGTGAGAGAAGGTGCCCTGCTTCACAGAGCAGTAAGGGAGGACTTTTCTGACAAGGTGAACTTCAAGGTGAGATCTGAAGACAGCAAGGGAGTGAAGCAAGAAGACAGCCGGGGAAGAGCTTTACAGGCAATGGGAAGAGTAGGTATTGATCCCTGGGCTGAGGAGGCAGGGAAGTGTGTTTGCTGTATTGGAGGAGCAAAGAGGCCACTGTGACTGCAGCACGTCAAAGGGGTGAAGGAGAGGCTGATGGAGGAGGTTGGAGACCCCATTATGGGTGGTCTTGTGGGTTATTGAAGGGGTTTGCCCAACCCTCCCCCCACCCCCGCCCAAGGTGAAGTGGCAGCCCCTGGATGGTTTAGAGCACAGATGTGATTTACTTTTCTCCCCAAATTTAATAGACTACTTCTTAGAGCAGTGTTAGGTTTACGGGAAAATTGATCGCCAATTACAGGGTTCCTACATATCCCTTTCCCAAATTTCCCCTATTGTTTACAGTTTATATTACTGTGGTACATTTGTGACCATTGATGAATCAGTATTGATACATCATTATTAACTCAAGTCCATAGTTTATAGTAGGGCTCACTCTTCCCATTTTGACAAATGTATAACATGATCTACATATTATCAAAGGATCTCTCTGGCTGCTGTGAATGGAGGAGGGGGACGGGGACGGGGGGTGGGGGGAGCAAGGAGAGCAGTAGGGAGGCTGTGGCGGGTCTCTGAGTGACCTGGGTCAGGGTGGTAGCTGTGGCGTTGGTATAAAGTGGTCAGGCTGACAAGAGGTGCTGATGAATTACATGCACAGAAAGAGAGAGGACTCAAGGGTGACTGCAAGGCTTTAACTTGAGCAATTGAAAGAATAAGGTGGCTAAGGCAGAAAAATAAGAGAGGGCATGGGGAATGTCAGGAGTGTGGTTTTCAACATATTTAGTTTGAGATGCCATCCAAGTGGATATTTTGGATGGGAACTGAATACACGAGTGGCATTTAGGGGAAAGGTCTGGACTGAAGTATACATTTGGGATGATCAGCTTATTCATGGTTGTTGATGGGACTGAATGAGCTCAGCTGGAGAGCAGGTATAGACGGCGAAGAGAAAGCACTGAGGGTTAAGCCCTGGGATCTTTCAACATTCAAAGATCAAGAAAATGAAGCAGATCTTACAAAAGAAATCAAGAAGGAGCTGCCAGTGAAGTTGGAGGAGAACCAAGAAAGAGTGGTTTTGGACATCAAAAGAAGAAATACCTCAAGGAAGAATGATCAACTGTGTCATATGCTGTTGGGATGTAGAGGAAGATAGGGATGAGAATTGACCATCAGATTTGCAACACAGTGGCCATTGGTGGCTCCTTCCAGAGTGGAAGGATGGGAGCAGAAGCCTAACTGGAATGAGTTTAAGAAATAAGGAGAGGAATTTATTCCCAGGTATTTTATTATTTTTGATGTGATTTTAAATGGGATTGTTTTCTGCTTTCTCTTTCTGGTAGTTCATTATTAGTGTATAGAAAAGCAATAGGTTTAGTATATTAATCTTGTTCCTGCAACTTTTTTGAATTCATTTATTAGTTCTAAGTTTTTTTTTTAAAACATCTTTATTGGAGTATAATTGCTTTATAATGGTGTGTTAGTTTCTGCTTTATAACAAAGTGAATCAGCTGTACATATACATACAGCCCCATATCTCCTCCCTCTTGTGTCTCCCTCCCACCCTCCCTATCCCACCCCTCTAGGTGGACACAAAGCACCGAGCTAATCTCCCTGTGTTATGTGGCTGCTTCCCACTAGCTATCTATTTTACATTTGGTAGTGTATATATGTCCTTGGCACTCTCTCACTTCATCCCAGCTTACCCTTCCCCATCCCTGTGTCCTCAAGTCCATTCTCTATGTCTGCATCTTTATTCATGTCCTGCCCCTAGGTTCTTCAGAACTTTTTTTTTTTTTTTTTAGATTCCATATATATGTGTTAGCATACAGTATTTGTTTTTCTCTTTCTGACGTACTTCACTCTGTATGACAGTCTCTAGGTCCATCCACCTCACCGCAAATAACTCAATTTCGTTTCTTTTTATGGCTGAGTAATATTCTATTGTATATATGTGCCACATCTTCTTTATCCCTTCATCTGTCGATGGACACTTAGGTCGCTTCGGTGTCCTGGTTTTTGTAAGTAGAGCTGCAATGATCATTGTGGTACATGACTCTTTCTGAATTATGGTTTTCTCAGGGTATATGCCCAGTAGTGGGATTGCTGAGGGTTATATTATATTCTGAGGGTTGTCTTTTTGTCTTGTTTATCATTTCCTTTGCTGTGCGAAAGCTTTTATGTTTCATTAGGTCCCATTTGTTTATTTTTGTTTTTATTTCCATTTCTCTAGGAGGTGGGTCAAAAAGGATCTTGCTGTGATTTATGTCATGGAGTGTTTTGCCTATGTTTTCCTCTAAGAGTTTTACAGTGTCGGGCCTTACATTTACCTCTTTAATCCTTTTGCGTTTATTTTTCTTTATGGTGTTAGGAAGTGTTCTAATTTCATTATTTTACATGTAGCTGTCCAGTTTTCCCAGCAGCACTTACTGAAGAGGCTGTCTTTTCTCCATTGTATATTCTTGCCTCCTTTATCAAAGATAAGGTGACCATATGTGTGTGGGCTTATCTCTGGGCTTTCTATCCTGTTCCATTGATCTGTATTTCTGTTTTTGTGCCACTACCATACTGTCTTGATTACTGTAGGTTTGTAGTATAGTCTGAAGTCAGGGAGCCTGATTCCTGCAGCTCTGTTTTTCTTTCTCAAGATTGCTTTGGCTATTCGGGGTCTTTTGTGTTTCTATACAAATTGTGCAATTTTTTGTTCAAGTTCTGTGAAAAATGCCATTGGTAGTTTGATAGGGATTGCACTGAATCTGTAGATTGCTTTGGGTAGTATAGTCATTTTCACAATGTTGATTCTTCCAATCCAAGAACATGGTATATCTCTCCATCTGTTTGTATCATCTTTCATTTCTTTCATCAGTGTCTTATAGTTTTCTGCATATACATCTTTTGTCTCCTTAGGTAGGTTTATTCCTAGGTATTTTATTCTTTTTGTTGCAATGGTAAATGGGAGTGCTTCCTTAATTTCTCTTTCAGATTTTTCATCATTATTGTGTAGGAATGATTTGGATTCCTTTTATTTCTTGTTCTTCTCTGATTGCTGTGGCTAAAACTTCCAAAACTATATTGAATAAGAGTGGTGAGAGTGGGCAACCTTGTCTTGTTCCTGATCTTAGTGGAAATGGTTTCAGTTTTTCACCATTGAGAACGATGTTGGCTGTGGGTTTGTCATATGGCCTTTATTATGTTGAGGTAAGTTCCCTCTATGCCTATTTCTGGAGGGTTTTTATCATAAATGGGTGTTGAATTTTGCCAGATGCTTTTTCTCCATCTATTGAGGTGATCATATGGTTTTTCCTCTTCAATCTGTTAATATGGTGTATCACATTGATTGATCTGTGTACATTGAAGAATCCTTGCATTCCTGGGATAAACCCCACTCGATCATGGTGTATGATCCTTTTAATGTGCTGTTGGATTCTGTTTGCTAGTATTTTGTTGAGGATTTTGCATCAGTGTTCAACAGTGATATTGGCCTGTAGTTTTCTTTTTCTGTGACATCTTTGTCTGGTTTTGGTATCAGGGTGTTGGTGGCCTCATAGAATGAGCTGGGGGGTATTCTTCCCTCTGCTATGTTTTGAAAGAGTTTGAGAAAGATAGGTGTTAGTTCTTCTCTAAATGTTTGATAGAATTCACCTGTGAAGCCATATGGTCCTGGGCTTTTGTTTGCTGCAGGATTTTTAATCACAGTCTAAATTTCAGTGCTTGTGATTGGTCTGTTTATGTTTTCTATTTCTTCCTGGTTTGGTCTTGGAAGGTTGTGCTTTTCTAAGAATTTGTCCATGTCTTCCAGGTTGTCCATTTTATTGGCATATAGTTGCTTGTAGTAATCTCTCATGATCCTTTGTATTTCTGCAGTGTCAGTTGTCATTTCTCCTTTTTTCATTTCTAATTCTATTGATTTGAGTCTTCTCCCTTTTTGTCTTGCTGAGTCTGGCTAATGGTTTATCAATTTTGTTTATCTTCTCAAAGAACCAGCTTTTAGTTTTATTGATCTTTGCTATCGTTTCCTTCATTTCTTTTTCATTTATTTCTGATTTGACCTTTATGATTTCTTTCCTTCTGCTAACTTTGGGGGTTTTTTTGTTCTTCTTTCTCTAATTGCTTTAGGTGTAAGGTTAGGTTGTTTATTTGAGATGTGTCTTGTTTCTTGAGGTAGGACTGTATTTCTGTGAACTTCCCTCTTAGAACTGCTTTGCTGCATCCCACAGGTTTTGGGTCATCGTGTTTTCATTGTCATTTGTTTCTAGGTATTTTTTGATTTCCTCTTTGATTTTTCAGTGATCTCTTGGTTATTTAGTAGTGTGTTGTTTAGCCTCTATGTGATTGTATGTTTTCCAGATTTTTTCCTGTAATTGATATCTAGTCTCATGGTGTCATGGTTGGAAAAGATACTTGATATGATTTCAATTTTCTTTAATTTACCAAGGCTTGATTTGTGACCCATGATATGATCTATCCTGGAGAATGTTGCATGAGTACTTGAGAAGAAAGTGTATTCTGTTGTTTTTGGATGGAATGTCCTATAATTATCAATTAAGTCCATCTTGTTTAATGTATCATTTAAAGCTTGTGTTTCCTTATTTATTTTCATTTTGAATGATCTGTCCATTGGTGAAATTGGGGTGTTAAAGTCCCCTACAATGATTGTGTTACTGTTGATTTCCCCTTTTATGGCTGTTAGCTTTTGCCTTATGTATTGAGGTGCTCCTATGTTGGATGCATAAATATTTACAATTGTTATATCTTCTTCTTGGATTGATCCCTTGATCATTATGGAGTGTACTTCTTTGTCTCTTGTAATAGTCTTTATTTTAACATCTATTTTATCTGAAATGACAATTGCTACTCCAGCTTTCTTTTGATTTCCATTTGCATGGACTATCTTTTTCCATCCTTTCACTTTCAGTCTGTGTGTGTCCCTCGGTCTGAAGTGGGTCTCTTGTAGACAGCATGTATACAGGTTTTGTTTTTGTATCCATTCAGCCAGTCTATGTCTTTTGGTTGGAATATTTAATCCATTTACATTTAAGGTAGTTATCAGTATGTATGCTCCTTTTACCCTTTTCTTAATTGTTTTGGGTTTGTTATTGTAGGTCTTTTCCTTCTCTTGTGTTTCCTGCCTAGAGAACTTCCTTTTGTATTTACCAGCATTTTGTATAGCTGGTTTGGTGGTGCTGAATTCTCTTAGCTTTTGCTTGTCTGTAAAGGTTTTAATTTCTCTGTCGAATCTGAATGAGATCCTTGCTGGGTAGAGTAATCTTGGTTGTAGGTTTTTCCCTTTCATCACTTTAAATATGTCCTGCCACTCCTTTCTGGCTTGCAGAGTTTCTGCTGAAACATCAGCTGTTAACCTTATGGGGATTCCCTTGTATGTTATGTGTTGCTTTTCCCTTGCTGCTTTTAATATTTTTTCCTTGTATTTAATTTTTGATAATTTGATTAATATGTGTCTCGGCGTGTTTCTCCTTGGATTTATTCTGTATGGGACTCTGCACTTCCTGGACTTTATTGACTATTTCCTTACCCACATTAGGAAAGTTTTCAACTATAATCTCCTCAAATATTTTCTCAGTCCCTTTCTTTTTCTCTTCTTCTTCTGGGACCCCTATAATTCGAATGTTGGTGAGTTTAATGTTGTCCCAGAGGTCTCTGAGACTGTCCTCCATTCTTTTCATTCTTTTTTCTTTATTCTGCTCTGTGGTAGTTATTTCCACTATTTTACCTTCCAGGTCACTTATCCATTATTCTGCCTCAGTTATTCTGCTATTGATTCCTTCTAGAGAATTTTTAATTTCATTTATTGTGTTGTTCATCATTGTTTGTTTGCTCTTTAGTCCTTCTAGGTCCTTGTTAAGCGTTTCTTGTATTTTCTCCATTCTATTTCCAAGATTTTGGATCATCTTTACTATCATTACTCTGAATTCTTTTTCAGGTAGACTGTCTATTTCCTCTTCATTTGTTTGGTCTGGTGGGTTTTTATCTTGCTCCTTCATCTGCTGTGTGTTTCTCTGTCTTCTCATTTTGCTTAACTTACTGTGTTTGGGGTCTCCTGTTTGTAGGCTGCAGGTTCGTAGTTCCCGTTGTTTTTGGTGTCTGTCCCCAGTGGCTAAGGTTGGTTCAGTGGGTTGTGTAGGCTTCCTGGTGGAGGGGACTGATGCTTGTGTTCTGGTGGATGAGGCTGGATCTTGTCTTTCTGATGGGCAGGACCACATCCAGTGGTGTGTTTTGGGGTGTCTGTGGCCTTATTATGATTTTAGGCAGCCTCTCTGCTAAAGGGTGCGGTTGTATTACTGTCTTGCTAGTTTTTTGGCATAGGGTGTCCAGCACTATAGCATGCTGGTTGTTGCATGGAGCTGGGTCTTAGCGTTGAGATGGAGATCTCTGGGAGAGCTTTTGTCGTTTGATATTACGTGGAGCTGGGAGGTCTCTGGTGGACCAATGTCCTGAACTTGGCTCTCCCACCTCAGAGGCTCAGGCCTGACACCTGGCCAGAGCACCAAAACCCTGTCAGCCACATGGCTCAGAAGAAAAGGTATAAAAAAAAAAAAAAAAAGAAGAAAAGAAAGAAAGAAAAAAGTAAAATAAAATAAAGTTATTAAAATAAAAAAGTATTTAAAATAAAAGTAATAAAAAGAAAGAAAGAAGAGAGCAACCAAACCTAAAAACAAATCCACCAATGATAACAAGTGCTACAAACTATACAAAAAGAACCAAAACCAAACCAAAACAAACAACAACAACAACAAAAGACAGACAGACAGAACCCTAGATAGAACCTTGGGACAAATCCCAAGTCTACAGTTGCTCCCAAAGTCCACTGCCTGAGTTTTGGGATGATTCGTTGTCTATTCAGCTATTCCAGAGGTGCGGCATATATCAAGTTGATTGTGGAGATTTAATCCGCTGCCCCTGAGGCTGCTGGGAGAGATTTCCCTTTCTCTTCTTTGTTTGCACAGCTCCTGGGGTTCAGCTTTGGATTTGGCCCAGCCTCTGCGTGTAGGTCGCCTGAGGGCGTCTGTTCTTCGCCCAGACATGACGGGGTTAAAGGAGCAGCTGATTTGGGGGCTCTGGCTCTCTCAGGCCAGGGGGAGGGAGGGGTATGGAATGTGGGGCGAGCCTGCGGTGGCAGAGGCCAGCATGACGTTGCACCAGCCTGAGGCACGCCGTGTGTTTTCCCGAGGAAGTTGTCCCTGGATCACGGGACCCTGGCAGTGGCGGGCTGCGCAGGCTCCCGGGAGGGGAGGTGTGGATAGTGCCTTGTGCTTGCACACAGGCTTCTTGGTGGCTGCAGCAGCAGGCTTAGCATTTCATGCCCGTCCCTGGGGTCCACGCTGATATCCGGCTTGCACCCATCTCTGGAGCTCGTTTAGGTGGTACTCTTAATCCCCTCTCCTCGCGCACCCTGAAACAATGGTCTCTTGCCTCTTAGGCAGTTTCAGACTTTTTCCAGGATTCCCTCCCGGCTAGCTGTGGCGCACTATCCCCCTTCAGGCTGTGTTCACGCAACACAGCCCCAGTCCTCTCCCTGGGATCTGACCTCTGAAGCCTGAGCCTCAGCTCCCAAACCCGCCCGCCCCGGCGGGTGAGCAGACAAGCCTCTTGGGCTGGTGAGTGCTGGTTGGCACCGATCCTCTGTGCAGGAATCACTCCACTTTGCCCTCTGCACTGCTGTTGCTGCACTCTCCTCCGTTGCTCTGAAGCTTCCCCACTCCGCCACCCGCGGTCTCCACCCGCGAAGGGGCTTCTAGCGTGTGGAAACCTTTCCTCCTTCACGGTTCCCTCCCGCTGGTGCAGGTCCCATCCCTGTTCTTTTGTCTCTGTTTTTTCTTTTTTCTTTTGCCCTACATAGGTACGTGGGGAGTTTCTTGCCTTTTGGGAGGTCTGAGGTCTTCTACCAGCATTCAGTAGGTGTTCTGTAGGAGTTGTTCCACATGTAGATGTATTTCTGATGTATTTGTGGGGAGGAAGGTGATCTCCATGTACTCTTCTGCCATCTTGAAGGTTCCCCCCTCTAACAGATTTTTTTTTTTTAATGGAAACTTTAGGGTTTTCTATATATAGTATCATATCATCTGCAAATAGTTACAGTTTTACTTCTTCCTTTCCAATTTGGATGCCTTTCATTTCTTTTTATTATTTGATTCTTTTTTTCCTTTTTTTTTTTTCTTTTTTTAAGAGACGCGGTCTCGCTATGTTGCCCAGGCTGGAGTGCAGTGGCTATTCACAGGCGCAATCCCACTACTGATCAGCACGTGAGTTTTTTGACCTGCTCCGTTTCCGACCTGGGCCGGTTCACCCCTCCTTAGGCAACCTGGTGGTCCCCCGCTCCTGGGAGGTCACCATATTGACGCCGAACTTAGTGCGGACACCTGATCGGCATAGCGCACTACAGCCCAGAACTCCTGGGCTCAAGTGATCCTCCTGCCTCAGCCTCCCGAGTAGCTGGGACTACAGGCACGCGCCACCGCGCCCGGCTCTCATCTGATTCTTGTGGCTAGGATTTCCAATATTATTAAACAGAAATGGCAAGAGTGGGCATGTTTGTTTTGTTCCTGATTTTGAAGGAAAAGCTTTTAGCTTCTCACCATTGAGTATGAGGTTAGCTGTGGGTTTGTCATAAATGGCCTTTATTATGTTGAGATATGTACTCTCTATACCCACTTTGATGAGAGGAGAAGATCTCCTCCTCACAGGAGACAGCAAGTTTAGACAACTCTTTCAAGGTGTTTTGAAATAAAGTGGAATGGAAGAATGAGGCCATGGCTGAACAGGGTTGTGAGGTGCAGGGAAGATTTTAAAGATGACGGATAGACCTGCGTGTGTCGTGGACCACTCAGTCAGCATCCAGTAGATCACACCACTGTGGGGCAGAAATTTCATACTTACTACTTTGCCAGCCTGTAGGGTCACCTACGCTTACTTCTTGTCCTTTTGGTTATAGCCAAAAGGAATGTCACATGGCACCAATCCTGAAGACCCTGTAGATGGGAGTCTCTCAGGGTGAAAACCCAGGCTTCCCTGTAGGGGACAGTATTTCTGACCAGCACCTTGTATGGCTAGTCTGGAATGATCTCTTTCTTTAAAGGAAATGATATATTTTTAAATTAATATAAGCAAAACGCCTTTTGTGTCCTTTCTTCTGGGGTATTATCGTCTCCTCTTCATAGCTGTATAGCAATATCAGTATTGATCATAGTGCCTTGCTCTGTATATACTTCCAAGTCCCTTCACAGTCATATGCCATTCAAATCTCTCAACCTCCTTGAGGTTACAAGGGTAAATATTATTTTCCTCATTTTACAGCTGAAGCCCAGACATGTTAGAGACTTGACCAAAGTCACAGAGGAAGCTGGTATTAGGGCTCAGATGTCCTGATTCAAGGCCAATGATCTTGATCTTGTTGGGTTGCCTGTGTGGCCAGCCTACTCCAAAGTCTGAGGTGTAAAAGAAGGTGTTTTGTCTACACTGAGGTTCCTGACAGAGTCTGGGCCTCCAGAACCCTGTGTATGATCCATACATGGTGGTGTGACAGATGTCGTTCGGGGTCAAATCAGTCATCATCAGGAAGCTTCAGCCCAGGCAGAAGACCCTGTCCAGAGAGCAGTCAGACCAACGCATCACCTGCCCCATGGGAACTCGGAGGCTAGAGAGTACAGTGACAGCCAGCCCAGTGCCTCCATTCCCAATCCACTTGCCTCTTTTCACAAATTCTCCTCACTCTTACTGTGGAGTTTCTCAAAGTTTTGATAGCAGTGGTGGTGAGACCTTGACCAGTTTTTGGTTCTTTAGGCCCTGTCACTATCTCAGGCCTTGAATCCCACCCTAGGGAGGTTTTCTCCCTCACAGGGGTCCAACCTCCTTAACACTCTACGCTGGATGCAGTCCAGCCTCTGGTGTTGCCTTCACTCTTCCTCTCCTTCCTAGGCCTTTCCAGCTTGCTTCCCAGGACTCTGGGAACTCAGGACCTGCCTTATGCCCTGAGGCCCTCCTGCACTAGCAAAGGGCAGCTGCTTTTTCTCTTGGGGGAAATCAGCGCTCAAAAGGGAAAAGCTCAGAAAGGGCATCCTTTCTAACGAGGGCACTTTGGCTAGCTCCCGGGGGCTCTCTGGGGGCAGAGGGCCTTCACTGTAGGCTTGCATACTCTCTCTCTCCTCATACCTCGTGTACTGAGCTCTCCTTTCCAGGCACCCAGTCGTCCTTTCTGAGCTCACTGTCTCTCTCTCCCCTTTCTCAACCTTTTCCTGGCACATCACCAATCAAACTAACTGAGTCACTCGGAAAATGTGAGAAATCACTTCATAAAGAACTGCCCTGGGGAAATGGACAGGTAAAAAGGCTTTAAATGATTTAATCTCATGCTTAATTTAAGAAGAACTATGCCCACAGTATCTCCACTAGTAAAGAAGATAGATGGCAGACAAGTGGACGAGCTGAGCAAGCCGTCAGCACTGGGCATGTAATCTCCACGAGCCCGAGTTTCCCTCTTGGGATGCAAATGGGGCCATGCCAAGGGAGGCGGCTCTCTGCCTGGCCCTGTGGAGAGGAGGAGGGACTGGGAATCAAGCCAACCTGATGTCATAGAGAACTGTGTGACTTTGGGTAAATTCCTTGTCTTCTCTGAGTTACATCTAGGAAATGGGGGTGACAATACATGTTTAGCTTTATCCATTCCACATATTTTATATACACACACACACACACACACACACACACACACACACACACACATACATACTAAGTGCCAGGCACCATGCTAAATTTGGGGGATACCCAATAGGACCCGTATGGCAGGAACACCACCGGGAAAGGCGAAATGGCGAGCAGACAGCCATGGTAGGGCACGAGCAGGTTCACAGAGGGGCTGGTCAACTTTCACCATCAAGAGCCAAGAGGTGCTGTTGGCATTTTATGTCACTGTGGTCAGGAATTCTGGAAAATCAGAATCCTACGCTGCTGATCATTTCTTCTCTCTTCCTCTCAGCCCCAGAAAGTTCCCAATGGAAGGAACAGGAGCCAAACTGGAATCAAAATGACAATTACTAGCTGTACCAGTGCAGATCTTGAACAAAAGCTGGGCTGAAGCATGAAGCTTAGACTCTAAGCTGAAAAAGTCTTCCTGCTTCCCTCTAGGCCCAAATCCAAAGCTTGTAAGCTCACCAACTTCTGTCTTCTTCTGGGGCTGTATGGAGGAAATCAAGGACAAAGGGGAGTACATCGGCCAGGTTTGTGGAGTAAGATAGGGCCAAATCTACTAAGCCAACCTGCCTACCCAGCTGGATGGAGAAAGACAAGCGGTGCACACGTCCACGAATGCACAGCACCTCCGCCCGCTTCTCTCTGCTGCTAAATCAGCAGTTCTCCACTTTAGGCGTTCAGGTTACTAACGCTCCTCAGAGGAGAGCTAGAAAGAGGGTACACATGGAGGTTATAATTAATTCTCCTTCCTCCTAAACGAGTCAAGTTGGGAATCCAGGAGCCCAATGGGAAACCACTGAACGCTGTTTAGCCAGCTGAGTGACAAAGTAAGAACTGCATCTCTAAGCAGCACCACTGCTGGCTCTCTTCCTCCAGGATCAGCCCAGGGGAACTGTGAGATAGAAAACAGTGAGAACCCCGGGGATGATAGGAGCTATTTTTATTTGTTGTGTCTGGTGGTGACTTTGGCCTGAGGCTACAAGCACTCTGGCTTCTAGCATTCCCTGGGAGGATCAAACAGAACGGGAAGTGTTGGCAGTCTGCTCTTGCTTCTCTACCACCGTTTCCTTGAGTCAGACAGGGAGGGCCTTTCCCTATCCTGGTGCCACAGAGGTGAAATCAGGGCAGTGCAGGAGCCCTGAGCTTGAGAGGAGCTGACAAAACCAGGTGGGGAACAACGGGCCTCCTTTCTTAACCCGTCTCCTTGCAACCCCCAGGGCTGGTGAATTACTTTCTAAGGAGTGTCTCCTCCTAATGCACTTCTCTGTCTGGGGCTGGAAGGGAGAGTGAAGACCAGACTTGATCTGAGAGTTTTTTGGAGAATGAGCAGTGATTGACTGTGTTTTATGGGTTGGAGATGAAGCTGCATTATGACTTCAGTGTGTCCCGGGCATCCTTCCTTCATTAAAATATAGTAAATATTATTTGATGACCATATTACTATAAAGATTAATATAATCCAGACTTGATTCATTATTATGTAGTCATTATTATTATATTCATTTTTTTCCTTACATTAAAATAAATTAGAAATAACATATTTTTGTGGGCCATTAAAAGTATCACGGACCCTGGGCACCTGGCCTGCTATAGTTATGGATAGGGAATTGTGGTTTCCTGGTGCCTGAGGCTCTCTCTACCTTAAGGTTTATTCATTAGCCATCCCTTGAACCTTTTGGAATCTTCCTGGACTAGGGTCTGGCCCACCCCCATAATTATTGCCTGACATAGAAGCCAATACCTCTAGGAGAAAATGAACCCCAGCCAAAACAGCTGGCCATTCAAAGATCTCATAAAAAAAGAACCAAGTAAAAATATTAGTCATGAACATACAACGTTTAAAATAAAGAACAGAATAGATGGATAAATAGCAGGATGGTTACAACTGAGAAATGAATTCAAAACCAGAAAATGAAATTGAAAAAAAAAAAAGCCCAAACAGAAAAAGGAAAGAAATAGAAAATATGCAGAAAAAGTTAGGAGATAAAAATTTTAGAGGTGGAAATGCTAAGATCTGAATAATAGAAGATATCAGAAAGAGAGAGGAATAAAGAGGGATAAGAGAAAATACTTTATAAAATAATAGAGATATATAACTTGAAGTTTAAAACAACAAAAGAACTGAGAAACATCAGATTAAAAGGACCTAGAGAGGGCCAAACAGGAAAAAATTGGAAAAGCTTAAACCTATCCAAGTGCAGGAAGATTTAAGGTTATTAAAGACAAAAATTACAAAAGCCTAGAAAGTTGATCGAGGTGCCTGGATATAAAAGCAATACTCAAAAATCAGTTACACTTCTATATACTAACAGCAAATAACTAGAAAATGCAATTGAAGGGAAGGTATCATTTACAATAGCATTAAAGAATATCGAACATGCAGGAATAAATCTTAAAAAAATACTGTGTACTTATTTGTCAAAATAAAGATTCTCACATAATGCTGGTTTTAAGAAAAAGATATTGATGACCAGGGGAATATTATTAAGAGATATTTAAAAAGCATAAATAAATAGAAAAAAATACTACATTTATTGACAGGAAAGCTGATTATCATGAAGATGTCAATTCTTCCCAATGTGACGTATAAATTAAATATAATTTCACTGAAAATCCATTAAGAAATTTTTATGGAACTTGAGAAAATAATTTTATTTGGAATTTATTTGAAAAACTATAGGGCCAAGAATAGCCAGGGCATTTTTTGAAGAAGATAATCAAGGAGGGAATTACCTTACTGGATATCAGGACTTATTTTGAAGCTGTTGTGGTTAGGACAGTGCACTTCGCCTGTGGTCCAGGGTTGGAGAGACTGACCAATGTGATAGAACAGAGAACTCAGAAACAGATCCATGCAGCGTGGGACTCTGGTATATGATAGATGTCATACATTCAACCGACAGGGAAAGAGGGCTCGTAAATAAATGAAACTGGAAAGAAATGTATTCTAATTGGAATAGATTAAATCCAATCCCTTCTTTATAATTCATGTGGATTGAGGACTGAAGTGTCAAAAACAAAACTTTAATATGTTTAGCAGAAAATATATGAGTATGTTTTATACCTTGGAGTAGGGAAGGATTCTTAAAACACAAAAAGCATTGGCTAAAATATGAAAGATGAATAAATTTGATTATATTAGAATTAAGAACTTCTGTTTTTCAAGAGAACACCTAAAAAGAGTGAAAAAACAAGTTGTATGCTGGGAGAGGATATTTGTCATATACACAACTGACAAGGATTAGTGTTAAGAATATAAGCCTGTGTGCCTAGAGCCCATGCTCTGCAACAAGAGAAGCCACCGCAATGAGAAGCCCGCGTACCGCAACAAAGAGTAGCCCCCGCTACTCTTTGAGAAAGCCCATGCACAGCAACAAAGACCCAATGCAGCCAAAAAAAAAAAAAAGAATATATTCATATATATAACACAATCATTTAAAATAAGATGTTGGACCCAGTCAACCCTACAGAAAGTTGGACAAGAGACATGAACAGGGATTTCATAGAAAGGAAACATAAATGGTCAATAAACATATAAAGGGATGTTCAACATCACTGGTGATTGGGAAAACACAAATCAAGACCATAATGAAACACCATTTTGAACCTAATCAACTGGCAACATTTTTTCAAAAGTCTGACAATACCACTTTTGGAGGATGTGTATCCACAGGCACATGCTTGTACATTGCTGGTGGGAGTTTACACTGGTGAAAACATTTTGAAAAAACAGTCTTACTCATTATTTCCTCAAGTTGAAAATTAACATAACCTATGCCCTAGATTTTCACTCACTCACAAATACTCAGGAAACATGTGCAAGAGTATTCATAGCAGCCCTATTCACAATAGCAAAAACTTGGAAACAACCCAAACGTCCCTCTACAGAGAGCGGAAGATTATGTTGTGGTATATTCTCACATAGGGGTTGAAATAAAGAAACTTATGATAGACAACGATATGAATAAAAGTCAGCAACATGATACCAAGTGAAAGAAGTGAGTCCCCCCAAATTGCATGCATTGTGACTTTTCAAAAAGCTACAATTTTTTAAAACAGCATTTTAGGAATTATGTAGATACAGCAAGACTCTTATAAAGGAGTACAAAGATATGAAGAATGCAGGATTCAGGACTATTATTTAATGTGGGGGGAAGGAAAGAAAGGTTATTTGTTAAAAGCAACCATATCATTAGACGTAAATTCATAGAGACAGAAGTAGATTCAGTGCTCGCTAGGGACCTGGGGGGAAGGGGAGGGATGAGGGTTATTGCTAATGCATATAGGATTTCTTTTTTTGGTGATGAAATGTTCTGGAATTAGAGAGTGGTGATAGTTGCACAACTTTGTGAATATATAAAATCCATGGAATTGAATACTTTAAAAGGTGAATATTATAACATGTGAATTATATCTCAATTAAAAAACAGGGAAAATCTTATAAAACTACAGTAATCAATATAGTGTGTATTGGTTTAAAGATAGACAAATAAATCAATGAATGGTATAGAGTCCAGAAATAAAAATAAATCCACAGATATGTGGCCAATTGATTTTTGACACAGGTGGAAAAAGAATAGTGTTCAACAAATGGTGTTGGAGAAACTGCATATATGCATACAAAACAAAACTTTGACCAGTACCTTGAACGAAATACAAAAGTTAACTCAAAATGGATCATAGACCTCGATGTAAAATCTGAAATTATTATGAAAGTTCTAGAAGAAAACATAGGAGAAAATCTTTATGATCTTGGTGTAGGCAAAGATCTTTTAGATACAACACTAAAAACATGCTCCCTTTTGTTTAAAAAAAAAAAACTATTTTAAAGGTGGAGGAGAATAAACTGGACTTCAACAAAATTAAGAACTTCTCTTTAAAAGACATTTAAGAGTATGAAAAGATAAGCCACAGACTGGGAGAAACTATTTGCAAATCACACTTCTGAGATGGGACTTTTTTCCAGAATCTATGCAGAAATCTCAACACTCTGTAAGAAGTAAACAAAAAACTCAATAAAAAAAATGGGCAAAACATTTCAACAGACACTCTACCAAAGACAATATATAGATAGCAAATAAGCATATGAAAATGTTACACTTCATTAGTCATTAGTGAAATGCAAATTAAAACCACAATGAAATGCCACTACTAATTTCAGTGTGCCTAAAATTAAAAAGACTGATCATATCAAGTGTTGGTGATGATGTCGAATAACCAACTCTCATATACTGCTGGCAGGAATGTAAATTAGTAACACCACTTTGCAAAAGAGTGTGGCCGTTTTCTAAAGTGTTAAACACATCCTACCATATAACTCAGTCATTCCATTACTAGATATTTACCCAAGAGAAATGAAACCAGATGTATATACAAACACTTTTACATGAATGTTCATAGCAGCCTCATTTGTAATAGCCCCAGACTGGAAACAATGCAAATGTACATCAACAGGTGAATGGATAAACAAATTATAACATATCCCTACAATGGAATACTACTCAGCAATAAAAAGGAATGAACTATTGATACACACAGCAACATAGACGGATTTCAAAATAACTGGGCTGAGTGAAAAAATCCAAAAAAGAGGAGTATATACTTTATGGTTTCATTCACATAATATTCTAGGAAATGTAAACTATGTTATAATGACAGGAAGAAGATCAGTCATTGCCTGGGGATGGGGTAAGGCTGCCTGGGGATGGGGTAAGGTGGGTAAGAGGTAAGGAATAGATTACAAAGGGGCACAAGGAAACTTTTGGTCATGAAGGATGTGCTCATTAGCTTGATTGTGGTGATGGTACCATGGGTGTAAACATATGTCAAAACTTATTGAATTGTGCACTTTACATATGTGCAGTTTATCGTATGTTATATATGCCTCAATAAACCTGATAAAAATATTTGCCTGGTTTCATAATTGTTCACAGTCAGCAGCTGGATGATGGGTGTATAAGGGCTCATTATACCATTCTCTTTGCTTTTGCAAATGTTTTACGTTTTCCTTGTTAGAAAGAAAAAATGTCCATAACTGTGATGGCTTTAAAATATTTTCACAAATTCTCTGATACTTCTCCCTTCGATAGGTGAAGTCTAATTCCTCTCCCCCTTAAATGTGGGCTGTACCTATTGATTGGCTTCTAATGAATAGGAACAGAGGATGTGATGGTGTGTAACATCAGAGACTAGGTCATCAATGGCAGTGCAGCTTCCTCCTTGTGCTCTCCTTCTTGGCCCACTCCCTTTGGGGGAAGCCAACCACCACATTATGAGGACACTCAAAGACGCACATGGTAAGGAACTGAGGTCTCAGGCTAATAGCCAGTGCAGAACGGAGTCCTCCTGCCAATAGTCATGGCAGTGAACTTAGAAGTGGATCCTCTAGCCCAATCAAGCCCTCAGATTACAGTGCAGCCCATGCCAACTTCATGAGAACTCAGAGCCAGAACCACTCAGCTAAGCCACTCTAGAACTTAAGCCACTATGTTTTGGTATTGTTTGTTAGGTAGCAATAGATAACTAATATACTAACATAAAAAAATCAAAAGATAAGCAGAAAAATCACCCATATGAAACACGATTGGGTTTGGATTCCTTTTATTTCTTTTTCTTCTCTGATTGCTGTGGCTAAAACTTCCAAAACTATGTTGAATAAGAGTGGTGAGAGTGGGCAACCTTGTCTTGTTCCTGATCTTAGTGGGAATGGTTTCAGTTTTTCACCATTGAGGATGATGTTGGCTGTGGGTTTGTCATATACGGCCTTTATTATGTTGAGGAAAGTTCCCTCTATGCCTACTTTCTGCAGGGTTTTTATCATAAATGGGTGTTGAATTTTGTCGAAAGCTTTCTCTGCATCTATTGAGATGATCATGTGGTTTTCTCCTTCAGTTTGTTAATATGGTGTATCACGTTGACTGATCTGCGTATACTGAAGAATCCTTGCATTCCTGGAATAAACCCCACTTGATCATGGTGTATGATCCTTTTAATGTGCTGTTGGATTCTGTTTGCTAGTATTTTGTTGAGGATTTTTGCATCAATGTTCATCAGTGATATTGGTCTGTAGTTTTCTTTCTTTGTGACATCTTTGTCTGGTTTCGGTATCAGGGTGATGGTGGCCTCGTAGAATGAGTTATTTTGGAAGAGTTTGAGAAGGATAGGTGTTAGCTCTTCTCTAAATGTTTGATAGAATTCGCCTGTGAAGCCATCTGGTCCTGGGCTTTTGTTTGTTGGAAGATTTTTAATCACAGTTTCAATTTCAGTGCTTGTGACTGATCTGTTCATATTTTCTACTTCTTCCTGGTTCAGTCTCGGCACGTTGTGCATTTCTAAGAATTTGTCCATTTCTGCCAGATTGTCCATTTTATTGGCATATAGTTGCTTGTAGTAATCTCTCATGATCCTTTGTATTTCTGCAGTGTCAGTTGTTACTTCTCCTTTTTTCATTTCTAATTCTATTGATTTGAGTCTTCTCCCTTTTTTTCTTGATGAGTCTGGCTAATGGTTTATCAATTTTGTTTATCTTCTCAAAGAACCAGCTTTTAGTTTTATTGATCTTTGCTATCATTTCCTTCATTTCTTTTTCATTTATTTCTGATCTGATCTTTAAGCTGTCACTGTTTGCAGATGACATGATACTATATATAGAGAATCCTAAAGATGCTACCAGAAAACTACTAGAGCTAATGAATGAATTTGGTAAAGTAGCAGGATACAAAATTAATGCACAGAAATCTCTTGCATTCCTATACACTAATGATGAAAAATCTGAAAGTGAAATTAAGAAAACACTCCCATTTACCACTGCAACAAAAAGAATAAAATATCTAGGAATAAACCTACCTAAGGAGACAAAAGACCTGTATGCAGAAAATTATAAGACACTGATGAAAGAAATGAAAGATGATACAAATAGATGGAGAGATATACCATGTTCTTGGATTAGAAGAATCAACATTGTGAAAATGACTCTACTACCCAAAGCAATCTACAGATTCAATGCAATCCCTATCAAACAACCACTGGCATTTTTCACAGAACTAGAACAAAAAATTTCACAATTTGTATGGAAACACAAAAGACCCCGAATAGCCAAAGCAATCTTGAGAACGAAAAATGGAGCTGGAGGAATCAGACTCCCTGACTTCAGACTATACTACAAAGCTACAGTAATCAAGACAGTATGGTACTGGCACAAAAATAGAAATATAGATCAATGGAACAGGATAGAAGGCCCAGAGATAAACCCACGCACATATGATCACCTTATCTTTGATAAAGGGGGCAAGGATATACAGTGGAGAAAAGACAGCCTCTTCAATCAGTGGTGCTGGGAAAGCTGGACAGGTACATGTAAAAGTATGAGATTAGAAGACTCCCTAACAACATACACAAAAATAAGCTCAAAATGGATTAAAGACCTAAATGTAAGGCCAGAAACTATCAAACTCTCAGAGGAAAACATAGGCAGAACACTCTATGACATGATCCTTTTTGACCCACCTCCTAGAGTAATGGAAATAAAAACAAAAATAAACAAATGGGACCTAATGAAACTTAAAAACTTCTGCACAGCAAAGGAAACCATAAACAAGACCAAAAGAGAACCCTCAGAATGGGAGAAAATATTTGCAATTGAAGCAACCGACAAAGGATTAATCTCCAAAATTTACAAGCAGCTCATGCAGCTCAATAACAAAAAAACAAACAACCCAATCCAAAAATGGGCAGAAGACCTAAAGAGACATTTCTCCAAAGAAGATATACAGATTGCCAACAAACACATGAAAGGATCCTCAACATCACTAATCATTAGAGAAATGCAAATCAAAACTACAATGACATATCATCTCACACCAGTCAGAATGGCCATCATCAAAAAATCTAGAAACAATAAATGCTGGAGAGGGTGTGGAGAAAAGGGAACACTCTTGCACTGTTGGTGGGAATGTGAATTGGTTCAGCCACTATGGAGAACAGTATGGAGGTTCCTTAAAAAACTACAACGAGAACTACCATACGACCCAGCAATCCCACTACTGGATATATACCCTGAGCAAACCATAATTCAAAAAGAGTCATGTACCAATATGTTCATTGCAGCTCTATTTACAATAGCCAGGACATGGAAGCAACCTAAGTGTCCATCGACAGATGAATGGATAAAGAAGACGTGGCACATATATACAATGGAATATTACTCACCCATAAAAAGAAACGAAATTGAGTTACTTGTAGTGAGGTGGATGGACCTAGAGTCTGTCATACAGAGTGAAGTAAGTCAGAAAGAGAAAAACAAATACCGTATGCTAACACATATATATGGAATCTAAGAAAAACAAACAAACAAATAAAGGTCATTAAGAACCTAGGGGTAAGACGGGAATAAAGACACAGACCTAGTAAAGAATGGACTTGAGGATATGGGGAGGGGGAAGGGTAAGCTGTGACATACTGAGAGAGTGGCATGGACTTATAAATACTACCAAATGTAAAATACATAGCTAGTATTTTATGTGGGAAGCAGCCACATAGCGCAGGGAGATCAGCTCAGTGCTTTGTGACCACCTAGAGGGGTGGGATAGAGAGGGTGGGAGGGAGGGAGACGCAAGAGGGAAGAGATATGGGAACATATGTATATGTATAACTGATTCACTTTGTTATGCAGCAGAAACTAACACACCTCGTAAAGCAATTATACTCCAATAAATATGTTAAAAAAAACCATGACTGGACATCTTAACCAACCAAACGTTCTATTCTAGTGCCAGCCTCTACAGCAAGTGTCTCCTGCCTAATCCAGACCTCAGTGGTGCCCCTTTGACAAGCTGCTGCAGCCCCTGCTGTCTGGCCCATGAAGTTAGTCCACACGTCCCTGGACCGTGCCAAGGCACAATCTTGCCTCCCCAGAGCCAATGTCCGTGTCTCCAGGGAGGCCTGACCATTCCAAAGGCCCTGCTTCCCTTATGACACACAACACTGGGCAGAGCTCATGGAAATAAATTTTTTTTTTTTTTTTTTGCTGCGGTACACGGGCCTCTCACTGTTGTGGCCTCTCCCGTTACGGAGCATAGGCTCTGGACGCGCAGGCTCAGCGGCCATGGCTCACGGGCCCAGCTGCTCCGCGGCATGTGGGATCCTCCTGGACCGGGGCATGAACCCGTGTCCCCTGCATCGTCAGGTGGACTCTCAACCACTGCACCACCAGGGAAGTCCCGTAAATAAATATTTTTTGATAGATAGAAGACAGGGAATCCAAACAGTACTGTTCTCCACTTCATTCAAATTAGAGAACGAATAGACATTCCCTTTGAGAATACTCTCTCTCTCTAAAGAATGATGAAACAAAAAGTCAACAACCTTCAGAGGTTAGAATTTTCATCGCTGTTTTACAGATGAAGGAACGGAGCCTCAGAGAAGCGAAGTAACTACCCCACGTTTGCACATCTAGAAAATGTCAGTATCAACACTGGAGTCAAGCCTGGGCACTGGTGGCTTCTCCACGCTGTTGGGGGAGGTGAAGCCCACCAGTTACGGACTAGTGTGTGCGGTATCATCCCCCTGGTCGTGTTGCTCCTCTCCACCAAGGATAACCTACCCGATCCTCTGAGCCTCTCCCTGCCGAACTGCCATCCCCACTTCCTCTCCCTGCGCTGCCTTCCGGGACCCCTCTGACCCATCACGCTCTTCCCTCCTGAACGTAATACAGCACTGCTGGTATCCAGCGCTGCTTTCTGAAGGTAACATCCCTTTCCTTGTGTGAGCAGACTGGCTATAGGTAGCCCCTCCACCCATGGAGCAGGAAATGCATCTCGGAGATGTACCCCCAGTGGCAAGTGCTCACTGTGCCCTTGGTTATTGGATGAAACTGTGGAGAATATGGTCCCACAGCCCCCCTCTTAGACGGTAGCACTCTGATTTCACATAAGTGGAGACGTCACAGCCCAGACCCCGTGGCTGCAGTCAGGCACCTCCAAGGCGGCTGCCAGGTCCAGACCATCCGGCTAGGCTGCCCGCAGGGCGTCGGTTCCACCTAGTCCATGCCTCTGTGGGGATGGGATTTCTGAACATACTGGAAGGACCACATAGTTTTGCACCAGAGCTGCAGAGGCAGGGTGGAAGGCCCCCCTCCTACCGGCTTCCTCCCCACCCAGGCCTGCAAAGCCCAGGGCCCTGGGGAGTCAGGGGTGGGGGATTAGCCAGAATGCAGGCTCGAGGGGGAGCGAGGGAGGTGCCGTCTCTGCCGCTGTCCTCGGGGCTGCAGGAGCCCTTTGGGATCCCCCGGCCAGAGGCACAGACTGCCCAGGGCTTCTCCTTCCAAACCAAGAAACTCTCCTACAAGGGACACAGCTCCTCCAGGTCACACAAAGGAGGAAACCACACAACGCCGTCACTGTGACCTTGTGGCCCAGAGACAGGCAGGGGGGTCACTCACCATCAGCAGCAGCAGCATCACCTTGTAGGTGGGAGGGGCTGGAGAAACAAAGGCATAAAAGGACACAGTCGCTACCCTCAGAAACATAATCTAGTCAGGGAGGTAGGTACAATGTTAAAAAAAAAAAAAAGAAAAGTATATATTTTTAAGACCACAGCTAAGGGTATAAATTCAGATGGCCACTGTGCCCACTGGGACACCAGGAGCTCAGAGCAGGGAGAGTGACTGGGCTGCAGAGGTCAGAGGCTGACCTGAGGTTAGGAGCACAGGAGCCTGAGGTGCAGGCAGCTGGTGAGGCAGTGTGACCTTGGGCAGGTTCGTAGACATTTCTGAACTTTGGTTTCCTCGTCTCAAAAACTGGGATGTTAATAATGCCTACTTCATTACACCGCTGTGAGACTTCAGTGAGATCGTGTGTATGATAAGCATCTAAACAGCAAGGTCCACGATGTGTGCAATCCACCCTTCTACCACATTGGTGCCAGGTGAGCGCTCTGCAGTGGGTCGCTGCTGCCGCTACTTATAGCACAGGTGGCCCTCGGTCTTGAAGGATGGGGGAGCACGCCATGAGAGTGGGCTGAGCAAAGATGCAGAGGCAGGACGTATCTAGCACAGAACAAACAAGTCCATCATGTTCCACGTGGGTAAGTCTTCAGGAGGGGTTAGGGATCTGCCTGGGGTCTCCCAGAGATTCCCAGGCAGAGGGAGCCTAGGCCCTCCATGTAACAGCTGTGCCCTTTTCCCTGGCCCATGCTGGTACCAGAGGGCCCCAGTCCTTCCTTCCAGAGAAGGGAAAAGCAGAAGCAGAAGGTTAGGAGGAAGGCTGGGCCCAGCATTGGTCCACTGACTCCTGAGGCTAAGCTCCACCCTGCTCTGCTGAGGAAAGACTTCACAGAGCCTGGGGTCCAGTTGGGGAAGATGAACAATTAGGTAAGCAGAGAAAGCCAACCGAGAGATGTGCAGGATGGTGAGGAAACAGCCGTCAGGGCCGCGGGTGCACACGTATACAGGCTGATACCCACACATATGTATTCCCCCCCACTCCCAGACATGGCACAGAGAGGTCCACCAGAGCAGGGACACGTGCACAGAGGGACACACTGGCGTCATGTGTGCACACAAGCAGTACGGAGATGCACACATCTTCAAGATGCTCCTTGAAGGAGCTTGAGTGCTACCTTCAAGGGTAAGAAGGGCTTTCCTGGGCTGCTGTCTTGAGATGTGTGTCTTGTTCAATGCCCAAGGGTGGCTGGCTTAACCAAGGGAGGCGGCATGGGGCTGAAGTCCAGCCCCTATCCTTGCTTCCCAAGCTGTGGACCTTAATTTAGGGCTGTGTCCACCAGGAAGAAAAGGCTCCTTTTTCCTTGTGTAAAAGCATCACTTTGGGCTTCCCTGGTGGCGCAGTGGTTGAGAGTCCGCCTGCCGATGCAGGGGACGCGGGTTCGTGCCCCAGTGCGGGAGGATCCCACATGCCGCGGAGCGGCTGGGCCCGTGAGCCATGGCCACTGAGCCTGCGCGTCCGGAGCCTGTGCTCTGCAGCGAGAGAGGCCGCAGCGGTGAGAGGCCCGTGTACCGCAAAAAAAAAAAAAAAAAAAAAAAAAGCATCACTTATTCAGCAAGCCATACAGCCCTGGGGCTGCATCTCCTGCTAAGGGTAGCTTTTTCCTATTTGTGCAGATTCCCAGCGCGCCAGTACTGCTTCTGCACCTGCCTTGTTCACAGCTGAGTTCCCAGCACCCAGCGTGATGCCTGGCAGGTAACAGGTGTTCAATAAATACTTGTTGAATGAACAAAAGGTGCATTCAGAGGGTAGACCCAAGTGCACACACAGGGGCACACACACAACACACACACACAGACGTACAAACAGGGATCCTCAGAGAAGCAGGAACAGGCAGAAGAGCGCCTGCAGGCAGAAGAGCGCTGACGGGGGGAAGCATGGGCAGAACCTGACTATTCAGAGAAGGCGGGGAGGGCAGTCAGGGAGTGGGGATATTGGGACAACAGGAGGAGAGGCCCAGAGTGGGCTATGCACCCCAAATCCAGGAAGCTGCAGGAAAAATCCCTTGCTTGTGTGTCATGCTTTACAGTTCGTAGATGACTTTCGCAGCTCACTTCACATTTGGGAGAATGAAGCCCGAGGGGAAGGAACAAGCCTGAAGTCAGAGTCTCTCCTGTCTGCGCCCAGTAAGTGTGGATGACTGTACCAGAAAGGCCTCCGTGTGCCAGGCGTGGAGGACCTTGAGCACCAGGCTAAGACGTTTGCACTGAGGAATAAGGAGCCATGGGTAGCTCTGGAGCCCTGTGGCCACCACGCCCACAATTCACAACATAATCCTTGTGCCTCCAGAGGCCTAGAGGCTAAGGTACCCCATTCCCATGTAACAGACAATAAATCCTAGATAGCTTTTTAAAAACTAGATGCTCTGTGACATGGATGTACACACATGAGCCCGCACAGAGGGGCGCATACACAGAGACCCCCAGAAAACGGTGCTGTTGACCAGAACCTCCTCTGCCATCACAGAGAGGCCTCTGCCTGCACCCTAGAGCACAGACAGGTGCTCACAGGCAGGCCACAGACAGCACAGCAGGGGGCCCTTTGGTTTGGGTGGATGGGGGCATAGGGGTGGATTGACCGTTTGTCCTTCTGTCTCAGAGGGGTCCATGAGAAGCTTACAAGGCGGTCAGCGAGCCAGACCCTTGGCCCTGAGCTCTCCTGGGCGAGGCCAGGCCCTTCCCTGCAGCACAATGTGTCTCAATCCCTTGGGTTGAACTTCAGCTTCTGCTTTGCCAAGTCCTTTCCCGGTCTTGGTATCATCCGAGCCTCGGCCCAGCCCTGAGAGGCAGTAATATTATCTCCCCTGGAAGCGGAGAAGACAGACCTGGCCTGACCAAGGGCAAGCGGTGAGCTAGCAGGCCTGTACCCCTGAGCTAAGCTCCCCGGTGCAAGGCCTTGCTCTTGAAGGGCTCTGCCAGACCCTCTGCTCTCCTGTCGCCCAAACCCCTCCAGTGACAAGCCTCACAGAAACGCTATAAGGATGTGGGGTGAGGTCTGTGGTGGGTGGAGGATTTGCAGGAGAAAGACCCAGACACAGGGGTCTCTGCGGGAGCTGAGAAGAGCAGAAAGGAGGGAGCTCAGACGCCCTCTCTCCATCCCTCCTTTCTACTCCTCCATCCCCTAGGACTCACATGCTTAGGACTGGGAAGGGACTGTGGTGACCTGCCCCCCTCAGGCCTCAGCACTTTGGGGTGCCCTGCAGGGTGGAAAGCTGATTAGCACCCACATGCACATCGTTTGTACAAGGCCAGTGGTCAACTTGATGTTGGCTATACTCCAGCAGGCGAGACTGAAGTTAGATGTGAAGAAGGACTTTCTGTCTCTGAAGCGGAAATAGTCTGTGGGTCCAAGGAGAAGAGGCAGGAGTCGTGATTCTGAAATTTATTAGGACAGACCAGCTAGGGTTGGGGTGGGAGGTGAGGCCTGTGGGCTGTCATCTAATTCTTTGGCTCTCAAAACTTGCTGATAGAAATGATAACAAGCACCATTTGCATTGCACATCTCTGTTCACAAGCTACTGTCAGCTACAGCTCATTTCTGTCAATTAATGGATCCATCTGGGAGAAAGAATGGTATAGAGGATCGAGAGACTGAGCCGTTCGTGGCTGCCTACAGGCAAATGTAACTCCATCATGTTCTCATTGTTTGGCTTGGGGCCAGGCTGTTAATTCCTCTGAGCCCCAGTTTTCCCGTTTGTAGAATAGGGATAAAAAGTAGTACCCACCCCCGGGACTTGAGGGTTAAAGGAAGTTGTTAGCATGATGCCTGGCCCCCAGGGGAGTTCAGTACATGCATCAATCAATTAACTGATTGATGCCCTCTCTCCAAATAGAACGTTGGCTGCAAAATTGGCTTCAGTCCTCCCAGAGTCCTCCTCGGGGCCAAGGGTGACCGTTACCATCCCCAGGGCAGAGCTACAGATCCCAAGACTCCAAAAGAGCGAGTGACTGTCCCGATCGCATCGCGTAAACCCAGGGCCCTCGCCCATACCCTCTGTTCTTTCCCTGCACTGTTTGTTGATCCTGCTGTCCTGTCATGCAGCACCTGGGGCAGGTGTGGAGTGGGGATGCTGGGAAGGAGGGTGGGAGGAGGCCCTTAGCTTCAGAACTGGGTGCTGCTCGGCAGTTACTATACTCACACAGCACCAAGTCTGGTCACATCTCCTCTGATGCAGATTATGTAACCATGCGGATCTATGGTTACATAAATGAGAAGGGGGTTGAAAGGGGCGTGAGGGAACTTTCTGGGGATGTCGGGGAGATACTGGACCATTTGGGTGGTAGCTGCGCCCAAATTGTCAAAAATGGTCAAACTGAGATGTGCATTTTATTGTATGTTAATTTATCAAATGGTACCAAGTTTTGATATGGGGGCTCTTTGAGCTCAAAAGGGGTTCAACTTGCTCTGCAGTGGGTATAGGGACCCCCGCTGGAGTAGAGATGTCACCCGCATCTGCTGGCAGAATGCACACACAAGCACACACGAACACACACAAACCCAGATGCGGGAAAGTGATGGGGAAAGGGCTGGGAAGCGTAGGACACTAGAAGCTGGCCTCCCAAGGTCTGCTCCAGGCTCCTGTTTGCCCCGTAGAGCCCAGCACCGTTGAGGGCACCAGAAGCATGTGGGGTGGGAGTGGGGGCGGAGAAGAACATGCCCTGAGCTGCAGCTGGAGTGAACTGGCCGTCACTCCAACTTCACTGCCCCCCGGCCATTTTCTGGGCCTCCCCTTCCTGGGAGCCCTCCAGAAACCCTGCTGGGCTGAATCGGCTCTCTGTCTAGGACCAGGGCATTCATCCACGAATTGAGATGCTGGAGCTGAGTCAGAGGACAGGGGAAGCTTCAAGGACGTGAGGGCGAGCACGCTGGTGCTGCCCACGCCTCCCAGCCCGCCCAGGCCCCAGCAGCGGTCCAGCCACATCCCGGGCTGCCCTGGCAGGCCCTCCATGCAGAGCCCATGACCACACAGGCTCCTGGGTGGCCCATGCTGCCCTCACCACAGCCTGCCCGCTGGGACAGAGGGAAGGACCCTGGGCCCGGCTAAGGAGGAGCTGGTGCAGGGTGAGATGCTGCTGGTGGGGGTGGGCTGTGGGGGTGTGGGGATTGAGCTCTCAGGGTTTTAACATCTGTTTTTGGCATTTAAAAAAATTTATAAGATGCATCATGGAGAAAAAAAAATTGGGGAATCATCTGCTATGCTGGCTTATCCAGACCGTTTATTCACTTATTTTTCCAACAAAGTATTTAACTGGAAGCTTATTCTATGTAATGTTCTGTACTAAGCACTTAGACTCTATACAAAGATGGATAATAGAATCTTCATTTTCATGGTGTTTACAACCCAATTAGGGAGACAGACAGGTAACAACTCACAATTGTGAAAGAAAAGGAAATCAGTGCTAACAAGATGTTACAAGCAACTAGCAACAGGGGTCCAGTATTGGGTCAATTCAAGCTGGAGGACTTCAGAGAAGGCTGAGAAGGGAAAGAAAGTCTGGGTAGTGTGGACCGGAGCCGTGAAAGCTGAGTGTACCCCGTGAGGGGCCCAGAGTGAGCAGAGATGAGGAAGGCTGGAAGGGTGCACTGGGATCTCAAATAGCTGAACCTCTACAGATGGTGGGTCTGGCTGATGAATGGGGACCTCAGGAGGTCCACCAGTCCACTCCAGGATGAGGAGATCAGCTTACCTTGGGACCCCCATCTCCCTGTTCATAGTTGGTTGGATCAGGCTAGGTAGCTGCTCCAAGTCCTGTCCATGAGATGGGCTGGCAAGAACTCTCTGCCCAGGGAATACTGGGACTGATTGGGTCAATAGATCCTTTCCCTGTGCCAGGGGGTGGGAGTGTTAAAGTAGCGACAGAAAAAGGAAAGGTTATTGGTTTGCGGTGAGAGTGAAAGGAAGAAGGCCACGAGGGAGGAGAAGGAGGGCGAGTCCTTCTGTAGCAAGAGCTGAGCTCAAGTGCTGAGAAGGCCATGAGGTGGCCAGGCTCTGAGCCCCTAAACTGTACTCCAGCCTCAGGAACCCTGACCCTGTGTCCACCTTGGTCTTTCTTGGTGGCTTTTCCTGGCTTCTGCCAGATCTAGCCACGTGGTTGACGTTTGCGTTGCCCGATTTCCCCGTGCTCCTACCCACCTCCCCACCCCTGTTGCAGGAGGCCACCTGACTTTACAACAAACACCGTAATGAAACAAGCACCTTGGAGAGCAGGCTGAGAAGCTGGAGTTCTAGTCTGTGGGCAGCGAGGCACTTGGAATATATTCTGAGCTGTTTAGGAAGCAGTTTGGAGAGCGGGATAGAGCAGGCCAGGGCTGGAGGAGGGGACAGCAGTCCGGAGGCTCTCTCTGGGCACAGCAGAGAGGACCTGAAGGGGAACGGGGCGGTGGCTGTGGGGTAGAGCCCCGTGCACGGACTTCACAGAGACTTATGGAGGTGAAATCGATCAGATCTGGTGATAGGTAGATGGGGTTTGGGGGTGAGAGGAAACAGTCAAAGACCCCTGGGTATAGAAACCATGAGGGGGAATGGGTTTGGGAGAGAGACTGGGTTGAGTGGCAGGACGTTTTGTGACATTCAGACGGAGCTCAGGAGGGAGATCTGCATCAGGACGTGGAAAGATGGCAGGTGTGACGAGCATATTTTCAACCAGGAAGCACGACCAACCTCTCAGGTGGGCTGAGATGAAGCCGTAAGCTGAGTGACGCTGTTTGGAACTCTGCCCCTCCTCCTGGGTCTAGATAAGGAGTTCCCAAAGGGTAGAGGCACAAAGGCATCCAAATGTGATTGAGATGACCCAATAAAAGAGTGGGCAACAGACTCGAACAGGAACTTCACAAAACAGGACATCCCAGCCAGCCACAAAAAACACATGAAATGAGCTCACCAGGCCCACCTCTAACATTTACGGGACCCAGAGCTCGTAAGTCTAGTGACAGCCCAGTTAACATAAATTTCAATATTTCAGTTATAAACTGAGTCAACAAACTATTAAGTGAAATATATTTTATCCTCCTAACTCCACAAATGCACATTCACAGTGACCTGGAAGACTAGGTTCAAACTGAGAACTTTCAGATTCCTGGGAGGTCATGCCCGGATGTGGTGGTCAGAGGCCCCAGTCCCAGGCCCTCAGTCCACTCTCGTCTTCTTGCTACTCCCAGCAACATCCTGCATTGCAGAGGACCTCACACTCATCTGGGGACACTCCAACCTACATGTCCAATGTCCACCCACAGCCAGCAAACTTGTGCCCTGCAGCCAACCTTGAGACTAGAGATAGTGTCCATGCCTGGTACAGTCCCCCCTGGGAAAACAGGCCTGGGGAAGTGGCCCGTGCAGGTTCTGGAACCTGGTCTGGGGACACGGGGGCAAGAAATTCGAGTCCTAAGTACCGGCTTTATCCCTAACTGGATAACTTAACCTGTCTGGTCATTATAAGGACTCAATAAAACCTCCTCTACTAGGTTGCTATGAGGTAAGAACATTATGTAACTCTAAATCCTCATTCAAATGTTAGTCCAATAAATTTAACGGTGCTAGACTGGGCACTAACCTGACAGCTTGGCCCGGGCCTGTGGGGTGTCACCCGGCATGGTGACAAGCTGAGAGGGGGCAGGGCTCCAGCCGAACGCCTCTTGCAGCCCCACTGGGGAAGGGAAGCAGGCAGCTAACCGGCACCCGCCACAGCCTGAGGGCCAGATGGGCAGGAGCCTCCGTGCCCTCTGCCCCCCCCCGGCCCCAGGCCGATGCACGGCCTTGGCTAGGAGGCCTGACTGGACTTGGAGCTCTGGCCCTGGCCATGTGTTTGGTAACAGGATTCTGGCCCCTGCAGCGTATCTGCCAACTGGGCTGGCTCACAGCTTGGGGAGGGCGGTGTGTGTGCCAGAAGCGGGGAGACCTATTTTTGCTTTAGCCACAGGCCAGTGGGCCGAAAAAAAGGTTAAATTAAGATGACTGGTTTTTTCTCAGCATCTGAAGAGTGCAACTCGTCTACTTTTTAACAGAAGTGATTAGAGAATCTCTTCAGGGAGAACAAGGAATCCGAAACGTGTGTAGGTCTGCATGAGGCAGGCGAAGTGGGAGACAAGGTAAAGGGTTGTGGACGGAAAGAGAAGGCAGGGAAAAGGGAGGGAGAAGGACAGAGGGAGAGAGGGAGGGGAAAAGGGAGCGAGGAAGAGAGAGCCGGGACAGACAGACAGAGATACACGGAGAGAGAGGACAGAGGCAGAGACCAAGGGAGACAGCTGGACAGAGAAAGGAAAGATTCGGTGGGTCTGAGGACCGCATCGCAAGAGGTCAGGAGGTGATGCGTATTCAGACGTGACGTCATCCTGGCAAGGCACCATTCTAGCTCCTCAGTTACTCCTCTCTGCAACCCCACAAAGGGTCCATTCTCAGTGAACGAACCCGAGCAGTCCATCAAAGAGGAAGCTATTCTTTATCACCCCAAATATTGTCTCAAGCCAAGGGGGTTCACTCTCCTCCACTGTCCCTGTCATTTCCTTGAACAAGGGCAGGAAGAGCGTTAACCTGGGGAAGACTCTGGTAGACGGCGCCCAGCCCACCTCGTGGCGAAGACAGACAAGGAAAGGTATCTTCTTCCAAAGAACTTTCCAGAACAGCAGGGTCCCAGGCCCAACCAGGGCAGACCTAACACCTGGACCCAGGGGCAGCTATTCCCCGAGATGAGATTTGAGAAGCGCCAAGGAGACAGCCTTACCCCAGAGGATCTCCTCCACTGCCTGTGAGGGCTCTGACCCTGACAGCAAGGTAACAGCCCCCAATGGAGCCAGAGTCTGGAAGCCTAGCTGCGGGTCCCCAGCAAAGCTTTCCAAGTCCCGATTTCCCATCCTAAAGAGGGGTAATATTCGTTTCTTGCCCATTTCCCAGCATTGCCAAAGGACGTGCAAGATGATAGCCCAGAGTTTGAATCTGACTCTACCACTAACTAGCCGGGTGATCCTGTTCCCTTACCTATAATAAGAGAGAAAACAGAGTTGTGACAATGAAGAAAAGTAATGTTTGTAAATATTTTGCACAAATTGGCAGCCAATAGAAAGTACGTCGGTCCTTCCCCTAATGTAAGCTGTAAAACTAAAACATTATTATGATTCCTTTGTGTGTAGGGACTCGTATCACCCTCTGGACCCAATGCATATATTCCTGGGAGGGAAACACACCTAACCTGTGGTTAACATCTTTTCACAAATATTTTCCAATAGGACGGGCAGTTGAGAGCAAGTTTCTGATTTTTTTTTTTCAGGAAATGAAACTAATTTAATCTTGAAATATCAGCTTGGTAGTGATTATCAGTATCGACTGGTAATTAACTGTGTTATCCAAAAAGCCCAACAAGTCCTAATTAGTATGAAAAGGCTATTGAATTCATTAATGATTTATACAACTATTCTGAGCATACAAATAATCTCTGGTTTTATACCCACGACATTTCAGAATTCTGTAAACCGTGAGTCATTCAATGCGATTAATGTGGCAGTAATGTGTACTACAACACAGCACAGGGAAAGTTTGATAAAGATGGGTCAGAAATTGGTCCAAGGTTGGGCACTGCCTGGGTTCAACCAGGTAAGCAGTCAGTTCTTCGCCTGGCAAAATCTAACACATTCGTTAAGAATCAACCCAAATGTCACCGTTTCAGTGATGCCTTCCCAATCAGAGAGTTGTCCCACCAGTCTTCATCTCTAACCATTCTATTGCATTTCTCACATCTTACGGCAATTATTAGCTGCATCCTCTACCAAACTGAATTCTTTGAGAGCAATAATTGCATCACATTTGACTCCGGATCACCAGCCCCTGGCATGGTGCCTGGTCCAGAAAAGGCACTCTAGGTTAATTGAATAGATACCCAGGCTTGCCTCCCTTCTGGGGAAACCAGAAAATAGAAATATGTAACCTCTTGAGAGGATCCCCTCGTTATCAAAACAAAAGCCCTTTCACTTTTGTCGTCTTTACAAATTATGAGTTTGTATGCCTATCATTTCATTTACACGTCAAAATCATCCCATGCGGTAGATAAGAAAGGTACTGTGCCCCATGTGACAGCTGAGAAAAAGAACTAAGAAAGGCTAAAGGATCTACTCAAGGTCACACAGCTAGTGAAGAGCTGAGCCAGGATCGGCACCCAGGTCTCCTGAATTCTAGTCCAGGATAAATCTGCTGAGGTCTTATTGGGTCAGGGAAATCCAGGCCAGCTGGGAAAAGAAATGGGAGATATTATTTTCTAGGTTTTTTTTTTTTTTAAGCTAAAGAGCTACATACTTTTTTATTTTTTTTAAAGAAAGCATGGTTAAAAAGAAAGAAAAGAAAGCCCAATAGGTGAAACATACAAAACATCTAAAAGCACATGGGAATGTTCTAGGAATTTATTTTTTTAAGTTCAAACGTATTCTATTTCATCATCAAGTCGATGAATGAGGACAGCAAAGCTGATGTACATCACACAAAAATGTAGTCAAGATTAGACATGACCTCTGCAGCCAAGTGAGCCTCATTATCAAATGAATTTTGTATTGTGTTTTGAATCACAATCAAAAGCTGCTTAGTTTGACAGCTTACATTAGAGAAGGTAGCTAAGTACTTTCTAATGACCATCAAGTAGGGGCGAGATCATTACACACATTACTTCTCTCCATTTGTCATACAATGGACTCACACTACAAATACTGCTAGAAACTTTTTTTTATATTAAAGTATCTTGCCCTCTTTGGTATGAGCACATACAGAGCAGTCTCTCTTCTTAATGGTGCAGAGTATTGCGTGTGCTTATATGGACGGAATGTTTGCGTCCCTCCAAAATTCACGTGTTGAAACCTAATCCCCAATGTGATGGTATTTGGATGTGGGGCCTTTGTGAGGTGGATCAGGTCATGAGGGTGGAAACCTGATGAATGGGACAAGTGTCCTTATGAAAGAGACCCCCAGAGAGCTCCCTCACCCCTTCTGCTATGTGAGGACCCAGAGAGAAGACTGTCTGTGAACCAGGAAGCAAGCTCTCACCAGACGCCAAATCTGCCGGTGCCTTGACTTCGGACTGCTCAACCTCCAAATTTGTGAAGATAAATTTCTGTTCCTTATAAGCCACCCAGTCTACGGTATTCTCTTACAGCAGCCCGAATAGACTAAGATACCATGAGAAGGATGTATCATTATTTGTCTAGCTAGTCCTGCACTGAGAAACATCTGTGTGATTTCCAGTGAACACCTTTGAATACAGAATGTGTACTTGTGACCTATGTATGAAGAATAAACTCCCAGAAGAGGTGATGCTCAAAGAGCAGGTGCATTATACATTTTCATAGATATTTCCAAGTTAGCCTTCAACAAATACTGCCCCATCTCCTGCTGATCTACACCCACCTTCACCAATGATGAGTACAACTTTGTGCCAATATGCTACGAAAATCAGCATGGCATTGCTTTAATTTGCATTTCTTTAATTAGGAATGAAATGGAGCATTTCTTCATGTGTCTACTGAGGATTACATTTCTTTTTTCTGTTTCTGTAATGTCTATTCATATTCTTTGTCTATTTTCCTCTAGGTCTTATCTTTTCTCCCTTTTGTATTTATGTATCTCTTTGAATATTAAGGGGGTTTCCACCCCTCCTGTCAACCAAGACCTCTATATCCAGCAAAACTGTCCTTCAAAAGTGAAGGAGAAATCGAGACATTCCCAGATAAATAAAAGCTGAGGGAGTTCAGTGACCATCTGAGGGGCCGTCTTGTGGGCAATGTCTATGTCAAATTCTGGCATGAGGGGGATGCAGCTCAGGGAATGGCTGAACTCGATAACCATTGGTTCAACAGCCAGACTGTTCATGCCAAGCTGTCTCCTGTCACTGACTTCTGGGAGCCATGCTGTCGGCAGATGAGGGAAGGTATCTATGGTGGCTTCTGCAATTTCGTGCACTGTAACCCGTCTCCTGGAACCTCTAGCAGCAGCTCCAAGGGTAGGGACCCAGGCACAGGTGCCTCAGGACCAGCCTTCCAAGACTTCTCTTACCTTAAGGTCCTTATACCCAGAGCTGAACCTAATCCTATGCCTCAATAACAATGTCTCAAACATTTTGTACCCTAAGACTAGCCCTGAGCTCCATCCCAAGACCAGCACCTAAGTCCAAATTTTAAAAAACCCTTTTAAGGTTTTCTATCTCTTTATTGATATTTCTATTTTGTTCACACATTGTTTTCTTGACTTTCTTCAAATATCCCTTTGGTTCTTGAAGTATCTTTAAGTTGGTTGTTTTAAAGTCTTTGTCTAGTAGATCTGCCTCTAGGTCTTTTTCAGGGATGGTTTCTGTTGATTTTTAATGTTTTCCCTTTGAATAGGCTATACTTTTCTGTTTCTTTGTATGCCTTGTGATTTTTTTGTTGAAAATTGGACATTTGATTCAAATAATGTGATAACTCTGGAAATCATATTCTGCCCCCTTCTCCAGAGTTTGCCACTTTTAATTATTATTTTTGTTTGTTGTTTTTCTTTTTTAAGCAACTGCAGGCTGTCTCTGTGCCAGGGATCTGCCTGAGGTATAAACTTAAGGTCCTCTCAGGTCTCTCCTGAGCCTTCACCTTTCCCTGTGCATGTGTGGTCACTTTCTAAGTTTTCTCATTTACGAAGTTGCTTTTTTTTTTTTTTCTCTTTTGCAGTACCTGGGCCTCTCACTGTTGTGGCCTCTGCTGTTGCAGAGCACAGGCTCCGGACGCGCAGGCTCAGTGGCCATGGCTCACGGGCCCAGCCACTCCGCGGCATGTGGGATCTTCCCGGACCGGGGCACGAACCCGTGTCCCCTGCATCGGCAGGCGGACTCCCAACCACTGCGCCACCAGGGAAGCCCCCAAAGTTGCTTTTTAATATCATAGTCTTTAATGTCTCTGGCGCCCAAGAGGGGAAAAGAGAAAAATGGAAGGGAGGAAAAAGAGGATGTCAGCCCTTCAAATCTCCTGGAAGTAACTTCAGTTGGAGGGAGAGGGGCTTGCAACAATGGGAGGAGATGCAACGACAATGGGTGGCAGCCTCTTTGTCTGCACTTCCATGATCAGAAGCAGCAGTCAGCTATGGGGCACAGAACCCTGATATCTGGAGGACACAGTCTTTTTTTTCTCACCCTGGTTCTCACATGCTGCATGCAGGCTTCTCCTGGAATATGTGTTCTGCTGCCTGCCATGGGGCTGGGAGTGGGGGATGGGCCACTGCAATAGCCCTAAGAGTTGAACTTGACTGAAATTAACAGTAATTTACTGTTCAACCTTTTCCTGGAATTCGCATGCCTTCAATAGACTCCAGAGTTCCAAAATAGTCACATCAGGCAGATCCTGCCAGTGCAATTGTTGTCCAGGTGGGGAGACAGATTCCTGGTGCTCCCCACTCTCCCATCTTCTCAGAATCCTTTCTATTAATTTTATTTTGATTAAATTTACATGAACATATTTGGAAGATTACACTAGTTATACAAAGCTTATTATGAAAATTAGCACCTCTACCCCCATACCTTCCATGAATTGCTGCTTCCCAGAAGCAACTAGTTTCAAACAACTTTAGTTAATTCACGTGGTATTTACTTCCACATTTCTGAGTAACATTCTTATAATGCTGTTTATTGATTTTTCAGTTCTAGATATTACCTGTTGATTTCCCACTATGGAAAATGAGGATTTAGCTCTTTTTAAACCCCTGGCCTGCCCCATCACACTTTTCATTCTTCTGTCTTCCCAATATAGTTACATTATAATTTAGTCAGGTCACTATTCTGTGTTTACATTTTTTGTGAGTTTGTAAATGCCAGTTCCAGCTGAGACATAAAGTAAACTTTGATTGCTTTACCTTTTCCTACCTAGTGTCTTGTTTTCTCTGGAATTAATACTTGCTTTATTTTCCTATTATTTTACTTTTTGGCAAACTCGACTTCAAACTCTCTCCCAGTTGTGTAAATCCCTTATTATGTTCAAACACATTTTGTGTTCTATAGATTTAATATTCTCATGGAACAACATTCTGAGTTCTCTGATCTGTTTAAGTCAGTCTCTTTTGCCCTCTGCACTTGGCACACAGCTGTTGTTCTTGGAATTCCTTTCTCCATCATTTTGGGGATTTCCTTCTCCTTTTCCTTGTATTGAATCCCTTGCTTCCTGGATCTTCTGTTTTCCCAAAGTTTCTGAGAAAGGGTGGGTGGGAGACAATTTTTTAAACTTGAATATCTAAAAATGTCTCTATTTTACATTAAAACTTGATTGATGGTTTGTCTTGGGTATAAAATGCTATATTTAAAATAGTTTAATAGAATTTTGAAAACACTATTATATTTTGTCTTACAAACATGCTTTTGAGGATTATGAAGTCATTCTGATTCTAAATGTTTATATGTGACATATTTTTTCTTCCTTTCCAGAATCTTGGGAGATTTTCTCTTTGATGTTCACTATTCTGAAATTTCATGATATGCATTGGAGATGGTCTATTTTAATCCATTGTGCTACAAACTTGAAGAGCCCTTTAATCTAGACTCTCATGAGCTTCCTATCTAGGGAATTTTCTTCTATTAGTTATTTGATTATGTTTGCCCCTTCTCATTGATCATCATCTCCTGGTATTCATGCTCTTGTTTAGTCCCTCCAAAACTGAAAGGGATGACTTGTGTGACCTGCTGGATATTGTAGAAGTGATGAGGGATGATATCCAAAGCCAGTCATGAAAGACATTTCAGCCTTTTCCTTGGTATCTTGGATCACTTGCTTAGTGAAAACCAGCTGTCATCTCAAGAAGACACTCAAGCTACCCTGTGGAGAAGCTCACATGGTGAGGAACTGAAACCTTCAACCAACAAAGACCACAAACTTGCCTATCCTATCAGGGAGTCACCTTGGAAGCAGATTCTCCAGCTATAGTCAAACCTTAAGAAAACTACAACCCTAGGCAATATCCCCACAAGAAACCCAGAGCTAGAACCATTCAGCTCCTGAACTCCTGGCCACATAAACTAGGCTGTTCTCATTCATGGGATACAGTTTGAAAAGTCTCTATACTAGACATCTATCGTTTCACTTGTTCAGCATTTCTTCTTCTGATGAAAGAATATCTCTTCTCCTCTGGGGAACCATCTTTGTGGGTTGCAGGGCTTTCTCCCTCCCCTGACTCCAGCTCAAAGGATGATTCAGACCTGATCAATGAGACTCATTTCCAGGACTTTGCTGGAACTATCACATAGTGAGTGATTACTCAACCCACAGAAGGTAAAAGCTTGGAGCTGCTGGTATCCACCCCAAACTGTGTGGAGAGAGCCTGCTCGAAAATGAAGTCAATAGAACAAAAGCAGAGCCAGTAGAAAGGTAGTGTCTTGATGAACTGCTGGAGGCATGGAATCTAGCCAGTACTAATGTTATATCACCTCTTGAGCCTCCCAGTTACCTGAACCAATACATTTCTGATTGTTTAAAAAAAAAATAGGAGATCTATGTCTTTGAAGTGTTGTATCTGCCTCTTTCCTGCCTCACTTGTTAGGTGTTTTTTTTTTTTATCATAACTGATGTTTACTTTTAACAAACATTTTTATGCATCTATCAAAATTATTATATGAGTTTGGCTTGTAATTATTAACATGATGAATTATATTGATTGATTTTGTAATGTTAGTTTTCAACCATGGACAATTTTACAAGAGACATTTTTGCTTGTCAGAAATGGGGGTGGTGGTGCTACTCGTATGTAGTGACAACAGGCCAATGATGCTGCTAAACGTTCTACAATGAACAGGTTGGTTCCCCACAACAAAGAATTATCCAGCTCCAAGTGGCAATAGTGCCCAGGCTGAAAAACTCTGGGTTAAATCAATCTCACATTACTAGTATAAGCCAAATTGTTTGACATATTTATTTGATATATGCAGCTGGGTCCAGATTGCTTTTATTTTGTGCAGGACTTTTGCATCTGTATTTCCTGTAATTTTCTTTTTCCAACTACGTTTATCTTACCTGGATATCAAGATTTTGTTAGTCTCACAAAATAAGATGGAGAGTATATACTCTTCGTGTTTTTCAGACGTATCTATAAGATTGCAATTATTCATTCCTTAGATGTTAGGTAGAACTCACCAGTGACATCCACAGTTTGGAGTCTCTTCTGTGGAAAGATTTTAAACTGCTGATTCAATTTATTTTATAATTCTATGATTGTTCAGAATTTCTATTTTTCTTTAAGTAAGCTATATTTTTCTAGGAATTTAGTTTGTATAATTTTCAAATGTAGTGAAAAAATTTTCACAGTATCACTTTATTATTTTTATAATGTCTACAGAATATGCAACGATGCGCCCTTTTTAATTTATAACATTTGTTATGTATGCTTTTATCTTTTGTTCTTGATTGGCCTAGCTAGAGGCTTATTATCTTTATTAATCTTTCCAAAGATTAATCTTTCCACTTCTAAGTTTTTAACTCTTCTCTTTGGCATGTTTGTTTTCTATTTCATTAATTCCCGCTCTGATTCTTATTCTTTCTCCCTTCTACTTTCATTGTGTTACCTTGCCATTCTTTTCCTGACTTCTTGAGATGGATGGTCTATTTCTGTTGTCTGTTGTTTCTTTAAGTTTTCATTCACTCGTTTCCTTGTACACCTGATTATTTCTTTTATCAAAGACTCGTAGACTGTATGTAAAAATTATTTTGAGGAACAGTTTTACTCCTAGAATGATGCTATCCTCCTATACAATGGATCTTTGCTTGTTGATCCTGTCAAGGACCACCTTAATCCAAGTTAAAGACTTGAGATACCCTAACCTCCAGATAATGGGAAGGAGGGCTGCAAGCTGGTGCCAGAGCTGAATTATTTCTGGTTTATTCTACCCTGAAGACACAGTGAAGAGTGCTTTAAGCAGAGCTCCTGATAACTCCTGATAAGCTCTTGGCTCTGACTTTTGTCCCCTTCTCCTGACTTCATGAGGCAACTAGGAGTTCAGGTTGTCTTTATAGCTGTTTACCCAGGTATATTATCTCAAGGCAAACATGGCTTAAAGTGGCTTGTCTTAACTCTCTGGGTTGTCCTTGTCTCCCAACAGTTCTTTAGTATTTGTCAAATTCTTTGATGTTTCTAAGATAGTTTTTAAAAATATTATCTTACTTCTTCAGCTGTTCTCAGCAGGAGGGTAGGTTGGAGACGTCTACTTCATCATCAGAGGGGAAGTCTTACCATATAACTCTTATACCTTTTGATTTGTAAGCCTTGTGAATGCCTCATCTATATAAAAAACTTTTAAAAATAGAGATTGCCACTTCTGGTGTCCTGTTTTGCATGTAAGGAGCTTGGAAATTGACACTCAATCCTAACCACAAACCAATCCTTGTTGGATACATTAGAGAGGTGAGGGCACAGGGCAAACCACTGCCCACAGATTAGAAGGACAGACAAGAGAATACAGGGAGTCTCTGCTTACCGGAATAGAGACTCATGAATGGAAACATAATGAGACCCAACGCTGGGGTAGGAAAACGTGAACTGTAACGAACAAATTGCTAGAGTCTCAGTGCAGACAAGTTTGAGGGTTAAAAAATCCGGGGGGGCTCAGTCATGGGGTGATCCCACCCTTTCGTAAATTTTACTTCCAGGAGCTTGACCAGGTTTTCATAGTAAATATCAGAGAAAAAGAATATAGGTCAGAAACTCTGACCTACAGAAAGAAAGGAAGTGCACTGAAGAAGAAATAAGTGAAAGTAAAATAAAAACTTACATTTTTCTCATTCTTAATTGAACTAACAGATAACACTTTGTTCAAAATAAAATTATATATAGTATGTATAATGTATATGTTACTCATATATGCTTAAACATAAATGAAATGAATAATAGCAATGATACAGGGGATGGGAAGGAGAAAATAGCGCTATTTTTTATAACATGTTATGTTATAACATGGTTCTCATACTACCTGTGAAGCAGTATAGTGTTATTTAAAAGTGGAATTGGATTAATTGTAAATGTATATTGCAAACTCTAGGGCAACAACTACAAAAAAGCATGCACACAAAAAAATGTGTGCTAAAAAGGGAGAGAAAATAAAATAATATAAAATGCTCAATTAAAAGCACAGAAGGCAGAAAATGAATAGAAGATAAAAATAGGGAAAAAGAACAAAGGCAACAAATAGAAAATAGTAACAAATATGACAGATATTAATCCAACTATAGCAATATTCACTTTGAACATTAATGATATACATGCATCAATCAAAAGACAAAGATTGTCAGAGTGGATCAAAAAATATGAATCTATGTTGTTTGGACAACTATATGTTGTCCAAAAGAAACCCATTTAAAATACAAAGATACATACAAATTAATAATAAATGGATGGAGAAAAATATACCTTGCTAACGCTAATCAAAAGAGAACAGGAGTAGCTATATTACCTTCAGAGAGAGCACACTTCAAAGCAAGGAAAGTTATCAGGGATAGAGAAGGGCATTACATAATGATAAAGGGGTCAACTCTCCAAGAACAATAACAATCCTTAATGTGCCTGCACCTAAAAACAGAGTAACAAATGATGTAAGGCAAAAATTAATAGAATGGCGAAGAGAAATGGGAGAATCCACTGTCATAGCTGAAGATTTTGATACCCCTCTATCAGAAATGGACAGAACCAGCAGGCAGAAGATCAGTAGGACACAGTTGAACTCAACAACACCATCAAGCAACTGGATATAATGGACATCTATAGAGTACTTTATCCAACAACAGAATACACATTCTTCTCAAGCTCACATGGAACATTCACCAAGGTAGACCATATACTGCACCATAAAGCACAACTTAACAAACTGAAAAGAATAGAAATCATATAATGTTTTGTCTACTCTCAAACCACAATGGAATTAAACTAGAAATCAATAACAGAAAGATAACTGGAAAATCCCCAATTACGTAGAGAATAAACAACACACCTTTACATAGCACGAGTCAAAGAAGAAATCTCAAGGGAAATTTTAAAATATTTTGAACTCAATGAAAATGAAAACCCAGATATCAAAATTTGTGTGATGCAGTGAAAGCACTGCTTTGAGGGAAATTTATAGTATTGAATGCACATATTAGAAAGAATAAAAAATGCTAAATAAATGGAAAACTTGAATTCATTTCTAGAACAATATAAATAGTAATAATTGATTCATGAAGAAAAGTTTTTAAATAAATAAATAAGCCAATGAGACTAAAAGAAGGTGAATCAGTAACAAAAGCCTCCTTCTCTCAAGAGATACCAGGCCCAAATGGCTTCATAAGGAAGCTGTTCCAAAGAACAGAAAATATACAATTTGTTTCAGACAATAGAAAGAGAAGAAAGGGACTTCTCTGGTGGTCCAGTGGTTAAGACTCTGGGCTTCCATTGCAGGGGCCATGGGTTCCATCCCTGGTTGGAAAATTAAGATCCCACATACAGCAGGTTGTGGCCAAGCACATTAGTCAGATTTTGCTGTGATAGTGCCGCGCAACAAATAACACCTCAAATTCCAGTGATTTACAGTTATTTCTTACTCATTTGTCTATGGTCACTATATACCATATAGTTCTATCAGTCAATATAGAAAACATATTTAATGAAATCCAACACTCACTCCTGGTAAAACAGACAAACAAACCAGACCTCATAGCAAACTAATATTAGAAAGTAATATGAAAAGAGACAGCTTTCAAAAACCTATAGCAATCATTATATCTAATATGGAAGCTATAGGTTTGCTGGTAAACCAGACAAATCATGACTGTCCACTACAATGAACTCTATACAAATTGTCCTAGTTGTCTTTACCGTGGTAGATTTGAAGGTGGGAAGATAAGGAATTCTTTGACTAATGGCTTTTATTTTCTCCATGAACCAATAGGCAAAGTCATCAGCTGTAAGTGGCGGGATAGGAAGAAGTTGTCAGGGGTTTGGTGAGAGGGGAAGGTAATTAACTAATCATTTTCTAGAGTGAGGGAACAAACCTATTTGGGTACCATCCAAGGATTCCCAGGAAGAGTTAAACGCCTACCGTGTTTGTGGTCATGAACATAAAGAGAAATTTGTGAGTCAGAGTTTGTGAATTTTCTCAACCAATTTTCAGCTGCTCAGGGGTAAGCTCAGTGAAATTGTTGGATTTAAGCAAGTTTGGGATTTTGCCAGACAAGTAACACTAAGTCCCAAGGAAGCTGACAGTGCTTGAAAGGTACAGCAATGATGGAATCTAAGCTAGGTAGAGAGGAATGGGAAGACAAAAGAAGAATGATAGTGGAAAAGTGATGGGCTCAGTGGATTGGCAGTCGAAGACTCCTTGAGGGGATATAAAAGTAGGTGCACTTTGGCCTAGAAGGTTGTGGTGAGGGTGTGAGGCTTGTAGTTGAATTTCAGAGGTGCTGTAGTTGCCGGTGTTGAATAGGGATGGGGTGACCATAGGGGTGAGGGTGGTGGCTGAGTTGGAGCTGGCGCCAAGAGGGGCAGGGAATGGGGAGATCAGCGTGTTAGATGTGGTACCACATGGATGTTAAAGCCTCTTAGAATGAGGGCAGGAATGAGAAACAGTGAGCCAGGAATTAGAGTCTTCAGTGAATGAGGGGAAGAGCCGGGAGGTCAGCAGACGGACCACGATGGCAGACAATATTGGTGAGATGGATTCAGTGCCGCAGGAGATGGGATTTTGAAGGAAGGAATAAAAAGGCTTGGGAATGTCAGTGGAGAGCAAGGAAAACACCCACCCCAGTTTTAGACCTGTGGAAACCTGCCTCCACCTGAGAGGGCTGCAGGGGACAGGCAGAATTCTAGGAGGGCCTGAAGGGACAAAGAGGTTGAAAACATAGTGGAGCTTGCTAAAGGTGGGTTTCAGGTGATGGAGGTCCAATGCACGGGCTTGGGAAAGAAGGAACAGAAGAGGATTGGATAAAACTGGGCCCAGGAGGGCTTCCCTGGTGACACAGTGGTTGGGAGTCCGCCTGCCGATGCAGGGGACTCGGGTTTGTGCCCCGGTCTGGGAAGATCCCACATGCCGCGGAGCGGCTGGGCCCGTGAGCCATGGCCGCTGAGCCTGCGTGTCCAGAGACTGTGCTCCGCAACGGGAGAGGCGACAACAGTGAGAGGCCCGCGCACCACAAAAAAGAAAAAAAATACTCTCTTGATTCCTTGGCTTGGGGGTTTGGAGGCCTGAGGTGATAAGGTCTTTATCAACATAAATGAAGGCAGATGGTGGAAGTTGAGCTGGTTTGGGGGGGATGATCCCCTCCAGTGGGTCCAGAGGGAGACAGTAGGGAGGAAGGGAAACTTCTTGGAGGTGGTGTGGGTCACAGGCTCACAGCCCAGACCCCCTCTTCAGGCTGCGGTGGCTTCAGAGGGCAGCAGCCTCAGGGGCAGAAGCGTCTGGGCTGGCTGTTTGGAACATCCCAGGCAGAGATAAGCTCTAGAGGAGATGGTTTAACCAGCAAGTGGTGTCCTGTCCTCTTATCCCTGCTCATAAACAATAGATTCCAGGCATGCTGCTTGCTTGGGATGGGCCCAGAGGAGCAATCTTGGTGGGTCACATAAATAACAGTTCCAAGGAGCCCCCTTAGGCCAAAGCTGGGGAGGAAACACACTTAGAAATGGTGGCTGCTGGCCCTCCCTAGGTCCTGAAGACAGGCGCAGAGGTTTCTCTTTGCACACCGTTCTTGGAGACTCCCCTGTGTCCCGTGAGGGACCATCCTAGGAACGTTTGGCATCGCTGCCCTCCCAGCAACCCTGTGAGGCAGGGGTGTGTCTCTACTTGGCCTATGCAAGAAACTTGCCCAGTGTCCCATAGAAAGTGGCAGAGCTCAGAACCCGTGCTCCTTGCACTGCTCCTCCCTGCCTCTCATTCAATTCTTCGAGCGTTTATGGGGCACCTACCATGGCAGTCACTCAGCTAGAAGTCAGGACACCCTGTCCACAGGAGGACAGTTTCACAGCCCTGGTTGTGCACCAGATCACCTTTAAAACCCTCCACCCTCAGATCTGACTTCACAGGTTGAGGGGTGGAGCTCAAGAATTCACATTTTTACTTGAATGATACTTGGAAATGACAACGCCGCTTCCCATTTATGTGGGGGCCTCTCGGGCCACCTTGCGGGGTGGAGGAGACTGGTTTCCCTTTCTAGGCAGGCAAGAAAAGCGGAGTGGCCTGGCTTTGATCTCTTGCAGCTGGCTTCAGCCTTAAGCAGGAGGGAAAGAGGCAGCCACCCCCCATCTCCTCCAAGGTGCCTGGAATTCCACAGTCAGATTTATTCCTTTGGGTTAGGTTTTATCTCCAGCTAAAAGGGTCACCTCTTTGTTGGGGTTGCGGGGAGCACATCAGCTATTACCAGTTGAATATGGGTGAGTTTGTTGAATCAACGCACTGGGAGAGTAAACAACAAGAAAAACAAATCCTTAGTCAGGACCAGTTGTGCCAGCTCACAGCCCAGACAAGTAACAGCGAGAAAACCAGACTGGGACCCACCCTTGGGAGCATCTAGAGGAAAAGTGGGGAGAAAAGAGGAATAGGCTCAAAACCCAGGGGACTGCGCTGGAGTCTCAGGGGAGGGCCCTGTGGCAACTGGAGACCCACTGGCGCACACAGGAAATCCAGAGGGTTAGAACAAGGATGGTTCAACCGCCGGACTGGCTACTGGGGCAGGTGATGGGAGTCCTGAGGAGGGGGTCCCAGGGGAGGGGCACTGTGGACAAAGCTCTCCCCTTGGCCTGGGAGTGCCAGGGAAGGCTTCCCGAAGGCCTTCTGAAGGCAACTTGAAAGAAGACTCTGATTCAGTGGCGGGTGGCTGGGAAAGGAAGGGCACGAGCAGAGGGCCAGCGAGGGCACAGGCAAGTCTGTGCAGAGGTCCCTCCATTTGGGGGAGGGGGCCGCCTAGAGGTGAGGCCGGGCCTAGCCGCTGTCTGAATTCTTCGCTAGCTGCACTCCCTTCTGCCGCTTCAGAGGTGGCAGGAAAAGCGGGCGGAGGGCAGAAGTGCTGAATCACTGGACTCTGCAAACCTGGGGCACTGCCCTAGCCGGGCCCTCCCTGACCCTCCGAGAAGTCTGCCCCGAGGCTGCAGGGGCGGGAACCTTCTCCCTTCTACCCTTCAGGTTTCTGTGACTGGTCTAGGAATGACACTGATGTTAGACGGATTAACAGGAGAAGAAACACTTTAATTGTACTGGTACCTACGCACAGGAGCCCCACAAACATAGGAGACTCACGGCACGGACAGTCGAGGCTTATATACCATCCTGAGCTAAGGAAAGGGGCAGGGGCCTGGGGCTTTTTGCAGGGAGGAGGCAATCCGGGAAGGTGAGAGGGGAAATGGAAGGAAAACTAAGTTTGCCCTGCTCTGCAGTTTCTCAGGTGGGAAAATCTCTCTCTGGTAAAGGCTCTCTTCTGAGAACTGACAGTGGACACCCTCGCAAAGGGAGATTTCCTATAAATTTCCCTACCAAAGAGTAACTTCTACTCTGTTTTTACAACTCCTCCCATATCTCTGTTTCTCAAACTAATCAGCTCAACGTGATCCTGGTGCCGAAGACACAAATTTTGGGGGGGCCGATTCCACTCCCCTTCAGGCCTCTTTCCCTCCCACCACCCCTCACTCTGAACATCTTCTACAAAATCAGCTGGGGGGTTAGAAGGATTAGTTTATGTTGATGGAAAGAGGAGCTGATTCCCCAGTCCCAACTCCTGGGCGCTTTTAACTCCAGCCAAGCAGCTGGCCTGCCCTGGCAGGTTATTTTCTCCCCCCTCTCAGAGGTAGCTGGGGACCACAGTGCCTCCCCGGGCAAAATAAAAAGGTAGATGAAAGAATTACAACATAAAAAAAAATCTAACTAAAAAAGAAAAGTCCAAGAACAACAGGAAGCTGATCAGGAAGTTCCCATAGAAGATGATAATATTTGAGAGTCGTGCTGAAAGCGGAGGCTGAGGACAGAGGGCGTTACAGGGACACACAGCCATGGTGGTGGCGATCATGCCACCCAACCCTCCACTGCCCCTTCTCCTTTCGCAGGGTGTCCCTGGGCCTGCTGGCCAGGCCCTGCCCACTCCCAGGGGCCCCAGGCACACCCCTGCTTAAACAGGCAACGCACACAGGTATAGGCACACACACGACAACTTCTACACATGCTCGCACAGATGCACCTGTGCACATGTGTGCTCACACCAGCTAACGTTTGTGCATGGGGAACCTATCTGCACACAGACGCAGAAAGGGCAAACCCTCAGAGATGCATTGTGTGCACAGCTGTAAAGAAAGTGACAGTTAGACGGTAGGCCCTTCCTCTCACTTGCTCTTTTTTAACCACCCCTTTCCCAGGCAGCCAGGCCTCTGATGGCGTTTGGCAGAGAGGCTTCTCACAGTGTGTCCTCCATCCCCTCCCCACCCAGGGCAGCCCTCCTTGGGCCGTGTCCTAGCTCTGTCTTTCCAGACCTGTAGTTCTCAAACTTTTTGATCTCAAGTCCTTTTTATGCTCTTAAGAACTATGATGACCCCAAAGAGCTTTTATCAATGTGGGTTATATCTACCACTATAGTGGCATTGTTTTCTATTTGTACAAGTTTCTTTACTGTGAGCTTAATACAGGACAGCTGGATTCTTTTTTTTTTTTTTTTTTTTTTTTTTTTTGCGGTACGCGGGCCTCTCACTGTTGTGGCCTCTCCCGTTGCGGAGCACAGGCTCCGGACGTGCAGGCTCAGCGGCCATGGCTCACGGGCCCAGCCGCTCCGTGGCACGTGGGATCTTCCCGGACCGGGGCACGAACCCGTGTCCCCTGCATCGGCAGGCAGACTCCCAACCACTGCGCCACCAGGGAAGCCCCAGCTGGATTCTTATATGTGCTTCTGCATGAAATCTCTTATGTGTTTTGGTTGAAGCATGGGAAGAAAGTCAAGTATCCCAGAGGTAGGTAGCTGGAAAGAAACTCTCGCAGATGCCTTGTGTCAGGCAGCCTGTAAAGTGTCTCCCAGGGCTCCCCACTGCCTGACCTTCATACCCTTCGTAATCCCCTCCCCTTGGGTGTAGGCTGGGTCAGATGACTCACTCCAAGGAAGTGAGTGGTACAAGTGGCATGGCAAAAGTGATGGCATGACACTCTGAAGATTACGTCCCAGAGAGACTGTGGCTTCCGTCTAGAGGGGGCCCTCTCTTGCTCTCTTGCTCGGAGAGAAGTCAGCTGCCATGTTCCAAGCTTCAGGATGGAAAGACCCACCTGACAAGGGACAGAGAGAGGCCTCTGGCCGAAATCCAGTGAGGAACCGAGGCCCCAAGTGAGGAAGCTCCTCACTGAATCTTGCCAACAACCGCGGCCTTGAGCTTGGAAGCTGACGCTCCCGCAGGTGAGTCAGATGAGACCGCAGCCCCAGCCGACACCTTGATGGTAGCCTGTGAGAGACCCTGACGGGAGGCATCCAGCTAAGTCCTGACTTACTGTGAGATACCGCGAGGTGATAAATATTTGTTGTTTTAAGCTGCTGAGTCTTGGGGGTAGTTTATGACACACCAAGAGATAACTAACGCATTCCCTGAAAAAAATCTTAGAGACCCCCAGGAGTCGTCAGACCTCACTTTGAGCACTGCTCCTCTAGACCTATCTATCTTCAGCTGCTCCAGTGGATTTTCCCAGTCAGTATCTGCTCTTCTTTCAGGGTCCTGCTCTCAGCTGATTCAAGGAAGAGTGCTGGTAAAGGACGTAGGCCAGTGACAGGTGATACGCAGGTGATGTGCACAGCGCCTGTTCTTGACGTTGCTACTTCTTCATGACAGTAGACTTTCAGGCAGTGGGCAGTGCATGAGAGATATGATGGCAGGTGGGGACAAGGTTTCAGGTAATAGTCTGTTCCCTCCACAGCCATCCACACTCTGCCCACCCCCATCCCAGTGCCCTTTGGGGAAATCAGGCCGTGCCAGGCCCTGGGTGATCTTGATCATAAATCATCCTATTTCCTCTAACGTTTAGGTTAACACAAAGACAGCCAGAATCTTTGCTTTCCAGTCAGTGAAAAGTCTTCTGTCTGAATCACCACATGTTCATACAGGCCCCTCTGTTTGCCTCCAAAGTTCCCAAACTGCTGGTGTCACAGCTCGTTTTACAGACGGAAAAGCTGAGGCAGGAAGAAGAATCAATGGTGTCCAATCAGGGCCCCACTGTCTGTAGTGGAAGCAGGAAACCAATGTTCAAACAGAGGAGGGATTCCTTGAATCCCCATCTACCATGCGGAAGGGAAGGTGCCTGATTGTCTCTATCTTCCTGAGTCTGGCTTTCCTACTCGCAAGAGTAACACCAACCCTAGTGATGACGCCTCACATCCCAGATGCTGAGGGTGGTCTAGGCTTCCACCATTGGCATGTGCTATTGAGGACTGGAATCCTGGACACCATCTAGACACACCAGCCCACTGCAGAGGAAGGCAGAAGACCCTGGCCCAGGAGGTGATGTGACCAACCCAAGGTCACCCAGCAAAGTTGGAGACAGTGCCAGGGTGTCCGACAAGCCTCTGTTTACCCTTCCCCCCAGCTCACAATCTGATTAAAGCTTGTGTGGGGCCCACCTCCTCCCCCAGGCTGTAGGGTCTGTGAGGACTGTGCTGGGCTCGCAGCACATGGAACTCCACAGAAGCTCAGTGATGATTGTGAATGGATGAGGAAGCTGGCAAGCACCTGAGTTTGGTCTGTGCCCAGGGTTAGAAAGCTTTGCTGTGGCTAGTATTCAAGGTTAGCTTCTGACAAGGTCAAGGTGAGAGGGTCAGTCTAGAGCCAGGATGGGGTAATCAACTATAGGAGAGGGCTAGGGCGTCAGGCTTTGTTGGGGGTCAGCCAGTCTCTGGCAGGGTTTACAGATCCATCTGGCGGGGATCAGTGGTCAGCCTTTGGCTGGGGTGAGAGCTCCGTCCACGGTCAGAATCTGCTCCTCGCAAAGCGAATGATCCTCTGAGGTGCTCGCGCTGCATCCCTGGAATCCCGAGCCCTCCTGCCTGGTCCAGAATGTCCAGTCTCCTGAGCAGCAGATGACGTCAGCTCTGGCTCCAACAGTAGAGGGGGCTTTTGAGTGGCACCAAGGGTCACACTCTCGGTGCTGGGGGTTGGGATGACCTTGCTTCTAGGGCGTCGTCCTCAACAGCTGGCCTGGGATGCAGACCCTGCATGGAGGGCGCAGGGACTAAAAAGACTTCAGACCCTTGGAGGCATTTCCTGTTTTCCAGTGAACTGAAAACTCGGCTTCCTGCTTAGAATAGTCCATAGGGATGGTTTCTTTTTTTGGTGGTGGGAGGGGTGTCTGAGGGTAGAGGATGTAGGCTTTGCTGGGCTTGAGGACCAGCTCTCAGGGCCCTGCTAGGAGGTGGCACAGAGAAAAGGGTGGGAAAGGAGAGTAATAAGAGTCCCCAGATGCCTCTGCCCGATTTCCCAGCCGCACCTTCCTTAGGGCTCACGTCCGTAGTCTTTAGACAGAGCAACACAGTCTAATGCCATCAAACAATCGTATCATTTCACAAGGAGGTGGAATTTCTTAGAAGAGGGAAGCCAAAAGCACGCAGGACCTGTGTTGGGACAACGACCAAGAACCCAGTGGGAAGAGCAAAGTCTTTGGCCCCAACTGGAGGCAGATATAAATCACAGGCTTCGTCCTGGATCTGCCAGGGGCTGCCTGCATGGCTTGGAGAATTTCCTGACTTTGCTGTGCCTCAGAACCCTCACTTCTCAAACGGGGGACCTAATAATGACCACCTCCCCAGTGGAACGGTGCCCAGCTGGCCCAGGGAAGGCACATCGGCAGCCAGTCTCCTTCCCTCCGACGGAGGGCAGAGGGGTACCTAGGCAAGAGATAGGGGCACATCTGTTCCCGAGCCATCTAATCAGCTCCACTTCTGCCAAAATAGTTCTCCTAGCAGCTGCTGCTGGCTCCTGCCCAGGCCCCTGCCTCCCCTCCCTTCTACCCCTGCAGGCACATCCTGGTCTCTAGCAATCACCCCGCTCGCCTCGTTTCTTTAACTGCCTGTTGCCTAGTGATTTGGCGATTTGGGAGAACAGACTCTCCTGCTTGGCCCCAGCCCCCTTGCCTGTGGCGGCATTTATCCTCACCAGGCTGGACTCTATCTGTCCTCTTCCCCTGCCAGGGATCACCCAGGAGCCCTCACCTCACCCCAATATCCACATGAGAGACAGTTTAAACACCCCCAAGCACAGCTGCGATGGGTGCAATGAAAAGCAGGGCCCTTTAAAGAAGGACCTGAGCATGGACCACGATTTTGAAGGAGGTATTGACCAGAAAAAGGCCCTCTGATCCCACCCCTACGGTGGGGCTGAGCTCCGGGGGAGGAATTGGCCTTGGCTAAATGGGAGGGCTACAAGGGAGGGACTACCCAGTCCCCTCCTTGCTCTGAGTTCATATGCTGTGTTGTGGGTCACTACTGTTGCCTCTTGGTGAACAGTGCCCACTAGGATGGGCCTTCATGAGTGGGACCTCCTTAGAGCGGCTGACACGGCTGGGGGCACAGAGTCATGGACTCACGTTGCCAGGGCAGTGAGCCACTGCCCACTCCTCCCTCCTGGTCTTTCTCCTCCTTCACGAGTCCCTCTCCCCCCTTGCTCTCTCCTCCCACTCTCCTCCTGCTCTCCAAATTCACACCTGGCCTTGCACGTTGTTAGGATGGTGTCTTTGTCAAGGGACAAGGCTAGAGCGTATTTTATTTAACAATAGCTTGATTTATAACAAAAAATATTCAGCCCTCTGGTCTGGACCTCCATGTGTACCTTTGCTTCAAAGGGGTGCTTCTTAGGGGTGGCCTGGATCTTCTAACACATTATATAATTCACACTAATGGTCATGTTTCTTGCTTACTGTCTGTCAATAACCCACCCCCACGTAAGATTTGTAAGAATGCAGATTTTTGTTTAGTGATGTCTAGGTGAATGGCTGGCATGCAGTAGGAACTTTATGAACATTTGTGGAATAAATTTATTGAATAAATGAGTGAATGAATAGTTCTGTCACCTGTCCTATGTGTAAATACTATGTCCTGTCCAAACAGCTTCTACTGGGTCTGAGAATTTGGGCAATTGATTTTATTGTAGAATGGGCATAAGAATACAACAGTTTCCTGGAGTTGTAAGGACTAAATAAGTTATATAATTTCTGAGCCTCAGTTTCCTCATCTATGAAATGGGGATAACTAGAATATCTATTCCACGTGCTTTTTGGGTGAGGTTTTAAATAGATGACTTACGTGAAGTACTTAGCACAATGTCTGGAACAACGAAGATGATACATGTTACACTTAAGTGATTAATAACCTAAAGACGGAAGCATGAAGGATGAAGATCTACAATTGGCGCCCAGAAAGGGCCCTTTCAAAGCCTCTCACGACAGCCAAAGAAGGTAGCTGCTGCAAAGTGCAGAAAGCCTGAGAAGCAGTGAGGTTTGCAATTGTTTATGCAGCATTTGGGTCCTAGAACTGAGGCTGGTCTGATCTCAACCCTCAGGCGGTGTCTACCTGACCCTGAGAAAGTAGGCAGTGAAAGTTGAACTCCCCCATCCTACACAAAGACAAGGGGGTCTTTACTCAAGAGGAGGGTTGGGCCCTCTCAGAGATTGTACCACTTGCAGAGACCATCACACTACTTTAAAGGATTCCGGGACCTTGCCAATCCCCTGCTGAGACATGGTGTGAGGGTTACTGCAGCATTGCCCTTCTCGATCAGAGCCCAGCCTGCACCCTGGGAAGAGCGACCTGGTATAGACAAGAGCCACCTTTCTTTTTTCTCTCTGACTTGTGTTCCCCTCCTCATTCCGGCGTCCTGCCCCTCAGCACTCCTGGGCCACCTGACACACCCCACGCCATGAAGGACCCTCTCTGGGGCAGCAAGGGAGCACAAGCTGCAAAGACAAGGTCCCGACTCTCAAACTTACAGCAGGAGACGAGACCGGGCCTGATACAGAAGAGCAGCGTAAGGCAGACGCAAGGGACAAAGCCCTGCAGATGAGGCCAGGGAAGTCCGGAGAAAGGGGTCAGGTTTGTGTTACCCAGGTAGGCTTCCTGGAAGAGGCAGTGGTGAGAGGGCACTGAAAGATGAGAAGGATGTGGGGAGGAGGAGAAATAGTAGCAATGAGACAGACAGGAGGGGAGGGATCAGGGCACAACCTTGAAAAGAACGACAGAGCCATTGAGGACACAACATAAACTGGTTAGAATCAAGTAGGTCCAAGATGGCTGAAGGTTCGACTTCCTGCAGACCTTGAGCCTCATGACATGCTCACCGTAATGCATTAGCATATGCTCAATGACACCCTCCCAGGTGCCATGACAGTTCCGAGGCAAAAAGTGGGCAGTGGCCCAGTGCCTAGAAATCCTTACTCCCTTCCCCAGAATAGTTGGAATAATCCTCCCGTTCGTTAGTCTATGAAATTACCCAGCCCATAAAAACTAACCCCATATTTCGGGGCCGCTCTCACTTTCAGGCACGGACCACATTCTGTCTATAGAATGTATATCTCTCTAAGTAAACCTGCTTTCACCTTTTACCGCTATGACTCGCTCTTGAATTCTTAACCCTTACCTGGTGGCCCATCCCAGGGGCTCACCCAAGACCTGGGACATGACCATCCTCTCAAGCCCCGTTTTTTTTTTTTTCCTGCAAAGTCAACAGTACTAGGCACAGCGCTCTGGAGACTTTTATCTCGCTGACATTTCAGAACAGGTCTTTGAAAATTCAGTCTTGTTATAGCCATTTTATAAACGTGGAAACAGGTTTAGAAAGGTAGTTACCTGCCCGAGGTGAAAGCAATGAAACCAAACCTTGCTTGTTGTGGACTGCGTAAGCCAATTTCATGATGCACACCCTGGGCTCTTTGGGGTAGATCTCAGTAGATGCCAAAGGGGAAGCCTAGCTGCCCCCTAATGACCTCACAGACCACATTCAGAGACATGTAGACATTTTATCAGCAAGCAGGCCCTGAAGAGTCTTGGGGCCACTCTGAAAGCTCCGTGAAGTTCCAGCTGTCTGTCTGGATGTTTCCAATAGTGTCTCGCAGGAAAGGTCCACCCAAGGCAAATGCCACTCTATTCCAGCCACGGGATCAGGCTACTCTACGGGAGTAAGAGAACCAAGATGCCTCCCGGACAGCAGGGAGACACGGACAGCTTACAGATCCAGCCTGGGTGCCAGCCCTAAGGGTGACAGAACAAGGGCATTCTAGATTTGGGGGGGAAACTTTTTTACTGACATACAGTACATACACAGAAAAGTGCACAGATCATAAGGGGACTAAAGCATCTCTCCGGAAGCCCTTTCACGCCCCCTCCTAGTCATGGCCTCTCCTCCCCCAAGGGCAACCACTAGACTGATTTCTAGCAGCACGGATTGTCTGTTTTGTATTTTATGTAAATGGAATCGCACGGTCTGTACTGTGCCTGGCTTCTTAAACTCAATGCTGTGTGGTGAGGTTCATCTACGATGTTGTGTGTGGTTGTAAATCGTTCATTCTCATGTCTACCTAGTGCTCTATTGTATAAACATCCCCCAATTCATTTATTCACCGGATAAATGTTCTGTTGCGTCAAGCGTATACATATTTAGCTTTAGTCGATACTGCCGAAGTTTTCCAAAGTCGTTGCACCACTTTAGACTCAAACCTGAGACACTGCAAGTTCCGGTTGTTCCACATCCTTAGTAAACCTTGATAAGCCTGCCTTTTTGATTTAGTCATTCTGGTGGGTGTGAAGTGGTATTGCAGTTTGATTTAAATTTGCATCTCCCTGACTACTAGGGAAATTGAAGGCTCTCTAGTTTCTTATATCCTGTTTTTTTTTTTAATATGGAGATTTGTCTTAAATATCTTTGCCAATCTACTTACCTCATACATCACTAATGTTACCTTTCTGACATCCTTTATGCTAATTAACAAGCTATGGGTTTCCTTAGGAATCCTTTTCTAGCATTCTTTATGCTAATAACAAAACCCCCAGGAGTGGATGGGAGTTAAAAGAGAGCTGAAGCACTTGTAGTACCTTCTGAATAAACACTGTCTATTTATTCAATCAGCTGCCCATCCCTGGAGGGTGTATTCCTGATTAGGACAGCTGATCATCCTTCAGGTCTAGCTTAAGGCATACCACACAAGTTGTATCACTGTCTAGGCTAAAGAACTTCAAAGTGAAAAACAGGCTTCATGATGTGGCTTCTACGCTTTCTTTTCACTCCGTCTCTCTGTCACGGTAAGCACTATGACGACGCATGCTTTGTGGTTCAGTAATTTTATTGCATGGGGATCTTCAGGTTCCTAGTAATCCAAGCACTGGACTGTACTCAGGTACAAGGAAATAGAGAAGGACCAGTCTTCCCAGAGATTCCCTCTGCAAGAAATCCGTTAGACCTGCCGTTTCTCAGCTCGGGGGCAAAGCCACACAGACAGGATTTCCTCAAGGAGCTCCGGAGCCACCTAACAACCCTTGTCAGGGACCAGTGGCCATGGCGGCTTTCCTGGAATAGGCATGGCAGTGCTTGGCTTCCTCTCCCAGAACATGGTTGGGATTGAGGGAAGAGGTTCCAAACCAGGGACTCTGATCAGCCATTGACCTTTCTTATCGCTTCTGTGTGACTTGTGGAGCACACAGATTTTGGGAGGATGGATTTCCTCATCTCCAGGACTTTGGAGCTGTCTCTTCTGGACCACTAGACAAGGGAGGCGTAGACTGGTCATATTTCGTTCACTGAAATGCTTGGAGGTGTCTTCTGACCTTCTAAGAACAGCATCTTTTAATTCAGTTCTTTTTTAATTTAAACTCAGACACACTGGTGGGAAGCTTGTTTCTCCTGGGATGGTCACTTACTTAGAAACAGCTGCCTGAACCAGAGAGAAAAATAGATAAATACAACCTTCTTCTTGGAGTGGGTCTGGAGGTCCATGCTTACATCTCCAGGTAGGCAGACGATGTTGCTGGTGGGGGTGGGAGAGGGGACTGAGAGGCGAGTACCTTCAGGATGACATAGCAAAGTCATGGGAGGGCTTTTGAAGTGATTGTAAGGGCTGAAAGGGTGATAAGTTAGTCCATCTCCTTAGGATGGCCTGAGGATGACAAATTGTAAAACTGCAATCATGCCCATAGCTCTTAAGAAACAGGGAGTTCTGGTTACTTGAAATTTCTGGTGTACTCTAGAGCATCCTTTTGGGTTTCAAACATTCTTGAAAATTCTATGCTGGAGAAGGAAGCGGAGGAGCCTAGCAGGAGCAGTGCAACATGAGTGGAGTGTGAGAAAGGAGCCCCAGCGTGAAGGAGGAGCCTGGAGAGCTCAGAGTCACTGTGATGGCCATGAACGCTGGTTGAGTGGCAGGGAGGGTGCAAGCCAAGCATGGAGCCCCACTGGCTAGCCCGTGCTCCAGGCCCAGCCTCCAAGGGGCTCCCAGCCTCGCATGGGTTTCTAGGACTCCCAAGGCCTAAAGTTCTGAGCAGCCGGTCAGAAACTGAGTCCTGAAGAGGCTTGAATGGGTTGCAAGGAGATCCAGCATTTGCTTCTCTAGAAAGATGAAAACGAAGTGCTCCTGCGTTGCTTGCCCAACTGCTGGCACTCCAGGGCAGCTCCACACCCAGGCAGCCCAGAGCCACACCCAGTCTGCTCAGGCGCCCTCCACGCCTCTGGCTGGCAGTCCCCGAAACAGAGGCCAGGCAGGGGTGGGCGTTGGGCATTGCCGATATGGTCATGTGCATCCTTTGTGCGTCTTCAAAGGGTAAGAGAAAAGCTGAAACCACATCTAGGTTTGGGAATGTGGAATCCCTAATGTCTAAAACGCAGTACGCTTCACTAGTGCCACCCTGACACTCACCAAGGAGATAAAAATGTTCATCAGGACTGAGAAAGAAGATTTCACGTCATTGTATTTATTAGGTTCCGAAACAATACACATTCACATCCTTTTGAATACAGTACATTTGGCACAATAATGTTTACAATGAAATAACACTAATGAATGGCAAGAGATTAAAATTACATCCAGAAAGGGAAAAAATGTACAAATAAAGCGTCACAATACAAAAAAAATCCCTAAAATTGAATACATTTTATATTTAGCCAGAATTATTTTGCACATAATTTAAAAAGAGGTAATTTTTTAGCCTTGTTTTTTTTTTTTTTTTTTTTAAAGCAAGAATGCATTGTTTTTTCACCTTTGGAGGCAAAAAAAAATGTTTCCACTTCACAAAGTCCATTATGAGAGAACACAGGAGAACAGCTATCCTTCATATATTTTTTTGGCTTTTTTTTGCACTCCCGTCCCCCGTTTTTTCTTAAAAAAAAAAAAAAAAAGTGAGTGAGCGACCTGGAAAGATTAGAAAGAACTGGCAGAAATGAAACAGTGTGTCTGCTTCCAAACTCTTGTGAAAGCTAAAATGAAACAATGACTACTCACGGAACACACAAGCCTTATTCTATAGACTACGTGGGATTTGAATCTGCCTGTGTGAGAACTTGATGAGCTCCAGCCCCAAACAGGAGGCATCCCAGCCAGCCCAGCTTTGGGGGCTGGAAGGGGGCATCTCTGGGCCAGGCAACCCGCTGAGTGGCTGCCTGGAGCTGCCTGGTGGAATGTATTATTATTTGACTTCCCAACAAAAATGCCAGTTGTCCTTCAGGAAGGTCCAGCCCCTGCTGACACGGGAATACCTTGGACAAGGCCAGTTGGCATTATAGTTAGAGTCTGCTTGGTGTTTCAAAGTCCATCAGGGTGAAGGAAGCAGAGGAGAAAACAGAGAGCAGTGGTGATGCATGAGTAAGATGGGCAGTATTGTCATGTCTTCCTAAAGAATGAGATGATGCCACCATGAAGATGTTTCTGTGCTTGTCCTCAACTCCAGAAGACAGTCTCTCCCCAGTACGTCAAGTTACCGAAGATCAATTAACCTACTGTTCTTCATCTCTTCACTGGTATGCCAAACACACAAATTGATACAGCATAATATTTGAAATTATCATAAGAACAGTTAATAATTACACCTGAGTTTTTAAAAAAATCAAAACAAAAGAGAACTGAATGGCATCACTAGTAACCAAGGCTACGTGACTAGCCAGATACACATATGGACACCAGGTAATGGGCCGCAGCTAGTCACTGACCAAACTTCGAAACCACCATCCAGAACATTCCTTTCTCTTTCCCATCTCTATCAGGGCATAACAGAGCGCAGGAGAACTATATGTGAGTTTACATCTTTTAAAATAAACCAAAATGAAATAAACAATACAAAGAACACCCCTCACCCCCCCGAGAAAAAAAAAGAAAGAAGGAAACACACCTTATCTCTCGGTAACTTGAACCAATACACTCAGAGAGTATTGCACCTGGACATTATTATAATTATTCTTTCATAGACTAAAGTTTTATAATATGCCTGAACATGCAGCAGTTGATACCTCTAAATTCAATGAATTAATTCCACAGGCCTTGCAGCAAACACTATATACAAAAGTCTCAAATGTACAAAAGGCAAAAAGCTTCATTAGTGCCACTTTGCCACTCACAAGTATATATATTTAGGGGCAGCTGGGAAATCCACGTGCAACAGTTGGAATGGATTCCATTCCCTGCTAAATCGGTTCAGTAAAATAGATAATCAAACGACCTCCAGGAAACATGTACACAAAGCCACAGAGAACCCTTGGAAATCAAAGAATGTAACACTGTTAGCATATCTACAGGAGGTAATGTCACATCCATTAAATAGTGTCCACATGAGTCGCCATTCCATGTCACACAGAAACAAAACTCCGAGCGCATCTTGCCACCCTGTCAGTTTTCAAATAAGTCGCTCTTCAATCTCCTGATACCCTCTGCATAACCCATGTTAAGCCTCATTCTGCATGTTCCAAAAGCAGATATTTCATATTTAACTTTACACATTTAATGTTTAAAAACCACAGCACAGTAGTACTACCATTTGGGAGAAGTGCGCAAAAATTGCACACTGCTGCAGAAAATAAATAGAGTTGATGCTGGGGACTTAGGACGAAACTGGAAAGAGAATTTGGGAGGCGAGTTTTGCTAGAACCCCAAGGCCTCGGCCATCTCTGCGGTGGCCTTGGAGTTCAGGCAGAACTTGAATAACGAAGAGCACTACTAGTTTCCTTTTCTCTCAATTCACAGAGCCTCACGTGCCACGAAAGCATTAAGAGCATAAACCTTGGACGATGATTTATTAGCCCTTTAATATATACCTGTATTAACACTGGAATTTATATCTTTTGGCCAATTAGAAAGCAAATTTGATCATCTATTTTTCAAATGTTAATCGAGTTCAAAATCAAATTTCTTTTTCTACGGAGAGCGATTTCTTCCACGAGACACATGCTTACACAACTTTGGCATGCCCCGAAGCTAAAACCAAAGCAAGCGAGAATTAGCCATTCCAGAGCAAACCAACACAGGGAGCCAACCCGGGCATCTCCCAGCCTCTCTCCTTCCTGGGCGTGCCTTGAGGGCGCCCATCTTTGGGCTGAAGAAGCACCAGTCTCTTCTATTGGATAGAATGGCAGATGGTGGCAGGCGGGGGGGACTGGAGGGATGAGAAGCAAGAGTTGTCAGGACTCTGCGTCCATGAGCAGAGCCAGAGTCTCGTTAGCTTTTTTTTGTTGTTTTTTTTTTTCCTTTTCTTTTCAGTAAAAGGCCTGAAGTCGCTTCCCTGCCAGAAGCCCCCGTGGAGTGAAGCCAGGCTTGCCAACGGACCAGACTCGGCACTGGGTCCAGTGAACTGCTGACGCCACACGATTCTGCATTACTGGTGAGACAGGAACCAAGAGTGCCTTCTGGTCACCAGGTGGGAAGAGGGAGGAGCTGGCCTGGGGGGAGGGAATGCAATAAATAGAGGGTGGACAAGGGACTGGGGCTCCGGGGAGGAGAAGTAGTTCAAGACCGTCCTACGGGAAAATAGGAATCTTCCCAGCGCCCCTGCTTGCAGCATCACCGAACTCCACCTGGAGCGGCTTCTCAGGGCATCAGGTCTTCACCAAAGTAGGAGAAGCCTTTGAATTCCTCCTGGTTGATCTGCTTCACAATCGCTTCATCCACGAGCGTGAGTACCGGCTCTTCCCGGGTAAAGTCTTGGTCAAAATTATTGACGTCTCTTTTGGTTTTCTGTGGGAAGATAAGAGAAAGCACTGACTCCAGGCTGACCTTCCTCCCCAGGGCCCCCCGCAGGGAGTGGGCATCGCGCTGACCAGCCTCTCGCCAAAGCAGACCTCTAGCTACTGAGAGCAGACATCGAGCTGTTCCAATGAGGTAACGATGAATGGCCCCAGGACCGGGAGGTGATGGAGGACTTGGAGAGGAAGAATGAGTCCAGGTGAGGAGGAAGACGGGGTGAGAGGTATGATGGAAAAGCAGGGAAGTGGGATTCCCATAGACTGTGTGTGTGGGGTGGAGTGTGTGTGTGCATGTCTGTGTGTGTGTTGTGGACACTCCCCCTTCCAGCACCTGCCCTAACCCTCTGGCTCCACTGAGACCTCCCTTCCTGTGATCCAGGAAGTGAACTTGAATCTCCCTCCCACAAGGTCTCCAGTGGTCTTTCTTCCATAAAGGTAAACCCCCCATTACCTTGCCATGTCTGCTCCAGATGTCATCTTCTCTATAAGTAGGAGGATGCATGGGATGGGGGGTGGGACCGTCTTCTGGGAAGCCTCCCTTGATCCTCACCTGCTATTCTGTGTTCCCACGTTATTTCTATTATTATACTCAAGACACTGACTTGCAGTGAATTGTTAATGCTTTTGTCCTGACCACGAGCTCCTTAAAGGCGGAACCCTTGTCTGACTTAGCCTTGGGTCCCCAGCAGTCCCCTGCACTAAGCATCTACTGAATGAGTGAATACATCAGCAAGCCCACCACTGACTTCCCAGCTCAGAAAGACCTATACCCAGCTGGAGGTTCAAGTTACCAAAATTGGGCTTATGGTCTGTGGAGGGTGGAGGGCATCAATCAAACAAGTCCTGGGTTTTGGAGAAAATCAGCAAGTATGAATAATGCTCTCTGCCTTCGGGGGTTCACTGCTGAATCGGGAATCAGTATTCCTGTCTAGAACACACTGCAATCGTTAGAAAAACTTTCATGGAGTAGTCGGGGCCCGGCTGAGACTTGAAGCATGAGTTACAATCATGTCGGTAGAGACGGGAGGAAGGCACCTTGGCAGAGAGGAAGGTGGTTAGGAAGATGGGAGCAAAGTTCTGCAGAACATCGTCTGGGAAGTGCTGTTTTACAGTTTACAGCATCTTCACGTTTATTTGCTCACTGATCCTTGGAAAAGGCAGGTGTCATTATCCTGATTTTACAGATATGGAAACCGTGGCTCACAAAGGTTTGGTGACTTGCCCAGAGTCACCCAATGAGTTCAGAGCAGAGCCAGACTCAAATCCAGCTCTCAGCACGATGCCTCCCGTGGTGCAGAACGTCTGGAAAGCTGGGTACTGGAGACGTGGGAAGACACGGCAAGAGTCAAATTCAAACAGGAGGCGTTTAGGTCAAACCACTAGGCTGAAGCAAAGCCAGAACGACTTGCTGGTAAGCCAGCATGGTGGGAGAGGTCTGTGGGCTGGGGAGAGTGGTGACATGGTGAGGTGAGCTTGGCAGGGGAGTCTGTTTTCACATTTCCCCAGATTGAGATCTGAATCAGATGGACAGCACAGAGCGGAGATGAGCTAGTCTCTCCCATCTTTCAGCACCCATCAGTCCTGCTTGGCGTCTTCTCTCTGGCCTTGAGCTGCATAGTTCAGTAGGTCTCAGAGACCTTGGAGGGGAGACAAAAGGGGGACACAGAAAAGCCCCAGGGATGGAAACAGGACTTGCCGCAGCAGGATGTGTGTGTCGCCCCTTGAGATGGGAAAACCGAGGAGTGGCTTAGTCTTTTCTACAGGAGGGCTGGTCCCAGGCAAGAGGATGACGCGTTCTCCATCTCCAGTGTGTACAGAGCACGAGGAAAAGGGGGGCCCTCATGGAGAGGAACTCCAGAGGAGAACCACAGAGCCCAAACCCAAGTGACGCATGAGGGACGTGGGAGGGCAGGTGCCTGGGGAAAGGGTGTGGTGACGCCTCTTCTGAAGATCCCTATCGAAGGAGGGATGGGTTCACTTTGATTGAAGAGGGGTTATAGAGTATGGGCCCGTGGTGCTGGGGGAGCAGCAGGATGGGGAAAAGGTGGCAGCAAGACTTTAAGACTTGGGAAGCACTGAGTATCATCCCAGAAGGCGACCAAGGGGCATCCTCAGTGGGGGCAGGAGGAGAGGGGGACCAGGGGCGGGAGTTGGTGAAGAAGATTGGCAAGGAATAGGGCAGGAGGGAAACTCAATCGGTAACACCACCAATGGTGGGCTACGCCCAGGTACTTTCAGGGGCAGGACCACTTCCTTCCTGGCTCCCTCTCACTGGTCACTAATGGGGGAGGGGAGCCAGTGTATAGAGAACCTCAGGAAACCTGTAAACACTCTGGCATCGGCTCCCCTGTTTAACTACTTGTGCTTCACCTTTCAATTGTTTGTGTCCATTAGTCATGGAAACTGGTTTCCTCTCCTGAGGTCAAATGAGCATAGTGACGGAGCTAGATTCCACAGGATGTCTGAATGTCCCAACTTGCTGACTGCTTACCAGGGAATCGGGCTCAGTCAATACAGCTAGGGACGTCATTCCCAGAGGGCCTCTAGCTCCATGGCGGGCTGGCTTGGGTAGCAATCTAGCTCAGCTCTGGGCTTTCCAGTGGTCCCAGAATCATCTGTGGCATTGGAGCGAGTGTGCCATTCTTCAAGAGCTCTACGGAAGAACGCACTTGGCTCACGCACCCCTTACGCAACCCGGCCCAGGCCCTAGTTCCCTTGGAGACAGCTTAGGTGCATGTCAGTCACTCATTCCCAATTCAAATAACTAACAATTCCTGACTATGAATTAACCTTAGAGGCTTAGGGAGTTTTCCAAAGCAAGTATTTCTGAGAAACCCCATCCCCTGTTAATACCGTTGGAGGCAGCATAGCATCCTCAAGTTTAGAGAGGACTGGGGATTTTATCCTATACTCACTGGTCTTACTCTTTGGAAAGCTGCTGTCTCCCTTACAGAGTTGGCACGAGACTCCACTCCAAGGTTCCGATGGGCAAACTCCTAGAGACACTCCCTGTTTAACTGGGTCTTTAGTCACCCCATGTGCCTCTCCTAATATCTAAATGCCCGACTCTCGGCCCCCACCGCACAGCCTGAGAGGTGACACTGGGACAGTGGAACAGCCTTCTAACTCTTCGCACCTCGTCTCCTCCATTAAGTCCTTCCCACATCCTCTGACCCACACGGAAGGAAGGCTGAATGCAGGAGAAAGAGCACTGGCTGACCTCCCATCCTGGTTAGATGACACTGTGAAGGTCACCTCTTTGAGCCTTGGTCTTTTCATCTGTAACATGGGGGTGGTCACAGGTGCCCTACAGATTGCCTTGAGGACTAAATGAGATGCCAGATGTGAGGTGCCTCCGTGCGGACCCCAACACACAATGGGCACCCAATAAATGTGGGATCCTACCCTGCCTCCGAGTCTTAGCACCGTGTGCCGTGGCCATGGCTGTGTTCCCCAGCACAGCCCATGTGATCTGCCCACGGGTGCCGTGAGCTTCGTGAGGGCAGGGCCTGAGCCCACAGTTCTCTGGATGCTTTCAAATCCTGAACTAGTGCTGAGCCAGGGCCTGCCTGAACGTCCCGTGCTTCCTCCAGCCACTGAGATTCTTCCAACGGTGGCTTACTGCTCTCGGAAAAAGCCCCGGTTTCTTACTCACTTCTAAGGCCCTCTGGGATCTCGTGCCTGTCCACTTGCCCAGCTTCATCTCCCGGGCCCGGGGGAACCACGAAGTCCTCTGGACTCATTGGCTTTGCTCCTGCAACCGAGTCTTTGTTCAGCTAGTCCTCGGCACCCTCTCCCCTCCTTGCCTCCTGCCCCGTCTTCATCACCGAGCTGACTTCTGCTCACCTTCCCATCTTGGCTCAGATGCCCTGCTTTCAGGAAGCCTTCTCTGTCCCTCCAGGCCTCTTAGGGGGGTTCTATCACCTCTCCTAACTCTCATCACGGCACTTACCACCCTGGGTGTCCGCCTCCTTTTGCAACTAATCTGTGCGCTCCTGGGGGCAGGGACTGGGTTGAACCCGCCATTCCATCCCCGGGATGGCGTACTGCCTGGCACGTAGAGAGCGCTCAAGAAATATCAGAGGAAAAAAATAATCGAATGCACGTCTCTTGCTGCTGCTTTATCTAGAGCCACCGAAGTGATCTGGGTTCAGAACCTGTGGCACTCTTGTGCCAGAGGGTGTTTTTGTTTGGAGAAGGTTGAGGTCTGACTCACAAAGAGCCTGGAGCAGGGCACCCCAGCCCATGGCTGCCCCACAGCGCCCTGAGAGACAGGCAGGCTTAGAGCTGGTTCATGGGATTTCCTCTCCCTGCAGTGGTCAGCCTGGGCCACTAGGGTTCCTTGACTGCTGGTCTGAGAAAGAAAGAGGATGAACCAGGGTTTGGGCAAATTCTACCAAGACAGATGGGCTAAGAGAAGTTTACGGACTTGGTGGGTATTTGCAGTTGGTGTCAGGGGAGAACAACATTCCTCTTCCCTTTGGCTTCACTGAGAAGTGAGGTCTTGGATTTGAGGTCTGGGGCTGACCTTGGGGGGAGGGCACACTTCTGGCATCTGCAGCAGGGGAGTGAGGTAGAACTATGGAAACAGAGTTACAGGTCACTCCAGACGCCTCTGAGAAACTGCATTGGAGAGGCAAAGGTAGGGGACCTGCCTTTTAAATCGCCCTGAGGCCACTGAGGGCCGGAGGCTCAGCCGACTGTGGCAGTGTCTGGACCCCAGTGCGGACACGGGCAGGCTGCCTGTATGCTCGCTTCCTGTCTGTCTGGCGCAATTCTTTCATAGCCCTCACTGAACTGAAGTCATAAATACAAGCGTTCGGAGGAGCCAGCGATTTCTGCTTCTGTCTTTATCTGATTACGAGATCAACAGATGACTTTGTTCTAAAGCACCGAGGGCCGGGGCACGGGCCTGTAGTCACCGTGCTGGTCCCACACCGCCTCTTCATCTGTGCTTGGCGTGACAGCAAGGGCATAGGCAGTAGACTGACCACAAGCTAGGGTCCCCGGACCCATGTGTGTGACCGTTAACTTTCTGGGGAGACATGCTGTCTCCACGTGGTCTCCAAAAATCCAGCTTTCAGGTTCCACCTCCCTCTTGAGTCCCCGACCCCGGCCCCCCTCCTGCAGCCCCCACGGCAGTCCCTGGAACATGCATTTGCTCCCTCCTTGTCATGTTTTTATGTGTGTCACGTTTTCCTCTCGTATCCCTCGAGGTACCTACTGCAAAGCAGGGCACACGGCAATCCCTTAATACTCATTTGCTCAAAATCCTCTTATTCGCGCAACAGTCAAACTCAAGATTCCTCTTAGCTCTGAAATGTCAATATTCTTATCTAAGCTCTTTCTTCTTTTAAATATCTTCGAAGAAAAAGGGAGAATTTAAATAACTAGAATGCTTGCTTAACATCAGTTAACTGGGTCTTTCCATATACACATATATTCATTATACCCACATATCGACAAAGTACACGTGCATATGCTTATACACAGACGCTCACCCATGACGTTAAATGAAATGAGAAACGTATAACTGCACAGCTGTTTTGCCTGACAAAAACGAGGGTTGGAACAGAAATTCAAGTCAACTATCATTTGCCTAGAAATTTCTCTCAACATATTCTTCTATCCCTTTCCCCCCTTTTTAATTTTGTTAACCAAGAATTGATCATACTTTTGGATTTTCCCTATATAGAAAACACAGCGAGACACATCGAGGGTTTGTCTAGGCTGCCAGTGGAAGCTTTCACAGCAACTCTCTTGCCATGGTGGTGCCCTACCATGTTTTAATCCATTTCCTTCTTAGAATGTGGTGGCCAGAACCGATGGCTCGATCCCTGACTCCGTGGTCTGAGCAATGCCAAGGGAAGTGGCATGACCCTCTACCCGGTGGAAACTCTCAAATTAAATCAATGTCTAAGACGGTGTCACTGTTTTATCATTTCTGAGGTAACTGTGATAAAACAGTGACGCTCTTACAGTTTTATCAACCCAATTTAACCTTGTTATGTATTGAACTGTGTCTCCCCCAAAAGCTATGTTGAAATCCTAACCACCAGCACCTCAGCCTTATTTGGAAATAAGGTCTTTGCAGATGTAAAGTGGGGCCTATCCAGTATGACTGGTGACCTTATAAGAAGGGGAAATTTGGACACAGAGGCAGACGCACACAGCGGGAGGACCGGATGAAGAGACACAGGGAAAACCCACACGAAGAGCAGAGTGATGCTACCACAAGCCAAGGAACATCTGGTGCCACCAGAAGCTGAAAGAGGCAAGGAAGGATTCCTCCCCTCCAGGTGTCAGGGGGAGCGCGGCTCTGCAGGTGCCCTGATCAAAGACTTTCGCATCCAGAACCGTGAGACAATACATCTCTGTTGTCGTAGGCCACCCGCCGTGTGGAACTTTATGGTAGTCCTAGGAAACTAATACAAATCCCCAACTTCTGAAGTGGATTTTTTGCATCCAGATGTAACCTCTGACACTTAACCTTGATTTCTTCTTATGGTGGTACTTATTTCTAGGTTGTTAAGATTACCGTAAATAACGATTCTGTAATTTACCTCTCTGAATCTCAGTTTATTTACCAAGAAAGTGGTGATAATAAATCTACCTAGCGTGCTGAGGATTGCACGAGAGCATATAAGTAAACCTCGCGTAAACTCTAAAGTCCTATGTGAATGCCATTTTAATTCTGTCATCCATCTTTTCTGCCATACCCTTCAGATTTCTGTCATCCTAAAATCTGATTGGCATGCCTCCCATCTCTTTAACAAGATGCATATAAAAATACTATATAAGGGAAGTTCAGGCTCAGAGCCATCTGACCTGCCCTCTGCAAAGAGCTCTCTCACAAAGCTGACCTACCCCGTCGCACCAGCACACTTTGTGGGTACGGGTGTTAAATCCACTGTAAATCAACCAGCCACGGTCACTTTTTCCATCTTGTTCAGGAGGATGCTATCCAAGACTTTCAATTGTTTTGCTGGAATAAAGATACACAATGCCTGCAGCATTTCTCTCATCTATTAGTCTAGAGGTGAAGTTAATTGGCTCCAAGCAATTACCATTTTCCCCTAAGTGTCCACAAACTATCTTCTCATAAAACCTTCTAGAAACTTGCTTTAATCACATCCATCTCAGAGTATCCCAAACCTCATTTTCCCTCTTTCTGAATACTGGGAGACTGTTTGCCCATGTCCCACCATTTGGTACCACTGCTCTATTCCATCAAATCCAAATAACCAAATAGTGGGCACGGCTGATTCTTCACTAACCTGAGAGATGACTCACCTGGGCCTGGCACAGTGGCTTTCAAACTCGGCCGTACAACAGAACCACCATGGAACTTTAAATGAGAGTGATGCTATACCCACCCCAGAGACTCAGTGTAACTGCTCCAGGATCTGGCCTGGGTGAGTTATAGCTCCCAGGTGACTTCATTAGATATAATTCATTAGTTCACATCTCTTGGGTTTCAGTTCACCCAAGAGTGGTTTTTGCCCTAGTCTTTGAACTTTGAAGATATTTCTCTTTGGGGAAAAGTTAGAGGCAAAATAACAGCCTTGCTATTTGTCATTGTTTTCAGTCAGTGGTTCTCTATCCTGCCTGTGCATCAGAAACAAACATGCATCTATATGGACACCTGGGCCTCAACACACACCTCGTGAACTGGAATGTCCAGGGGGTGGGGCCCAGACCTCTGTAATTTTTTTTTTTTTTGCGGTACACGGGCCTCTCACTGTTGTGGCCTCTCCCGTTGCGGAGCACAGGCTCCGGGCGTGCAGGCTCAGTGGCCATGGCTCACGGGCCCAGCCGCTCCGCGGCATGTGGGATCCTCCCGGACCGGGGCACGAACCCACGTCCCCTGCATCGGCAGGCAGACTCTCAACCACTGCGCCACCAGGGAAGCCCTGCATTTTTTTTTATAGCTCCGTGAGTGATTCTGACGTGCAGCCTTGCTGAGTCCCTCTGTGTAAAGGAGCAGTGGATCTCTTTCTTCCTTCTTTTTCTTAGCAGTTTCAAAGGGACTTTTTGTAGTCTGAAAGCCTATTTGTTCTGGATTCAGCTTCCCCTCAGGGTCACACAATATACTGGTATTCCTTCTGAATTTCATGCCATTCCTTAGTTATTTTATATCGGTCTTTATAAAATCAGGATACCCAAGAGCTCACTGGCAAACCACACTGGTTTCTTTAGATGTCGCCCTCTGAGAGGCAGCGTAGCCTAGTGGTTTAGCATGCACGCTAAACTTTGTGGCCTTGGGCAAATCAGGAATTCTCTCTTGTGCCTCAGTTTCCTCATCTGTAAAATGGGAATATTAGTAGTCCTCCCCATATACTTGTTATAAGGATTAAGTGAAATAATACATTTAAGTGATGAGAACATTACACAGCAGAGAGTAAATGTAAATTATTAGTATTGCTTCTTTGTCAATATTGATCACAACAGTATGGTTGGAACAAAGAGCGTTGCCTTTGGGATGATCCCTGATCTCAGTTCACAGAATAATCACTGTATCACCGGGGTGACCTGTGTGCTTTCATCTCCTGTGTACTCCAAATACTAGGACTAACCAGTCTTCTCTCAAAAGCTAAGAGCCAGAATTGTGACCCACCCAAAAGGACGTTCCTGATCCTTTTATTGCCTTCCTAACCTTGTTTGTCTTTCCTCATTTTCACTGCCATTACATTTACAGTATGTTCTTTGTATATCCTAGTGGGCTGTCTTTAAACTTTCTGGCATAAAGCAAGATAAGAAAAACAAAAAGGAAGAAAGAAGATGAATTTTACTTTTAGCAGTGCTGGCTATGACATCATTTCTTCTTTTCTCTGTAATGAGCCGGAGGGTGTGTGTGTGTCCACAAGGAGCTGTAGAGCTGGTGGCAAAGTGGGCAGCACATGCCCCAGCAGCTGATGTGTTCCTTCAGGGACACAGACCCAAGGTTCCTAGGTCTCCTGAATTCCCAACAAATACCCCAGACACATTTTCATGTTAGATCTCCTAATTTTTGCCAACGAATTCAATTAAAAATAGAGCAGCCTGGTTGAATGGGTTGCACGGCCCTCCAGCTTGTGGCCTCTATTTAGTAAAGCTGTTTCCACCTTTTAGGGAAAAAGAAAATCAAGACCCATTTGCTTTTCAGGCACAAATGATTAGCTTCATGACATGTAAAAATGGGAAGCCACTTGGTTCCTGGCCATTCCCTGGTCCACAGGAGAGAATCATGGCAGCAGGCTGGCCTCTGCTACTAGCATACAGAGATGGGGAGCCACCCAAGCCTCAGGTCGAATGCCCCCTCCCCCATAATCTGGTCCACCACCTCATCTAAACCATGTCTGAGGGAAAGCCGCTTCACTCCTGGGGCAGTCTGCATATGTAAATGTATTATTATTAGTTTTTTTTTGCCGTACGTGGGCCTCTCACTGTTGTGGCCTCTCCCATTGCGGAGCACAGGCTCCGGACACGCAGGCTCAGTGGCCATGGCTCACAGGCCCAGCCGCTCCGCGGCATGTGGGATCTTCCCGGACCGGGGCACGAACCCGTGTCCCCTGCATCGGCAGGCGGACTCCCAACCACTGCGCCACCAGGGAAGCCCCTAAATGTATTTTTTAAATGGACTAAGTCCCTCAGACCAAGAGGCATTCTGAACTACCAACTACAGCTGAATTCTGTCAAATCCACTGCTTGATGGAATTCAACTATTCCCCGTCTCTCCTTTTCCCTCGTAACTGTTTCCCAGATTATTAAAAAATCCACAGTTTTATAAATTCCGTTTGAAGAGTCGCTTTGGAAACTCCTATTAGCTACCACTAACCTCCTCCCTCACACTAGAAATACTTCAGGGATCAAAGGAGTTCAGCCAGCTACAATTTGTCTGTACATCAGTGGTTTACAGGAGTCTGCAGACTCAGCCCTCTGGGATCTCCTTTACAGGGGAGGGCAGGTATCCCTGTTCTGAAGAAGCTGTTACCACACTTGGAACATCTGTTACGGTGCTTTTTAAACAAAATTTGGGGGCTTCTACCTGAAGGTTCCTTTGGAAGGCAGGGCCAGCTTAGAAACCTACAGAAGCTTGAAAGGGGAACCCAAGATACAACTCCCTGTATCCCCTGCTCCCACAGAAGCAGGGAATGTGGTCCCTGATAAAGTGGGGAGCTTGTTGAGGTGATTTTCAAAGCTGCTTCTACCTGTGTATTCCATGGCTCAATCATTTGAAGTAAAACTAAAATATTTCAAACAAGACTTCCTGACCTGGGTTCCCACTCTTAGAGCATGGATGGCACGTTGTCTGTGAAAGGCCAGCTAGTAAATATCTTAGGCCTGGTGGGCCATGGGGTCTCTGTCACAACCACTCCCCTCTGCCGTGTGGCACGAAGCAGCCCTAGGCAAAGTGTCAGTGACTGCGAGTGGCTGCGTCCCAGTCACACTTTATTTATGGACGCAGATATTCGAACTTCTTATAATGGTCAAGTGTCACCATTCTTCCTCAACCACTGAAGAAAAAAGTACAACCCATTCTTAGCCTGAGGGCTGCACAAAAAGAGGCAGTAGGTTGGACTTGGCCGGTGGGTCAGAGTTTGCCAACCCCTGTACTAGACGAGGGACTTCAGGGCTTCCGGGAACCTCGTGAAATACAATCCAGTGTGTTGTATGTATGGGCACTTTTGGGTTTTCCTGGAGAGAGTTCACTGCAGCAGATTCTGGAAGGGGTGGCAACTTCACTGCTAAGTTAGGAATCACAGATTTCAAAGCTTCCCCTCAAAGAAGGCCTGAAATTCTCTGTGGAACAATAACTCTGAGGAATCCACAGAGAGCAGAAAGCCCTGAGAAGCAGTCTCAGGACCGTAAATGTCTCCTTTCGCTCAAGTCCCTCGTACCGTGGAGGCCCCCCACATGGGGCGTTGCCTTGGGCCTGTGTGGTGCTCCATGGGAAGGCTGAAGGGTCCCTATGAAAATGGTTGGGAAAAGTCCCCCGGACGCAGGCTCTCTGTCTAAGGCTATTTCAAGACCAGGTGGAACCGTTTGTCTCGTAGCTTTGGCCTCACAGACACAGCATTTCTTCATTCCTTTTAGGGAAGGAGACATTTCTGGGCAGTTCTGAAGGGCGGTGCTGACACCTGCCTCCTGAAACCCTCCCAGGCCTGCCCAGGTCCACACGTGGACACACCTTTGGCTGTGACTATCTGCTGTTAAAACGTGGTAAAAAGGTATAAAGCATACATTTCAGCCAAGATTCATTTTGGGCCGTGTGGTCAAGGACGCACCCTCACAGTCTACGGCACTCACTGGCCCTTGACGACGTTCAGTTTGGAGTTTTAAATGGCCTAGAGGTGTCTCCAAGTGCCCCAAGAATATTGGCTCCCTGGCAAGGCAAGTAGCATCTCGGGGCCACCTGCATCTTCTGTCGCTCGCAGTACCCAGCTCACAGCCGGGCCTTAACTAAGTGGACCCCGCTGAGTCCCCAGGTGACAGCCCAGAGCAAGAGCTCTTCTCACACAGGGGAGCCCGCCCCCTCCAAGACAAGATGTGAGAAGAAAGGAATGCCCGTTTCCCTCTCAAATGCTGCAAAGGAGCTCGGAAACCATTCCTGAGGCCAAAAGGCCTCCATCCTGCTGCTAATAAGAAGGGTCTGGAACTGCTATGTGGGAAAGAAATGCCCCTTCCTAGAGAACTAGCCCCAACCCAGGCTGGTCCCCCTCACATACCTTGATCGCCCTGTGCCTCCTTGATCGCCCTGTGCCTCCTTGTAACTGGGGCTAAAAAGTGACTTACTCAGTAACTGTCTCCCGCACAGGCTAGAGGCCCTGCTCGGGGGCCTGCCGTGTACTTCCAGCAGCGGCACGGCTCAGTCCCTCCGTGTGGACAACATAATAAAGCTCAGGGATGGAGACCTGCCTGATGCATTTAACCTCACAGCTACCCCAACTCCCACTGCAAAGACTAGCAAGCAGCTGGCCCAAGGTGGGGCCGCACGGGGTGGAGCCAGGATTGGATTCAGCCTGTTCTGACCCCGGGCCGGGCCCCTGGTGTGTGCCGTCCTGCCTCCCGCTGAGAGGCGTCAAGGCGGTCACCTGTGCAAAAGGGCTGAAGCGCCGAGCCCAGCCCGGGCGGCCAGCCACCGGCTTCCACCAATAAACCAACCAACCGACCAACCAATCAGCCAACAAGCAAACAACTGCCCTCCGCCCTGCATCCCTCAAAATGCACGAGGCTGCCGTCCCCACTAGGCCCTTGGGGGTCATTTCCTAGGGGTGAAGGGGAAGACAGCCCTTCGAAATTCTTCGCTATGACCAAGAGTAAGAAATACATGTTATATATGACCTAGTGGACATCACCTCATTCCACCGTCCCCAAGAAGAGATGCAGCTGCTACACTTTACCCTCACCGTATGTGATGCAGTCTGTGTTCTAGCCTCTCTACTTTGTTCTTTTCTTTCCTTTTCTCTTCTTCTCTACTCGACCCAATTCTACCCTATCCTAGTCTTCATGAAAAATGTTTTCTGCACCTGACCCACTAAATTGATTTTACAACCCACTGATGGGTAGACCTGGAAGGAGGGCAAAGGGGCACCAAGCAGGGATGTCTGGAGCTGACAATGTGTAGAAAATACAATGTCGCTCTGCAGGAATAAAAAGCCTTAGGAGGAGACAGCACCCTGCCTGCTGTGGCCTGCCCAAGGCCTGAGCCCCGGTGCCAGGCTCCGCAGCGAGCTGGCCCCATGCAGTGGGACGTGCAGCAGCAGGCCCCATGGCTGCTCCTGCTGCAAGTGGGCAGACGCACAGCGGCAAAGCCAGACCCGCTCTGCCTCTAACCGGGGCCCTTTTTCATTTATCATGGACTTTTCAAATCAGTGTCATTGTTGACAGCTGCTGAGTTTAGCCACTCTAGGGATGCTTTTGGGTACTCAGTGAAGAAACTTTCCAATCAGTCCTGGCGAAAGCCCTGATCCTGCACTCGACAATCCCCCACTCCAATCCCCCGCCCCGTATTTATGAACATGTCCTGGATGGAGATCAAGCTCTCTTGGCCTGGGACATATGGTTGCTCTGCCTACTGGCTTTGAAGCGGGAACTGTAAACACGCTAATAGATGCCTCTCAAATCACGATGAGGTCACCCACCTTCTCTTACCATTCAACAATTTCAGGTTTCCTAATGCAGGATCTTATCACCCCAAATTCCCAGGCACATACTGGCATAGCTCTTGGGCCATAAAAGGTGAGAAGAGAATTTTGAGATGGAACTAAGAGAGAAACATTCTCTGGAAAAACACTGGAGATCTACAGAATTCATTCATTCATTCCACACAGATATATGAATTACTACTATGTGCCAGGAGTTTTTGCTGAGGACGCAGCTGTGAACGAAACAGAAACACATCCCTCCCCTAACACATTAAGCAGAGCCTGCTAGTAGTCTTTGCAGTTGGGTGATGGGCACATGGGGATTCCACTTGTCTCGCTACTTTTGTACATGCTTGAAATTTTCCATAATAAAAAGGTAAAAATATAAGTCTCAAACACATGATGCTGAGTGAAAGAAGCCAGACACAAAAGAGTGCGTACAACATGACTCCATATACGTGAAACCCTAGGAAACAGAAACCTCCTTTCCAGGGACAGAAAGCAGATCAGGGGCTGCCGGGGGCAGAAGCACCCGGGAACTGCTTGGCTATAGAGATGTTCTTTTTTTTTTTTAAGAAGATGTTGGGGGTAGGAGTTTATTAATTAATTAATTTATTTTTGCTGTGTTGGGTCTTCGTTTCTGTGCGAGGGCTTTCTCTAGTTGTGGCAAGCGGGGGCCACTCTTCATCGCGGTGCGTGGGCCTCTCACTATGGCGGCCTCTCTCGGTGTGGAGCACAGGCTCCAGACGTGCAGGCTCAGTAGTTGTGGCTCACAGGCCTAGTTGCTCCATGGCATGTGGGATCCTCCCGGACCAGGGCTCGAACCCGTGTCCCCTGCATTAGCAGGCAGATTCTCAACCACTGAGCCACCAGGGAAGCCCTAGAGATGTTCTTTACATTCATGAGCCGGTGGTTACATAGGTTTGTTAAAATGCATCAAAATAGACACCTTAGGGCTTCCCTGGTGGCGCAGTGGTTGACAGTCCGCCTGCCGATGCAGGGGACATGGGTTCATGCCCCGGTCCGGGAGGATCCCACATGCCGCGGAGCGGCTGGGCCCGTGAGCCATGGCCGCTGAGCCTGCGCGTCCAGAGCCTGTGCTCTGCAATGGGAGAGGCCACAACAGTGAGAGGCCCGCGTACCTCAAAATAAATTTTAAAAAATGGACACTTTAAACAGGTAACTTTTCAGCTCTGTAAATGTTATTATAATAAAGTTGATTCAAAACCTGCAAACATCCCCGCCCTCATGGAGCACGTTTACACAGAGTGCCTGGGGCTGGGAGAAACCTTAGGGACAATGCAAGTCCCTCACTTTACAGGAAAGGAGAAGAGAGATTCAGTGCCTTGTTCAGGGTTTCACAGGCTCTCACAGCAGGGACCTGGACCCAGCCCCGTCCAGTGTTTTCCTCTTAGCTCACTGCCTGTGATACAGCGTCGGGGCTAAGTTCTGAAAGCTCCTGTTTTGGGGTGAGGGTATTCTGGATCATTCAGTGGAACACCCACATCCTAGGTACCTGGGTACCTGTAGCCTGAATCTGCCACACCTCCCCAGGAGGACCATCAATCCTGTCGTTTCCAACACTAGGGGAGGCGCCAGTTAGTTGCGAGGAGAAGGAAGGAGCGGCTGAAGCTCCCAGTCAAGGTCTGGTTTATTTTCTAAGTCATCTCAGCTGACAATCCCCACTCCAGTCTTATCTGCCCATCTCCCTACTTCAGGCAATGATCTTATTTCACTGTCCCCATCATTCTGGACCCTCCTCCACACCTAGCTGGGCTCACACACCTGAAATACTCCACTGACATCCAAGCTCTGTGCTCAAGAAAACCCCTTTGGGGGTGGAGTAGGTCTCAGAAAGGAGGGACCCGAATAACATGCAGGCTCAAAAAGATGCAGGCCTGTGAGCCAGGTCTTCTCTCTTTGAAGAGACTGAGGTTGATGAACAACCTTAACGAAGCTTCACTAACCCAATGTGTGTTTGCTAGAGCTTGGAACTCTAGAATAACGTCTGAGCGTCAAGCTGAGGCCAAGTCCAATTCTGTTATCACCCTTTATCCCAGCACCAACAATGGGGAGTAAACAGGGCACTGATCCCCCGAGATGCAAAACTGGGTTTCCAAGAGCTTCCCTCCGCTATGACAGATGCAGCCCTGGAGTTTCAAGGTCCTGGACTTGTAGGCTGGTGTGGACGGGGGAACCCTGTCAGGTGGCAAAATGTCCCTTGGTGCCTACACCCTTCAGAGCGCAAATGCTGGCTTGAGGGCTGGAGGACGCAGCCCCTCCATGGGAAAAGCTGGAGATTCTATCTGCTTTTACTTTGACGCACATTATCCAGCCTCTGACCGCTATGCCCCCCCGCCCCCCGGCTGCAGAACCACCCTGTAGCCTTCTCTGCAGAGGCAGGCAGGAGGGCACTGCTCAGCCAGCTACGTGGCCCTTCTGGACAAGATCTTCTATGAGACCTCGGGTGGGAAGTGGGTCCTGTGACCCACAGAGGCCTGACTGGGGAGGCCATCTTCTTCGTGCCATCTCTCCCGTTCCGTCCTCTAACCTCGACAGGCAAGCCTCAAGACTCCCCACCCAGAGTCAAATCCTGAATTTCATCCATTGCCTGGTATTCTTCAAGTACTTCGTGTTCAGTATCTCCTCCTGCCATCTAAGCTCCTCACGTCACACGGTGACTTGAACGTGTTTGTGTTCGTAGGGGATTCTTTTCTATGTTTACCTCCCCCTCCAGGCCTTCCCAGAAGGCACAGAGCACATGCTCACTAAATACCCATTAAGAAGAGCTGATCTGAATCCTGCCTTTCCCTTTTCCCTTTCATGCCTTGTCCCGTGTAGTTCTCTCTTCCCAACCCTTCCTGGCTTTCTCTGCCAAGATCCAGCAACTCTCGAGAACCTTCTCCGATGGCCCCTGCTCTCCCCACTTTCCATCAGGCACAGCCTAGTGGGTCCCATGCTCCCAGGCAGGATGTGTGTGTTACCTTAAGTGTCCATGGGGCAGGGAGGAGATTAAATTCCATATACACTAGTTTGGTGAATCCATGAAGGCGAATCCCAACCTCACAGCTATTAAGTCGTAAATAAAAACTTTGGAGCTTATGGAAATGCCCAGCCTAGGGCTCAGATCCCTCCCCTGGGGTGGGTGCTGGGAGGACCAAAGCAAAGCACAGGTGGGCCCTCCAGCCCTTGGCCACAGAGACGCTCCGCAGTCAGAATTCCCTGACGGAGTAATCTCTTGTGTAGAGTCAAGGACGCCCCACTGAGGCTGCTTGGCTTAGAAATACCTGGGAAGCTGTGACTGCTACCATTTCAGGGCTGGGGCACTGAGAGCCACACAGCCCTGCTCAGCAAAAACACTGCCGAGACCAAAGGCAAGAAGAGTAAAGCTGGCGAGCACGTTCACAGAATAAAAGTTGGGGAACCTCGGGGGTCTTCCAAGGGGCAAAGGACTAGGAATATTGGCATCTGGGGTGAGTAACTGTCTTGCAGCGCCTCCTTTCTAGTACTCTCCCAGCTCAGACCAGTGGCTGTGTCAGAATTAAGCCCAGGAGGCTCTCGGGCAGCGTCTGAACTGTGTTCTCTGCCCGTCTCTGCCTTTCTGCCCTGTATGGATGGCTGTTGCCCTGAGCACAGGGTGTCATCCCTCATCCTGGCCCCTCCACCCCTTTGGGACAGAAATATTGTCCAGACTGGCCTCCCTCAGCTTAGACCCCCACTGTCTCCGTCACTGACAGCATCAGCGCCATCCCCAGCACTCACTGTGTATGAAGGGCTCTCCTCATCATCTCACATCGTTAGCTTTTCCTCTCCTCACAGCAATCCAGTGTGGTAGATTTTGTCATCCCCATTCTATGGATCAGCAGACTGAGGCTCAGAGAGAGGAGGTGACTTTCCCAAGATCCTACAGCCACAGTCAGAACCTGGCTGCATCTGATGCCACACCCCAGCCTCCAAATACCACGCCACCTCCTGCAGTCCTTAACTCTTGATTCTTGGAGTCTTGGGATAAGAGGGAGAGGGGCTTTAACAGGCTGGGTTGGGGGTGATGAATGGAGAGACAGGAACTAAAATTTATTGAGAATCTGTAGTATGCAGAACATCTGAGGTTTCTAAACTAACCCTGGGGTAATTCTGTGAGCGGGTGTCCTCAACCCCATTTTACACATAAGGAGGTCGCGGCTCTAGGCGGCTGGAAGTGAATTCCCAGGTTCACACGACTATCCTGGGACAGCAATTCTATTCCTACCCAGGCCTCTCTGGGGTGAAAGCGAGTGCCCTGTCCACTTTTCCATGCCATCACCTGGGCCAACTACTAAAAACAGGTTCCTGGACTTCTCCCATGCCCTCCAGCCCTGGGCCAGCATCCTGGCTCTTGGCGGGACCCTGCAGCCTCTCGGAGGCTAAGGGCTCTCACTCTGGCACGGACACAGGCCAGCGGGATGTCCTTACATGTCTGCAGGGACCGACTGGGCCCCATTCCTGCTCTGCCAGGTGGAAGGTGAGGACAGCCTCTCATGGTCCCCGGGGCTCTGTCTTCATGGTTCACGCTTTCAGGAGGTCCCTTGGCCAGTGGGCTGGCTTTAGGGGAAGGGGCTGCCTGTTCAGCAGGGCTCCTCCTCCGGCCGCTGAGTTGGTGAGGGTGTGAGGGTCTCAGGCCCACTTCCCAGTTTTCTCTCAGCACAGCCCAGTCATGCAGGAGCATGCAGGAAAGGCCTCCCTTGGGGGTCCCGCCATGCAGTGTGGATGGCTGGATGGAACAGATCATGAGGTTGAAAGGGGCCTCCGTGTCACCCGGCCTGAGGGCTCACCTACCTGGAAAGACTCCCCACTCTGGAGGCCTTACCTTAAAGAGGGACTTTCACACTGAAGCAAACTTGAAAAGAGAGAACACGTACACAAAGAGAAGTTTACTTGGCTGGCATTTCCCTCATTGGCTTTGGCTTTCACTGAGGACAGCTAGGCTGCTGGGGAGGCAGACCTCTCCCTCCTCTGCTGGCTTCCCCCCCATTCCAGCGCCGAAGCCCCAGGAGCCATAATCTCAGAGCCTAATGCGTTTGGGGCGGGGGAGGTGTGTGCAGGAGAGAAGCCAGGAGTGAGCAAAACACCTCCAAGATCTACAAGGTTGGATGATGCCCTTCAACCACACCAAACACATCACTTCTCTCCCCTACAGGCCCCAAGGAAGGCAAGCCCCATGGCAACACGAAAGCTAAGTGGGCTCCTTTTAATAGCAGCAAATGGTGCCGCCATTTTGGAAGCAAATCCCCAGTGGGATGGACCAGTGAATTCTACGCCTGGCGACTTTTTCCAGCATCAAAGGCCGTGGAGCCAGCCTCGCTGGCTTTTCTATTCCCCCACCTGTCCACTGCTGTATGCCCTGCTCTGAAGCCAGCCACCCCCAGAAAACGGATTTGAGCGCATGACGGCACCAGGTCTCTGGTTTGGTGTTGAGAGCACACTGCTTGTGCAACGTCAGTCGAGTATGTGGGTGGATCAAGGGTGGACGGGAGGAGCGTAAAAAGGAAAGTGGAGGAGGGAGAATACACAAGATAAGACGGCTGGGAGGAAAGATGAGAAGGAAATCTCCACGCAGAAGCAAAAGCCACTGAAAAATATCCTGGGGTGGGGTTAGTGCAAAGGGATGAAAAGCTGTAGGCAGGAAACCCAGTGGAATACTGACAGCTGGCGAGTCAGCGCAGTGGTTAGATACGGAGGCTCAGGCGCCAGGGAGCAGAAGTCTCAGCTCAGCAAACATCTCAAGAAGGCAAAGGCCTGGAGGGGACAGCAGCCAACTGAAGTACGGGATGGAACCTGCCCAGAGGCCAAATTCCAGCTACGGATCTGGACAGTGTCCTGGGTGATATCTTCAGAGGGGCGAGGCTTCCTGCAGAGGGGATGGAAACCAGGCCTGGGAGCTGTTCTCCCGCCATATCCTTAGCCCCTGTGGGGGTGATCCAGGGACCCCCGCCTCCAGCTGAGCCAACCTGGGCAGAGTGCAGGCCTGCTGTGCCCACCAGCTGTGGAGGGGCTCCGTCTGTGCGGGGGAGTGGGGACGGTCAGGAGCTGTGGAAAATAGGCCACTACGTCTCGTCTCTTCGTAACTCCTAGACTGGATGACATGACCTCACCCAGTCTCCCCCCAGCCAGACAAAACCAACTCCTTCCTGAATCAGACAGGCAGGATGCCCCCCAGGGTGCCCAGATTCAGTAGGGCCAGCTGAGGAGTGGAGAGCAGCTGCTCAGAAGGAGCCTGGGCACTAGTGGTATCCTGGTGTGACGTCAGTGGGGCATGGGTAGGAAGCAAGACAAGCCCTGGAGTTCCCTCACGAGCCCCAGGACCTCGACCGAGCGCCCTGGGGCTCTTCAGACCCATGAGATAGGGGAGTCTGTGCATCGCTTTCCTTGCTGCTAAAACTCATGCCCAGTGTCTTCTCCAGGCCACCACCAAGGTGCATGGCTGGAGATGCCTGCTCATAGACTTGTCCCCTTCCTTCTCACAGTGGCTCTCCTTTAACTCGGAGTCTGTCCCTAAGATCTAAGAAACTCACACCATCCCTGGCTGCTTGTGACCCACCATCTTGGCCACTTGTTCCCAATGTCAGGCTCCAGACCAGCTTTCTTTCCTCCCTCCGACAAAACCTTTCTTCTGCTGCTCTCCTCGGAAGGCATCTGATGTGTCCTCAAGTTATGTGATACCTGAAGCCCACGGGAAGCCTGTCCTGTGTTGGAACTCCCTGCCCCGTGAACAGAAGATGACTTCTGTGGAGACATGCCTCAGCTTCCCAGTGTCTCTCCAATGACCTCTTGTGTGTGGCCATCTATTCTGTCTGGGGGTGAGGCTGACCCTGCTTTTGGAGCACGGAGCCATGCTCACCCCTGGCATCTGAGCCAGGCAGTCCCACACCCCCGTGGTGAGTCCTGAGATGGTTAGAGGGGGTGATGGCTTATAAACACCTGTGTGAGTTTTCACATGGGCCTTACGGCGCTTTTAGAGATGAGAAACACAGTATGTCCGCCACTGCAGTGGGCTTTAATTCAACTTAAAATCTGTTTCTGTGGTACACAAGCCCACAGATGGCTCAGGGTGGTGTCACGAACATGTTTCAGAAACGCGTTTCCATTTAAGGGTCAGATTTGGGACACCTTTCCAACCTGCTGACTAGATGAAGACTGTTCTTTTCTTTTCCGATTTTAGTATTTCTCTGGAGAGAAATCTCTAGTCCCAAGGATATAGCTGTGATCAGAGATCTAAATAACCTGAATACTTCTTGAATGACCTACAGCCGAGAACTCAGTATGGATCAACATTACTCAGCTCCAAATGCGACCAGAAACACCTCTTGTACACACACGTAACACAAAGTTTCCCTTCTTACCCTTCCTTTGGATGTTCTAATTCTCTCCTCCAAACTGAATTCACACCAACCAAATAAACGCCCTCTCCCCTGACCCCCAGCAGTGCTGAGGATGACTCTGGAGGTCTGTGGGGGGCGAGGAGGAACACGCACAGAGGATGATTTCCAAGGCAATGATGGACTCAGTCTTTAGGAATGCTAAGACAGCTCTGAACTCAGTGGGAGCTCCTGGACGGCCCCTGGAAGCCTGCTTGAGCCCCTCAGCGAAGGAAGCCAGCAGAGTCCTGCCCTCTGGCCCCAGGCTGGGGACCCGGTGGGAGGCCCTGGGAAGGGAAGCGCAGGGTCCTTGTGCTCTAGGTAGAGAGGTAGTCCCACCTGACCCACAGGATGGGCTTCTACTGCTGGTTCCTGGGGGGCCGTCACCCCCTGACTGCAGGAGCACCTGCACCCCTGGCCAGGGGCAGCTCTAGGAGCGGACTGGGTCACCTGCTCAGCCTCCTGGTTCACGCTTCATTCCTCCCCCTTCCTCTGTCTGGTTCCTTGCCCATCCTGCAGGTCCACAGACATCTCACACTTGTCCTTCCTGCCCTCCCCGTACTCCAGGGAAGCCAGGGACTGCTCAAAGTGTCGCTCCGCTCAGGTCTGCATTTTCACTGGGCTCAGAGTTCAGACTGGAGGCTGGAAGCTCCACTGAGGAGCCCCTGGCATTGCTACGGCTTTGGGAAGAGCTCCTGGAGACCAGAGCTACTCGGGTCTTTGGCCATCTCAGAGGAATCACCTGCACTGGATCTGAGTGATGATCTGCCACTATTCTATCCCAGTGAGAGACCCTCCTCTGCGAATCCATCCTTTAGAGCTTCCTTGCGCCTTTTATCACAAAGAGCTTCCCGAATTCCTTGCTTCCCTGTGGCCTCTCGGCAAAGTCTGCCTCTGCCCCACCCAGGGCCCCTCTTCCCTTCACACGCTTTGCTGATGGTCCCCTGGCGCTTGTCCCCTCCAGGCTGCATCCCTGGGAGAAAGCTGCTCCTCAAGTCCTCCCCCTCCCCCCCCACAAGGCTAGTGTCCAGTCCTTTTGTTGAGCTGGTGTCTAGACTGGAGTCCAGGTCATCTTGCAGACCTGCACTGGCCGATTGGTCCCTGCTCTCGTCCCAGGTTCCTGCTTGTTGGGCCTGGATTCCTTACTCAGTTCTACGTCTCAATTTTCTTTGGGTTGATTAAGTTAGATTGAACCTAAAATAACATCTCACCCTCAGATCTGAGTCTTTGGTTTCTCCTCCTCTGCCTGGCCTCTGGTCTCCTGCTTCCCCTCACTTTGTCTGGGGAACCTTGTCAGCTCATCTTGTCCTTAAAGGCCACCTTCAGAGACCCTCGGGATGGGGTGGGGCGGCCTTCAGGCAGGCTGGTACCCGCGGTGAGCCCTGTCCTGAGCCCACAGCATGGGCTTTTGGCGTGACAGGCCCCAGAACTGTGGGTGATGCTAGCAAAGAAAGAAGGTAAAGCTGAACTTAGCCTGCTCCAGGCTGTGTGCCAGCCAGTGAAGATCATGAGCACCCAAGAAGGAAGCCGACGAGGAATGGAGACAGGACTGAGTGTCCAGGGCCCGTTCACCTGCCATGCTCGCATCTGGCTGAGGCCTGGACCACACCCTTCAGCTGCGAGCTACCCTCGACATGAAACATTTCTGAGAAGCACCGCACTCTCAACCACTGCCCCCCAGAAAATGTCTTGGAATACAGTAGATTTCCTCTCTGATGATTCCCTAAGCACAGGAGGGTCTTTTCTGTACTTGGAAGTGAGGAAGAAGGGGTCCTCTGACAGAATGTGGGGTGACTGAGGGCCGAATGGATAATCTCAGGTCTTCTCTGCCCGAGACCCCAGCCCCACGACTCTGGGGCTCTGCCCTATAACTTCCTATGTTACACACCCTCCCTTGCCCCCAGGACGCTACCCAGCTGGCTACAAAAGTTTCAATCTAAATGACTGCCTCCTTGGGCTAGGATCCAACAGAGATAAGAATTTCCCCCCCCACACACAAACACACACATGCACACGCATGCACACCCACACCCACACTCTCTCTCTAAGTTTAAGGAGAGCACCGCCGGCCCTCTCCCCTTCCAGCAGAAGGTCACTGCCACAACACGGTCTCTGAGTTAAGCCCGGAATCGACAGGCTTATTCCTTTTTCCAACCTCTGAGCTTCAAACACCTTTTATTGCACCCTCCTCCCACTGGCATGAGCACAACAGGCCCAAGAACCTGGAAGGAGTGTGTGCTGAGGCTGGAGTGAAGGCAGAAGGGAGAGTGGATCAGAGAGGGCAGAGATGTGGCCTAAAGAAACAGCGTCTTATAGAGCCAGCACCCATGGGCAGCCCGGGGGACAGTCTTCTGCAAACGGCCATCTCTGAGCCTCAGCTTCACGCTCTGTGCTCGCTCCACAGAATGACTGCAACCATTAGTTACTTAACATTTTTCTTTAAATTTACTCATTTAAAAAAACCTTATCTATAAGGAAACCTTATATTGCTACCACACATGGAAAACCAGTATCATCTATAATTTTTGATCAAGATAAATAAAATTTGATTAAGCTACAAAAGGTTCTTCTGTATCCCATATAAATCATCACCTTGGTTACCGCTACCGGTTACGTGTTTTCGACAGTAAACTCCCAGGCCCGAGGAGACTCTCTTTTAGGGGGCCTCTTGGCGACCTCCCGCCCTTGTCATCTTGGCTGTAAAATGTGCCCAGACCCCCGCCTCTGCGCGTGGGAACCAGGCCCGCCCGCGCCGCGGAACGAGCTCACGGCCTACTTACAATTCGAGGTTTGAAGGGCGGCTTGATCTTCTTCTGCTCCAGGAGCAGCCAGTCGATCTCCTTGAAGAACGGGTGCTGCTTGATGGCATCCTCGCCGTTCTGCGCCGCCACACAGCCCAGGCGCTTGTGAGGGTTCTTGGTCATGAACTGCGGGCATGAGGAGAGAGATGGAATCAGTGACAAAGGCCCGGCAGGCACAGGCTGTGAGGGGAAGACGGAACTCAGCCAAGGCAGCATCTTTAGCGTCACCTCCCAAGCCCACTTTCTACATTTTCGGGGGCTCTGCCCCTCAGGGTGCTCTTTCATTCTTACACAGAACTTACTGTGCGCCAGCCACCGTGCTACACGTAGTATTACATATACGTGCATTGATTCATTTCATCCAGAGTGACCCTCTGAGGTACTATCATGATCCCTACTTTATAAGTGAGGTAGCTGGGGCACAGAGAAGTTAATTAACTTGGCCAAGGTCAAACAGCCAGCAAGGTATCAAGTCAGGATTAGGAGCTCAGACTCTCTGACCCTCTGATTCCCCCTCAGATTCTCAAGTCTTCTCATCAGGGAGACTGAGGTCTGATAAACTCACACTGAGAGGTCAGCAGTCCTTTTTGAGGGAAGGAAAGAAGATCAGATATTCATGTAAAGGTCAATTATCAAAGGCACCTCCTCCTCTTTCCTTTTCCTGGACCCAGGCCCTCCTACTTTTTAAAAAAATTTGACTTTGTAATCTCTAGCACAAACCCCCACATAGATTAACAGATAAAAAACAAGAAAAAGAAAGGCTTACTTCTTCTCAATGCCTGTCTGTAAAAAACACATTGATGTGTTTTGTACTTTTTGGCTGGTGTCTTGTGACCTCACACACTCAGGTGAAATGATTATTCCTGTTAAATGAGTCAGTCCTGATGGCAAATGTTAATTTCACTGAGCAGACGTATAGTAACATAACCTTGATACAAATCAGTGCTGGTAGGTGGAAATATTTCTGATAGCCACCCAGAATAAAGGTAGGGGTGTGTGTGTGCATGTGTGTCAGAGACTGAGTATTATATTTCATGGGGTGAAGGCTGAAAGTTTAGATTTAAACAAAGGAACCTAAGAGGACAAATTATAATCCAAAGGGATAAATCTATAATGACAGCATTTTAGGCTTCATCAGCAAGGGAGGTTCTCCTGGGCAGTAGGAGCCTCCTCCTGCCTCCTGCCTGGCACCCCTGAAAGGCAGGGGAGCCACAGACGAGAGAGTGACGGGTTAGGAATGGTGCCAACACACTTCATCCTTCTAATCGAACAGCTGGCAGAGGTCACCCCTGCTTACCCACCCCTGATTCCTATCGCCCACAGGATAAAGTCCATACCCCTTAGTTTGGCACACACAAACTACTCAGTCTGTAGCCAGTCTCTCTTGCTCGCCTACTGCATCCTTTACTTGCCTGGTCCAAGGCCCCTCTCTAGCCCCTAACTATCCTCTAAGAAATAGTCAAAATGCTGCCTCCTCTGTGAAGCCTCCCCAGATTCACTCCATGGACATCTAAGACACCATGCTTCTCGTTTATTTAAATTATAATTTGTCTAAACATCTCTGCTCCTTGGTGAGCTCTATGATATAGGAATCAGTTCTATCTTCCCAGCATCTGGCTCAGTGCCTGGCTCCCACTGTGCACTCAGTACACTGAGATGAGTGAACAGCGGGTTGAAGGCTGGGCCTCAGGGCACAGTGCTGAGGAAGGGAGGCAGCAGGAATGCCATTACTGTTGCACAGGTTGTGCACTGCATAACTCTCTGGTGCAAATGGCCTTCTGGAGAGTTCTGTGTGTAGGCAGCGAACCTCAGAGACACAGATCAGTGGCCAGAGACATGGAAAACCTGGCCTGGCCCTAGAATCAGGTGACAATGTGAGGAAGTGAAGTGTTCCAAGGCCAAGGGAGTAGAAGACTTCTCCTTGCTCCCTCAGCTCTTCCTGTCCTCCCACTTCTGGGAGGGGAAGTATCAGGGTTACGGATAAACATACAGGTTTTAGCGTCTCAGGAAGCTGACCCCGAGCCACAGGCTCTTCTCTTTTCCCAGAGACTTCACCCTCACCAACCAGCTGACACAGGCGCGGCCTCTTCTGAATCTCTGTGCTAACGACATTTTGGACTGGACACTTCTTTGTTTGGGGGCTGTCCTGTGCAGTACAAGATGTTTAGCAGCACCCCTGGGCTTTACCTCCTAGATGCCAATAGCACCCCGCCCCTCCACGTTGTAACAACTAAAAACATCTCCAGACGTTGCCAAATGTCTCTGGGGGATGATGGGGGACACAATCACCCCTAGCTGAAGACCACTGCTCTAGGTCATCCATAATGAAAGGGCTCACCTCGGGTGCCAGCAGGGGGCTCACAGGGAAATGCGTCAGGCTGGCGTTCAGGGCCCAGGGTGAGTGACCAGCTCTGCTGGGGGGTGTTCTGGCTGCCTCAGGTGCTGCAGGTTTTTCCTTAGCCAGCACCTGGTATAGCGTCTTAGATGCCCAATAAATACGTGTTGAATAAATGAATGAGGGAATGAGCAGACTCCGTTTACTTCCTTCACTGCTCTTATCCCAATTGTGACCACATGTGGATGTGTTTTTTACTTATTGCCCACCTTCTGCTGGACCACAATCTCCACAAGGCAGGGATGACGGCTGTTACACTTCCCAGTGCTTACTCACATCTAGCACAATGCCCCACACGCCGGAAACACTCAACAAACGGTCGTTCGTTGAATCAGTGAATGGGAGGGAGGGAGGGAGGGAAAGAGAAAGAGATGCAGAAGGGAGGAAAGAAATGAGGTGAGGGAAAGAAGGGAAGAGGAAGGCAAAAATGAACTGCAGAAAGAAGCAACATGTTCTGCTGTGGCATTTTCCAAAACATGATACATGTCCCCTGCCAGATGCCTGCGAAATGATTTTAGGTCATTTTTACCATTTTCATGGGATAATCTATGTTAATTAATTATGACAAGTGATACTCTTTCCATTTATGATAGCTATATAACATTTCTTTATAAAATACATATAATTAGGTAGATTTGGGGACTTGATTGAAAAAACAAAACTAAATCACGGTAGAGCGGGTATCTGGGTGTGGCAAATTCCGTGACTGAGGCATGCCAACTCTGAACTGTGGGGCATTCTGATGGGCGAAAGGAGCCAGGACCGGAAGTCCAGATTCCTGGGATGTCATGGCCTCAGCCCAGCGGGGTGACCGTTCCCAGGTAAGCTAGTCTGCTTACCTTCCGTGCACCCCAGCTCCCCCAGCATTCCAAGGGGGACAGGTAACTTCACTTACTTGCCACAGTACAAGTGTCTTACAATGCAGCAACGGGTATGCTGAGCACGTACTAAGCACTGTCACCTGTGAGGGACTATTTGTTGGCGGGGGGTGGGGGGGCAGTCTCTCTATTACATCTGGATCCAGCGTGGCCACAGGGATCTTGAGGGGACGCATCGTTTTTGATCAGCAATGCTGTCGCGGACACAGGTGCGCAATGCCTCCCTTCCCTCCCCCACTGGAGGCCCTGGAGGAAGACAGGCCATGGGTGCAGGTAAGGAAGGAGGGTCCAGCCCCCAGAGTGCAAGCAGCAGGGGTGACCCCAGTGGAGCAGGGGTTGGCTCTGACCCCTCTACAGCACTGGAGGACCCAGGTGCATGGAGCCTTCCTCGGGAAACACAGACATGGTGTCCCTATCCCACAAGAACAGTAATTTGTCCCAGACCCCATTTCTGGCAGGAGCGGGTGCAGTGGGCCTGAGCTCCCAGCGGTGACTGCTGTCCGCCCCTTCTGTTCAGCAGTGAGCAGAGGTGGGACAGATAGAGAGAGAGAGAGAGAGAGAGAGAGAGAGAGAGAGAGAGAGAGAGTGAGAGAGAGAGCGCGAGAGCGAGAAAGGAGGAGTGGGCGGGGAGAGAGAGAGGTGGGAAAGCCAGGGGAACAGAAAGTGGGTGAGGGCCAGTGACTCACAGCTTTCAGGATGCTGACGGCCTCCTTGCTGAGCCAGACCGGGTAGAGCACATCGTCATGGAGGATGGACTCAAACAGATCATCCTCGTTGTCGGCCTCGAAGGGGGGCTGACCAGCCATCATCTCGTACATCAGCACCCCCAGGGCCCACCAGTCCACCGAGGGGCCATACTCCAACTCCTGCAGGATCTGTTTGGGAGACGGGCAACGTCAGGGTCCACCGAAAGCTGCCCTCCGTGGCTACACCTGCGCCACCAGCGCCCGTGGGAAGACGCGCGTCTCTATTTCCAGCTTGCTCCTTTGTAGGGCGGAGCTGCCTTACATAGAATTAGGTTCTAAATCAGCAAGTTGAGTGAAAATTGAGTTTGGGAGGCACCATGTTGGGGGCCAGCTTTCAAAAACCAATACCCACAGTCTGTCTTCCAGGGGGAGCAGACTGCTTCTTTGCCTGAGCACCAGATGAAGTTCCTGACTTGAACTGAGGGCCACGTAAAAAGCTGTGCACATTTTTGACACTAAAATTGGGGTGAGTGCGTGCAGCAAATTTGGGGCTCCCATTGCATGCTCAGCCCAGGGCACGGCTCACTGAGTGGAACGGTGAGCGGAATCTTAGTCCTCTTTAAATGGTGACAATGCTGAATTTAAGGAGGCCTGTGCTCTTGGAAAAGAAACTAGAGTTAATAAATTTCCCCACCCACATGTGTTCTAATCATACAGGACCACTATGCTCTTGCATATTCTGAGAAAAGACCCATGACTTTCCTACAGCTCGATGATGAATCCTTGTTTTCTTGCCTCTATAACGCCCCAGACCCCCGTCTTTTTTTTTTTTTTTTTTTTTGCAGTACGCGGGCCTCTCACTGCTGTGGCCTCTCCCGTTGCGGAGCACAGGCTCCGGACACGCAGGCTCAGCGGCCATGGCTCACGGGCCCAGCCGCTCCGCGGCATGTGGGATCTTCCCGGACCGGGGCACGAACCCGTGTCCCCTGCATCGGCAGGCGGACTCTCAACCACTGCGCCACCAGGGAAGCCCCAGACCCGCTTCTTTTTATTTGAGGTGTTCCATAAACATTCTCCCTATTCCAAGATCTCAAATCAAATCCTCTCCTTGGTTGTCTGGTGCATTTTATCTTTGACGGTGGCCATTTTTCTTATCTACGTTCTCTGCCTCTCTTTTCTCTCTCTGACCAAGTGTGTGGAGTCAAAGTCACTTAGGTTACATGCACGTATGACAGGATGCTGAATACTCAACACCACGGGCTTCCTGCAGAACGGTGTGTAAGGACTGCAGTTTTACAAACAGAATCAGAATGTCAGTGCACAAGAGGAACTCTACTCTGAGTCAAGAAGCTGCAGAACTTTTTGAAAAGCAAGTAACTGCCCCATCCCAATTTTTCTTCAGCACTGGCCATGTGCCGGAAGGAGATGGAAGATCAACCAGGTTGCATCTAGTTTCACTCCAAGTCTGGCATTAGATTTCTGGGTGATCTCAAGCCATACATGACTTCCTCATGTATCAGATGAGGCTCAGATTCTCAGCTTAACCTCACAAGATTAATTAAGGTGGAAGATTTTGAAAACCTACTGCAAACTACAAAGCTCTATATAATTACAAGGTGGTACTAAATCCAGTTTTTCTTCTATAAGGTTTGGTCTCCACGTTTATATAGAATGTAGCAGGTCACTGATGTGTGTTTGGCTCAGAGCAGAAATAATGCTCAGTCAGAGCAAACCAGGCGTGGTACTGCCCAGAGACAGGCGGGTGGACGGGAGGACATCTCTGGCCGCTCTCAGCGCTGTCATTCTATAAAGAATTCCAAAAGGTGAAGGCTGTGGAGAAGCACGGCTGGAGTGCAGGTACCCAAGGGGGGTGTACTTTGAGGACTCCCCCCCAAGTAGGCAAAGGCCATTCCAGCTTGCAGGTAACTTCTCAGGTAACTCGTTACAGAACAAGGCTCCAGCTCAGTTCTCAGGTTCTAAGATGGAAGAGGAGGCTGAACCCAAGTATCTAGACTGTCTGGGGTCTACTCAAAATGCCCTTCCAGAGGTTGTAGATTGCTTGGGATTAAATCAAAAGATGGGCAGAAGCATTCTGAAAACAGTAAAAACATGCACTTTTTAGGACTCCTCAGAATTCAGAATGAAAAGGAATGTGAGCAAATGCAGCCAACTTTAAATTATTTGGGGCTGGTAAAGCTGCTGGGTTAGGACCTTTGGTCTCGGCCCAGTGGTCAGCACAGGGTATCTGTAAGGTCAGAGCTACAGGCTCCACTGAGGAGCCAGTAACTCTGCTCTGTTCCAAAGGCAAAGGGAAAGCCAAAGCCCAAGACTCCCTCAACCTTGAAAGACCCAGCGGCCCAGCCTGGCTCACCGTGGTACCACCTCAAGGTCATGGTTATCACCCATCTCCTCCAGAAGGCTTTCCCGGATTTCTCCAGCTTTTCTCCTCTCCTCTGACACCCCAAGACCCTGGCCCTAAGATCTGCCAGGCACTTTCCACATACTACCAGCAGTTGAGCTACTTGTTTCATGGTCAGCTGTCTCCCCAGGGCATCCATAAGCCACCAGAGGGTGGGGGCTCTATATTTTTCTGAATCTACCCCTGTGACCAGCCCAGTTCCAACACTCAGGGAGACTGGCTGCCAGGTGTGCCCACCGTGTGTATCTTCCTGGGCATGCCCCTTTCTCTCCTGGGCTCTGAGGGCCTTGGTGCTAAGGAAGCTGGGTCCTGTGCCTCCTCGGTGTGGTGGGGAGGTGGCCTCCAGGTGGCCCTGCGTGTGCTCAGACAGGATGGCGCTGGGGAAACCACAGAGCAGCCCTGCCCACCCTTCCTCAGGCCCCTCCAGAGCCTTCCTATTTTGGGTGGCATCTTTTCTAAAATTCCCCTTAGGCTTGGCCCTAATTATCTGTTTCCTAATCGCCTTGTCACGGATGGAGCTGGTGAGAAGGGCAAGGCTTCACATGCCATGGGGGGGCACCTGGTGCAGCGGCCAACCCCTTGATGGGTCAGAGCTGGGGTAGAAGAGCGGGCACTGGGCCTGATGACGCCAGGCGCTACCCAGGGCTGGCCGCCATTTGACGGGGAGCGGGGGCTGGGCATGGAGAAAGGAGAGGGGCTGCCATGGAGGTCAGCCAAGGGCACACCGTGGGAAGAACAGCCCCAGGGCAGAGCTAATGCCTCAGAACGCGTCTCTGCTTCCGGGGTTAGCCAGGTGTCTCACAACCCCTCCTATTTGAATACAGGCTTATGCTTTCTGAAGCATTTCCATGCTCTAATCTCATTAGATTCTCAAAACAGCTTGATGAGGTGGGTAGGGCAGGAATTATTTTCCCATTTGAAAGATGAGGAACCTGAGGGTCAAAAACATTTTGCCACTTGGTCAAGATCACATGGGGGCATTAGTGGTTAAGTCGGGCCTGGAATCTCAACTCTCCGGACTGTGCTTTTCCCACCCCACCGCACAACCCAACGACCACGAAGACTGTGACGGAGACACCACCGACCCAGCACTTACCGTGGGCCAGGCACCGTGCTAAAGGCTTTAGCGGAGTGATTTCATTTAATCTTCCCGATGACCCTTTGATAAAGGTAGCGATACCCTTATCAGCTGTAATTTGCCTACAGTAAGACCAGGGATTTCACTTCGCGTGGAGTGGCGATGCTGCAGTTGGCACAAGTGTAGAATGGGAAGGAAGAGTGTCTAGGGCCCACTCTAAACAGAGACCGGAGTTATTCATTGTGAGTTTCACCAATGGATTGCCTTTTGTGAAAGCTGTGTGGGTGTTTTGTTCATCATAAAGTGAATGTTTATCTTGGGCTGGCTCCTTGACTAGTACACTGGGCTGCCAACCCTTTGACTCTGGCATCAATTCAGAGGGCCTAGGACCAAGCATTCTGATGATAAAGAGTGAACGAGGAAGGTGGTAGAAAAAGCAAGTCTCAATCGAGAGCTCTTGTTTGCAATGATTTCTCCTTGGAGGTTAAATTCCTAGTGTCCCTGCTAAGAGAACATACTAGAGAGACAGACTGAAATCTCTATTCTTCAGATCTTTTAGAAGATGGAGGTTCCAGTGAGAATTTACCTATTACCATCCTTACTCTATGACCCTCCTCAGGCCTCCCCGTGTCTTGTCTGGGCTGTGGAAAGACTCTCAACCGTCCTTCCCTGACCCTCTGGCTTCTGATCTACACTGCTGTTGCCTGTCTTCTTTCTGGGACAGGTCTGATGATGACCCTCCTTCTGCTGGGAAACCCTCAGTGGGTCCACAGATCCTACAGAATAAAGGCCACTTTCCTTGGTCCTTTTTCGTAACCTTGTTCATTACTAAGAGCACTAAGAAATCCTCTCTTCTAGCCACACTACCTTCCTTTCTAAAAATGGCCAAGAATGTTCTCATCCCCTGGTCTTTGCTCATGTTGGAGTATCACAAGTTCTCATTCCTTTATTCATTCAACAAACCATTACTAAGAGACTGACTAGTGTGCTGGAGCTTGGGAGTACCCAGATTAGAAACATAGCCCTGCCTTAAAGGATTCAGAGCCCAGGAATACTGAGCCTCCTTGCCTGCCCCACGCCCACTCCAGTCCTTCCTGCTGTTTTCAGGAATGCTCCCCACTTCATACCACCAAAGGAAATCCTGCTGATTCTCTACAACTCAATTCATCCACCAGGTGCTCTAAGAACCACCCTCCCCGATCCCGGAGGTTACCGTCTTGTGCTGTGTACCTATTTATTCTGCTTAATTCATTGTTTACTTATCTGTCACTCTCTTTAGACACAAAGTCATTTTAGGAGAGCCACCAGGGTCTTAGTCAATTCTTCATCCCCACATGGCTTTGTGTCTAGCAGGTGCTCAAACAATGCCCACCGGAAGGAAATGAAATCTGGCCGTGCTACCCCTACCCACCATGGACAATGCTTAAAGGGGATTGGTACTTCCTTCTCATCTCACATGTGTCAGAACACTCAGCACCATTTTTATTAAGTATTTATGACAGACTGTGTCTTAAATCTGAATCATACCACACTAGATATCTCTCAGTCTAGGCAAGACTGACCCGCAGAAAGTGAAGGCAAACAAACACTTTCTGATGAACAAAACACCCAAGCAACTCCCATGAAAGGCAACCTATTGGCGAGGCTCACCACGAACATCTCCGATCTCTATTAAAATGAGGCCCAGGCGCTCTCGTCTTCCGGCTCAATCCTGTGTGCCTGCTATGCGGAATCACTGCTGCACTAGAAATGGCAACTACTTCTTGGTTTCACTGTAGGCCAATTATAGCTGATAAGGCTAATCACTGCCTTTATCAATGGCTCTCCTTTTTTCTGGTTATTAAAAAAATGAAAGCAATCATACAAGTCAACAAATGTCTCTTGGTCCTAGTTTTGCGGGTAGTTCTGGACTGGGGTGAGAGGATGCTCAGGGAGGGCCTGGCCAGCTTTGGGGAATGGCCTACTACTCTCAGTTCACCGTCATCTCCCCATCACCACCACTTCCTTATGCAGAAATCGGCAAGCCTTTTACCTTGCCTTTTCTCCCTCCTCCCCGGAATCCATTCTGTTTTTCCAGAGCCTTCCCCAGCACCGCTGGATGACCCTGGCCTATGGGGATGGACTCAGGCCTCAGCCCTGGCAACAGGTGGAAGCGGCCCTTTGTCCGTGGTCTCACCTCGGGAGCGATGTAGTCAGGAGTCCCGCAGAACGTGGTGGTCGTCACGCCGTTCAGAATCCCTTCCTTGCACATTCCGAAGTCGGCCAGCTTGCAATGACCTTCTGCATCCAGAAGGATGTTGTCCAGTTTCAAATCCCTGTAAGATGGGCCAGAACCACACGGTTAATGCTTCACTCATCCCAATATGGCCTTTTTGAGGTGGAGAGGTATGCACATCTCAGGGAACTCTGCTACAGAAAGGAAAGTCTTCAAGGAGGCTTGATCTGCCGACAACCAACCCCAGTCCAGGGCTCCTGCCCACAACGGCCAACCCCACAAAGTGCCCCCCATTCATTGCAGCCTGAGGGAGGAGCTTCTGTAACCTCAGGAATGTCTCAACACTGCTTTGGTTTAAAGAAGCCGGCAGGCATTTACGGAAGCCTTACTGCATGCTGAAATTCATATTATTCAGATCTTGATAAGAGAGAAAGAAGGAACTTAGGCCCCTCCCTTTATCAGTTAATCATGGGGATCAGGTGGGGGGACAAGACTGGCACCCATTGGCACCAATGAAGCACATTGAACCACATAAGAACCAGGCGCTGCTTTACAGGACACGGACTATGTGAGCTGCTGTGTTCTGGGGGCAGCGGGGGAGGGAGACCATTGATGGCTGGCGCAGGCAGGGAGGGCTCCCAGGAAACTGACTCAAGAGAAGCTTGGCTAGGTGGTAAGGTTTGGACAGAGCATGAGGAGAAAAGGTGGGAGGGAGGGGAAGGCCAACACAGTACATGCAAAAGGCAGTGAAGAGACCAGAGAACTGAGTCCCAGTAAATGGTGAGGCAAGGCAGACATGTTGAAACCAAACCCGAAGAGCCCAGAACGCCAGGAAGGGGGGTCTGAAATTCATGCTGAGGGGCCGAGGGTAACTGAAGCCCCAGCCTGCACAAGCGCACACGACACATTTGCAAGATCAGTCTCTTAGGGGCAAGAAGGCCAAGCAGGGGAAGGGTCTGGGTGCAGGAAGGAAGGCCCATTGGTTGCAATAACCAGGCCCCATAGAGCTGGGTGGTTCTCAGGCCTCAGCCAGTGCAGCTTCCATATGGCCTATTTTACAGTTTGGGTTTCCCCTAAGATCTCGTATAGAATCTAGGGTTCTGGATAAGAATTCCCCTAGCAAGTCTGCAAATTCCAGACCTGTCCCATATAAAGATCTAGATGGAGGTCCTCACCCTGGGTCTCTCTCAGCAGTCACTCCGGGGTAGGGGGGGCCTTGCAAAGAAGGCCGACTGCCCGGCACACAGAGCAAGAGGGGCCTTTCTCACAAGCCTGCTGGCGTCTGGACTTGAACTCCGGCCACCGTCAGGAATCCAGGCCCGAGTGCAAAGGTGGGGCAGGAAACACTCTAAGGCCAGCCTGTCTTGCACCCGTGGCCCCATTTCCTCATACAGCTGGGACTTCTTGAGAAAAGAGAAAGCACATAAAATGTGCTGCTCCAAGCAAGTGCTTGCGGGCTACAGAAAGAAGAGTGCGCCCGGGCCCTTGGGACCAGGGCTCCCCGAGTCCCTACCCTGGCCACCGTGCGTGGTCAAGGCTCCGCTCTGGCTGGGGGAGGGGAGCAGTGAGGGGAGCATGACTCGGGTGCAGGCGGCCTGGGTTGCAATCACTACTGGGGTGTGGTCCTGGTGCAGTCACCTTGCTGGTCTGTAAGCCCATGTGCTGGCGTGAAGGGTTACTGTGATGAGGTGTGTGAAAGAGCCGGTCTTTGATACCCTAACACCCGCCTCCTTCATGAGGAAACTGAGAGGGAGCCGGGTTTCCTGCAAACGTTTGAGTGGCTGAGAGGCTGATCCACGGCCCTGCTGAGTTAGGGCCCCTTACACGCTCTCCAGTCTATAGAGTTGCCTTTCCAAGACCTACCCTTGCCCACCACGATCACCATGGCAACACCCACGCTAATAGTAAGGACAACCTGCGGAAAGCACCTGGTAGTCTACAAACCACATTCGTATTCTAAACAACCCTGAGAGCTAGGAAGACCACACTCTGCACGACGGCGTCAGAAACAAGCACAGGGAGACTGGAAGAGGGCAAGTGACCTCCGTAAGGTGGCAGGGTGCTGGTGGGACTGTGACCTGAACTCAGGTCCCTGGCTCTGAAGGCTGGCATCGCTGCCTCCGTGTGCTACACTCCCCTACCTTCCTGCCTTCTCAGTGGTGGATGACTTTCAGTGCCAGTCACCAACCCCCAAAATATAAAGGACCCCGCATGCCATCGCTCAAGCACTCTCTTTTAAAGCCTTTGTTATGTCATAGGAAGGACTCGTTCTCATTTGTACAAATGGAATAGATTTCAGAAGATTCTGAGCCAACTCGAACCTTGCCCTTGTGCTGAAAATTGCGACTCAGTGTTTCCGGCCCATCAGGCTCAGCCTTTCCTTCTGCTCGGGGGGCTCCTACTCAGAGCAAGAGAAGGTGGACCATCTAGTTTCTCCCCACCTCCTGCCCTTCTCTGCCTGCCCTGGCCCAGGTGCACACCATCCCTGGGCTCCCTGCCCCTCTGCTCCCTGGAGAGAGAAGTCACTCCTGCTGAAGGCCCAGGGCAGCCACCAGGGCCGAGCATGTTTTGCAGCAGCTGCCCCTCTGCTGTGGCGGAGGGAGGCCCCAGGCCAAAGCATTTCTTCCCACTGTCCTGTCGATGATGCCTGACATCTTCCTTGGAGTCCCCCTCCACTGCCTGTATTTATCTAAACTCCAACTCCCCATGGGAATCCAAGTCCCAAGGAAGAGTTAGTGATTTATGTTCCTTTCCTTTTGTAACAGGAAAGATTAACACAGCTTGAAAGACCCCTGGGGGCCAGGAAGGCTGCTACTGCAACTTTATTTCTCTGGGCGTCTTCAGTTTCATTTTAAAAAGAAAAATACTCATACCACAGAGACCAGATTTGTCTTGTCCCGGGCTCTAAGTGAGTTCCTGAGTGGGGTTTCAGGGGATGGGAGCGCTCAGGGAAGCCCAGGGCCATGCTTGCTCAGGTGGAGAATGAGAGAGGAGAGAGAATGCCCTTCCCTGCAAGGGAGAGGGGATGGAGCCTGCAGAGACCTTCCCTGCAAGGGAGAGGGGATGGAGCCTGCAGAGACCTTCCCTGCAAGGGAGAGGGGATGGAGCCTGCAGAGACCTTCCCTGCAAGGGAGAGGGGATGGAGCCTGCAGAGACCTTCCCTGCAAGGGAGAGGGGATGGAGCCTGCAGAGACCTTCCCTGCAAGGGAGAGGGGATGGAGCCTGCAGAGACCTTCCCTGCAAGGGAGAGGGGATGGAGCCTGCAGAGACCTTCCCTGCAAGGGAGAGGGGATGGAGCCTGCAGAGACCTTCCCTGCAAGGGAGAGGGGATGGAGCCTGCAGAGAGAAGGTGGTATCCCCGAAGCTCTGCTAGAGGCACAGCTGGCTGAGGGCGGTGGTCCCCTCATGATTTCCCTCCCCTTCTCCTACCAGACACCCCTTTCCCCTCTTGGTCACACTTTATACGTAAAAAAGAAAATGTGAATATACATTCATTTCCTCCCGTTTAACTGAATGCAAGCTTGTTATATGCACTCGTTCACACCTTATATTTTCTACTTATATATTGGCTATATTGGAGATCTTTCTGTCTCGACACATGAAGAGTCTCCTAATTCATTTTTATGGCTGTATGATACTCCACCGTATTTTGGGGGGGGCCATTTAAGATGCTTCTAATATTGTGCTATTATAAATAGTGCTGCTGTGATTAAGTTTGTACATAATGACATCTTGTGCATATGTGAAAGTAATTGTACACATATCCTAGACATTTCTGAGTCAAATAGTAAAAAATGTGGATTTTGATGAATGTTGTCAAACTGCCCTCCTTAGAGGTTGAACAGTTTACATCTCCATAAGCATATATGATAGTCCCTGCTTGCTACCATGTTGTGTTACCAAGTGTCTGGTAGTCTGATAGGTAAAAATAGTATTTCAGTATATCCCTAGGTTTCTCTGTTAAGTTTGGGCATTTTTTCCTATATTTAAAAGTGATCTGTATTTTTTTTTCTGTGAACTGTTACCTATTTTCCTTTGGTGGTGTTTGATTTTTATTGATTGTTAGGAGTTCTTTCTACATTAGGAAACAACCTTTGTGTGGGCTAAGAATTGCAAATACTTGTCTCAGTTTACTCTCTGACTTCTGACATTGCTTATGCTTGTTTCTGCCAGGCCAATCTTATTTCTTTTGATGTAACTGAATTGATGTTTAATTTTACGGTTCTTGGAGTTTATGTTTTCATTTGAAAGACTTTGTTTTACCCATTTCAAAGTTATAAAAGCATTCTCCCAAGGTTTCTCACTAGTACTTTTAGGCTTTCATTTTATAAACGTTAAGTCTTTGATATAATTGGAATTTGTCCTGATAAAAGGTGTGAAGTATAGATCCAACTTTGTTTCCAGACTTCTAGTAAGTTGCCCCAATCCAATATGTTAAATACTTCATCTTTTCCTCATTGATTGAAATACCACCTTTAATAAATACTGGTATTAAATGTCCATATATATTTGGATTTATTTCTGTACCCTTCACTCTGTAACATTGGTCTGTACCATACTTTTTAAATTATTGTAGGTTTAAAATATGTTTTAATAGCCAGCAGGACTGGTCCCCTTCTTCTTCTTTTTCAAAATTTCCTGGCTACTCTTGCATATTTATTTTTCCATACAAACTTTAGAATTATCTGTCTAGTTAAAAAAAAATTCCTAGTGATGTTTTTTATTGGAAACGTGTTTAAAGTTATAAATTAACTCAAGGAGAATTGATCTTTCTATGATGTTGAGTCTTCCTATTCAATAACACTGTTTGTTTTTCCATTTGTTCAAATCTTGCCTGTGTCCTATAGGAGCATTTTAAAGTTCTCTCCTATAGATCTTGTAGTACACTTTTGTTATATTTCATGGCAGCCTGCCGGTTGTCCCAATATTCATTCTCCCTTTCTCCTTAGTGAGAGAATGTTGACTTCTTTTAAGCCATGCACATAGTGATGCAGCTATAAACTAGAATTCAAAGCCTTCTTTAGAGCTGGGCGTGGTTATGTGACTAAGTTCTAGCCAATCAGATGTGTCGAAGTCTCCTTGAAAGGAAGAGCCTTACACTTCTGCTTTCCTTCCTCTATCCTATTGCCTGAATGAGGATGTAATGCCTGGAGTCCTAGCAGCCACCTTCGACCATAAAGATAAGGACCACGTCCCAGGAATGGACTACCTATACTTCCAGATAACATTCTTAAGAAAAAGAAAAACCTGTACTTTATTTAAAGGACTGTTGTCTGGGTTTCATGTGTTAACTGCAACTGAATCTACTTCTAAATAATCCAAGTTATTATTTTATATTTCACATTCCTATTGTAAATAGGAGCTTTCCTTCCATTCCATTTTCTATCTTGTTACACACGTTTGTACTATTGATTTCTGCTAACCATTCTGTGCCCTGCTGCTACACTGAATCATCTTTATTTTTGTAAAGGAGTTTTTCCAGTTGATTCTCCTGGATTTTCCATATCATGTGTAATCAGTGATCATTTTGACCTCCTCCTTTTCAGGGATTATATTGCTAACTTATTTCTTCTGTCTGATTGTGTTGACTAGAACCTTGAGAACAGTACTGAAGAATAACGGTGAGAGTGAGCACCTTTGGTAGTCCCTGATCTTAGGGGGTGGGGCTCCCAGAATTTGGTCCTCAGGCAGAATACCTTTATTATAGCCCCTGTCACGTGGCACCTGGATCGAAGGCTTCCTTACTGTACTTTCTCCACGAGGCTGAGGATTGTGAGAACTTCCATGGAACCTCCCTGACTCCCCGAGCTGCCAGATGTCCAAATGGGCTGTGTGGGGGCTGGAGAGAAGCGGGTAAGGAGCAGGTCATATGCCCTGTCCCTCTGGTCCAGGGTTTCTCACCCTTGGCACATGGAGCTGGACTGGCATTTGGGCTGGATAACTCTTTGTTGTGGGGAGCTGTCCTGTGCACCGTAGGATGTTTAGTAGCATCCCTGGTCTCTACACACTAGATGCTCTTAGCAATCCCCAACCAAGCTGTGACAACCAGAAACGGCTCCAGACATGGCCAAACGTCTCTTTGCAGGACCTCTGGCAGACAGCTACTTCTCTGATATAAGTCTTAACAGTGATCAAAGCTCCAAGATGGCCTAACCCAGATCATTAAGCCAAACAGGGATTTGGGAGCCATGCACTGGCTATCAGGAAAGGGTGCAACTGCCTACAGTATCCTCTGCCATTTTATCCTAGGAGACAAGAACCCTGACACACCAACCCTGCTGACATCTGCTATCATCAACCACCTTTTTTTTTTTTTTTTTTTTTTTTGCGGTACGCGGGCCTCTCACTGCTGTGGCCTCTCCCGTTACGGAGCACAGGCTCCGGACGCGCAGGCTCAGCGGCCATGGCTCACAGGCCCAGCCACTTCGCGGCATGTAGGATCTTCCCAGACCGGGGCACGAACCCGTGTCCCCTGCATTGGCAGGCGGACTCTCAACCACTGCGCCACCAGGGAAGTCCCATCAACCACCTTTTTAAATGTATGAAGAAATGGAGGCTCACTTGCCCAAGGCAAGGCAAGTCACTTGCCCAAGGTCACAGGGCTGGTAAGAAGCAGCACTGAGCTGACTCCACACAGCTGCCCGTGATCACCTTACAACAAATGGAAGGCCCGTGAGCTGGAAATCTCCATCTGCTGATTGGACCCAAATTCCTTTGGGCTGGATAAGGAAGGCTTCGTGGTGAGAAGGGGAATACAGAGGCCAAGAGGTCACAGTGGCTGACAGGGAAGGACTGATTTAGATGCAGGATGGTATGACCAAGGCTCCCTTGGGGCAGGAGCACAGATCTCTTCCAGAAACTCAAAAGGCACCAAGAAAAATTCCCTAAACAACACATCTTTAAAAAAAACATTCTGTAAAACCTATGGGGGTAGGGGTGAGACCTTGCAGTTGGTTTTAAGGAGGGAAAAAAAAATGCTTTTCTTCTACGACCAACTGCACTGCTTTATCGGGCTGGAAAATGGGAAAGGGATCTGTGAGTGAAAGCAAAGATCCCTCAAGTGAGTTTACTGTGAGCTGGGGAAGAAATGGTCTTGTCCTGAGGATAAGTAAGGTGTACAGAAGGTCTTCATATCAGGGACATCTGTTACAGATGGGCCGAAATCTGCAGTAGATCAAATTACACTTTTGCTTTTAACAAAAATTTACTTTTAACATGACATGGAATCAGCTATTGCTATCTCTAGAAATGTGTCCACGACAATTTGAAATACATATTTTGGCTCCTAAGAATTGTACGCCCCTGCCCCCCACGGCTATCTATGCACTTAATGGCTATGTCTAAGACGTAGGTGCCTCTATGTTTTGATCTGAGATGCTGGTGGGGGGTGGGGGTCCCCCAACTTGTCTCTTCCTGATAGGCAGTGAGGCAGTTCTGAATCTGAATCCTAACTTGGCTACTTTCAAGCTGGATGATGTTCAGCTGGTCCAAAATATCATTGGGACTCAGTTTTCTTATCTGTAAAATGGGAAGAATACTGCCACGGTTCACTGATGTAACTGACATGAAAGCTCTAGCACAGTGCCTGAGACATGGCAGTTACCCCAGAAAGTCTGTCCTCTCCAGGGATCTCTAACGGTCACTTCTTAAAATACACCTGCCACGTGAGGGCAAGTCACTAGAATTTTTGAAAAATACTTATTACCTCTTACTGTGTATAAGCCACTGAGAGAGACACTGTGGGATGAAAAATAGGAAGCATATGCAACTGTAATATATGAAAGAAAGTGATGACTGATACTTAAATGAAACAGACAGACACAGATAGAGACTGAAACTTTCAGTCCAGTCCAGTGAGAAAAATCACAGATTCCTTTCCACTGGGCCTGGGGAATGACAGCTGATGGGAACACCTAGAGCCCCAGGGGAGAAAACAACTGGCTGGGAGGTAGGGAGTGGGGGGGGGGGGTGGGGCAATACAGGTGTTTCTAATCAGGATTGCTGTGACAGCTTCCAGACCCTTAGTTAGCAAACTTCTCAGGACCTGGATGCCATGCTGGGAATGGGGCCTGAAGGGTTGCTGTGGTTGCAGCTGTAACCTGTCCCTAAGCTCCAGGCTTACACACCTTAAGGCTATCACATGCCTTATCTCTCTTACCACGCAGCCCTGGCAATGAGTAGCATCATCCCCAATTTACAGAAGAACCTGGAGGGAAATAAAGCCTAGGGAGGTGAGCTGGGGCCTGCACTTCAGAAGCTGGGTGAAGTCCTCCATCCCTCCCATAGCACCTCAGCCATCTCAGCTGAAAATTCACCCTTTGCCATTTGTAAAATTTTAGTGTCCCAATTTGACGGCAGATTCCCCGAGAATAAGGGCCAGAAAACTCTTCTGTAAACCACAGAGCAGTCAGCAAAGGGATGACACCCGTGAGACCCTTCACACACAAGAAAAAAGTGAAAAAAATTTTGTTTTGCTTGACTTGTAAACTTGCCCTAAAGGAAGATATCCATATGCTCCTGTCTCCTTCACCCTGGCTCCATTTTTTTTTTTTTTTTTTTTAATGCCCTCACTTCCTGGTATGCTCACCCCACCGGCAGGCTAATTCCACAAAGCTCAGGCCTGAGTGCCACAGAAACGACAGCAAATTCTTCCATTTACTTGAAGATAACAGATGAGAAAGATTACTTCTCGGGATGCCAAGTATTTGGATCACCAGAGAGCAGGCCCTTGGGGCGAGGTTATGAAGGAACTCTGCTTGTTTTTGGACAAGTAGTGGAGACTTGTAAACGACTGTGGTTAATCACATGGGAATCCAGGCTCTTCTGGCAGACGATGTCAAACACTTTCATAAATTTAACAGTATGTTCAAGAGAAAGACCATTTGCCCCTTCAATGCAGTCAGACTCCCCTCAAGGTGGTCGCCAATGCTGGTGACGAGCCATCACCCTTTCTCCCAGCTTTCTCTGTGGCAGCCACCTCCCATCACTCCCAGGAAGGCCATGTCACTCAAGTACGACCCTACACCCCTACGACGGGATGGCAAGCGAGAAGCCTAGGAGAGTGTACCCCTGGCCTCTCCATCAAATAGAAAAGCATAATTTGCTTTCAGAACCAAGGTAAATGATTACAAAATTCTCCGTATCAGTGCTGATACCTGAGAGTTGACGATAATATTTCACTCTGGGCCAGTCTGCAGAGAAATCTTTCTCCAAGTCTTTTCACAGGAAAAGCTCAATCATTTAGGAACAAAATCATAACCACCATTTTTCTTTTTCAAATGCTTTTGCATGCCAGGCTCGGGGGTAAATCTTTTATATGCATTAACTCATTTAATCTCACAAATAGCCTATGAAGCTGGTAAGACTATTATTATCTCCATTTTAAAGACGGTCTCAGGGGTTATTGACCTGGTCCAGAACACACAGGTAGTGAGTGACAGAGTCGGTGCTGTCTGACATCAGCTCCCATGTTCTTAATCACTTTGCTATGTTGCTTGGGGAGGGAAAAAAAAAAAAAAACTGTAGCACGTTTTTGCCGTTTTGCGGGATTGGGAACACAACTGTTGCTCTTGGAGGGTGGTTGCTTTTGACTCACAGCAACATGGTTACAAGATGCAACTGATAAGCTAGACACTGCTGTTTTGACCAAACAGATGACCCCTTGTCTGAAGACAGCAGACTTTAAGCTACCACACTGACAGCTGAAAACCTGAGGTGTGAAAGAGCATCCCTGTTCACGGCCAAAATACATAGCCTGGGGCTCTACCTGGGCATTAAGACTTGGAATCACTGCAGGATCACTTATCTGATAGCATGATTTTCCAATTACTTTTTTTTTTTAACCCACAGTACTGAAAGCAAATCCTTATCCTTAATACTCATGGATAATATCCTGACCTCCACTGATGGGAAATAGACCTTGACTTGTGTCCCCAGCAAGTAGGATGGGCTGCCCTGACCATGATACTTACACCTAGTCCCCTCATTCCTCTCCAGGTCATCAAACAACCTGACTTCGAAATGGCTATTTGGGATTCAGCGTACAGACCAGGACCAAGGACAATGGCGACCTCAAGCAAGCTGCTTTTCTGAGCTTTACTGTCTTCAAATATGAGATATGATGGCTGGATAAATTAATCCCCAAGGATCCTTCTCGTCTAAGACCCTGGGAAGCCAAGGCAGCTGGAGCACATGAAGCTTGAACTTGCAGTCCTAGCTGTTCGACACCAAATGTTTCCCTTTCCACTTTGGAGCAAACCTTTGCCAGCAGGCGTTTTTATACAAAATGTAAATCAGATGACGCTCTCCTCCTGCTTGCATTCTTCCAGGGCGCCCCATGAACTCGCTTCCTAACATGGTGCGCAAGACCCTGTGTGGTCTCCACCAGCCTGGCCTTTTAGCCTCATCCCTCACCCTACCCCCACACAATCCAAACCTGGGGACTGGGGGTGGTTCCCAGATGTGTGAGGCTGTCTCCTGCCTCAATGTCTTGGCAAACCCAGGCCCCACTGGGAGCATCTGTCTTCCACAATGGCCCACGCCATGGGGGCGGGGCCTGGGAATCCCCCCAGTGCCTGAAGCATCCTAGCTTCTCAATACCTGTTGGTCAAAGGAATGAGTGAGTAGAGAAGTGAATTTGTGGATCATGGCCCCTCCAGCCAGATGACCTTATTTTCAGATAATGTACGGAACTACTAAAACATACTATTATTAAAAAATATTAAAACTAACGCCCAAACCATCAGAGGCAGCTGAATCTGATGTTCTCTTGCACCTTCCAATCCATCCTCTGGTTATACTCAGGAAGAACCCCTTTTTGACCCCAGCAACTTCCACGGCAGTCAGACTAGCATCCGAGTGCCTTACTCTGGCCCTGGGGCTGGCCCTTCCCCATCTCATTTGGAGTCACCTTCCCCTTTGTCCAGCCACAGGGGTGTCTGACAGTTCCTCAAGCTCACCGAGCACTTTCCTGCCTTGAGACCTTTGCCACATCGCTGTTCCCTTTCCCTGGAAAACAGACTCCTTGCCATCTGAGTCTCTGCCTCCATTTCCTTTCCTCAAAGACGCCTTTCTTGGCCACCCTGTCTAAAGTGTCCCACCACCACCCGCCCCCGACCCTTCCTGTATTCTCAGTAACCAGGGTCATTTCCTTTGCAGCAGTGATCACAATTTGTAATTACTTTGCTTGTTTATGCCCTTGAGTTTACGGCTTCCCTCACGTGAGCTCCACGAGAACTATGTCTTCGTGTTTGCATCTCGGTCCCCAGAGTCCTGCAAAGCACCTGGCACTCCATGTTTGTTGAGTGCCTGGATGAGCTAATGAGCAGGATCTGTACTAAGTCCATTCTAATGACAGTCTAGTTAATGGCATGACTACAACTCCTAATACATCCGTTGCCTACTTGGCCCTACTACATAATGCTCCACAATACTTACTGAGTTGCCACTCAGGGTCTGCTTTGGTGCTAGGAAGACACTGACAGAGGACACAGTCCCTGTCCTCAAGGGAGAAGTGAACATGAATGAGTCCGGGATACTTGGGATGGTAAGTTCTACACCAGAAGGACAAACAGGACACCACCACTGCCCTTAGAAGGCAAGGGCTGCTGGTCTCGCCTTTTCTGGGCCCAGCGATTTGCAGCTCGGAACCCAGCCAGCACTCTGTCATCACAGAAAGGGCCACTCCAGCTAAAGGACCAAGAGTAACCTTTCTGGGGGCGTGCCTGGAGCCTGGCGGAAGTGGACTATGGAACCCTAGGCAGGGCCCTAATTCCCGGACAGGAAGGCCAGAAAACTAGTCCTCAAGCTCCTCTGTCAGTACGACAAGCTGCCAGAACCAGAAAGTATAGGGCTTCCGTGTGCAGCCACGCAAGAAGCCACGTGCTAAGACAGTGGTCAGCCCCTTGCAGGTCAGTCCAGCCCAGATAAAGAGCTGAGGAAACGCAAATGTAACCCTGACAAGTTGAGGGGGATGTAGGGAAAGCACGTCTTCCTGCAAAGCGGGGGTCACCCAAGTTACTTGGAGGATATCAGAGGCCTCCGGCAAGGCCAGGGAGCTGAAAATGGACTGACCTCTAAAGGACAGAAAACAGATTTTATTATTCTTAAAAAAAGAAGTTGTACATTTATATTTGTTTAATTTGGCCACAGAAGGTATTTGCTTTGAGACCAAGTGGCGCTTTTCAGCTGATCAGGGATGTGAATGCGCGTGCGTGTAGGCACACATGCCACTAGGGACAGGTACACGGTGTGTTCATGCCACACGTCTGTTCGTCGGCTCAGGTCGAGGGGGATGCACAGGTCCATGAGGATGAGGCAAGGACCTGTGAAAGCTTCCTCTCTTTCATCAGGGAGGACACATCTGGTGGAGTTTATGAAACAAATACGATTAGAGCTAAGAGTACCTCCAATGCTCCACCTGATAAATATTTACGGGGCACCTACTATGTGCTGGTGAGGTCCAGGTTGTGGAGTGAGGGCAGGGGTCGACCAGTAGTTCAATTTGCATATGCTGAGTCTGAGATGCCTTGGCGACATCTAACTGCACGTGATGGCCAGGTGATGATATATGAAGGTCTGGGCTGGAGAAAGAATGAGTGTGGGTGCGATTTTCTGAGAAGATAGATAGTATAGTGTGAGAAGAGAAGAAAGCTAAGACTGGTCTGTGAGCAAGCCCAACGTTTAATGGGTGGGACTTGCAACGAAACCATCAGAGAGGAAACTCACAAGCCTGGATGCCCAGGAGGCCCAAGGAGGAGGGACAATCTCAACCAAAGGGCAGGGCCAGTCACTGCCGTGCTGCTGACGGGTCTCAAGTTTGGTGATTCAGTAGCTCAGAGTTCTTTTTATCCAACTGAGGCCCAGGAGGTAGAGTCCCTTGGCTTTATTTATATTTATTGATATTTTCTCTTTATGCTTTGTGATTCCAATTTAGAAATAATGATAATAGTAGTGATAATAATAATAATAAATTTTACATTTCAAGAAATGACTTGCCAGATCAATAGAGGTATCATGTACCAGGGCTGGCCCGGTGAACAGCTTTAGTAAAGAAAAGAAAATGTCAAACCTGTCAATGGGAAAAAGAGAAGGAATTTCCAGAATTCCACTCAGGGGAAAAAATAAAGCACTAATTCTGCAAGTGACACTGGGAGACATGTCTTTGTATAAGACGGTCTCGTCTCCACATAGGAAGAATCCCCATTCAGAAAAAACCCACTGGAGCTCTGTGTTTTCCAGAAGCCTTCCAGTCTCCAACCAAGAAGGACCTAGCAGCTTCCCCTCCTTCCCGCCTCCTCCAGGTGAGTGGGTGCACTGGCGCCCCAGCTCAACAACAGCCCAGCTTCCCGGGTCCCTCTCTCCACTCCACCAGGCCCACTGCCTTCTGGCTGCCCTCCCTGGCACTCCCTACCTACTGCACCATCTGAAGGGGTACTCAGGATATTTCTTTACTCCCTTCCCTTTAAAACTCACTCTCCCCCCAAACTACAAGCCCTTCTGAATGACCTGCAAATCTGTTCAATGTCATTAAGCTAAGGTAGGCATTTATGGCTTGGTACGCAACTTCCCCCAGGAACCTGCACAGACTGGTCAGAAGACTCTGGAGAGCTGGTGGAGGAGATGGGGCAGGGGGCACAGCCTCAATACCACTTCTCAAATCCTGCCTGGAGGGGGCTGAGGTCCCCTCCAGGGCTCTCCTAGTGGCCACCTCCTTATCCCTGCCTCTGAGTCCAGCTTGAGTCAGCTGCTTTTTTTTTTTTTTTAACCCTAGGACCATTCCTGGAGCAGGATTTGGATTTTCCTGATATCTATCAGCTAAAATTCAGAGGGCTGCTTATTCCCTGACTTGGCTGGAGATCACCAGCAGAATGTATCCTCACAGTAGAGCAGGTTGTTTGGCCATAGCTGTGGATGAAATAGTAGTAAGTTACATTCAAGGGAGGGAGGTACTTATAAAAGGTTGGTCCATCTCTGCCTTGGGAAAAAGTGATACCTGGCTTTTGAACAAAGTCTCTTTCAATTACAATCAAGGTCATGGACGTGTACTGAGGGCATGGGGTACACACACAGAGCACAGCAGACCCTCAGATTTAGCAGTTATAGCTTTCTATTCTTGAGGTACCCTGAGGATCCATGATAAGTAGCAATTTCTACCTATTCAGGGTACATACTTTAATTGGTTTCTTAATGAAGCCAGTGCGTGGGGTCAGCCAGTGGGCCAATGAATGAGCTCAACCCAGTGGAGACAGTGGCGAGTCTGGGAGAGGAATAGTTCTCAAACAGAATGCAAGTGCTTTGACCAAATTAAACACAGGAATGTGCAATGTGTTGGGGATTCAGATCTATGACAAACAAGTCCTCCAAATACTCTATTCTGCAATAAAGAAATCAAGATTTGTGAAATTTTTTTTAGCAAGTGCTGTGGCAAAAACGGAAACTTTAGCGAAAACTAAAAAGGTGGCTAACGTGCTGTAGGATGTGCCCAGGCAATATATAACTCTCAACATCTCTCTTTATATGTACATTTCTATGTCATACTAGTCATGCTATATACTTTATTACATGCATACATCAGTATATATTATTGTATATGTACTTTATTATATATGTAATAAAATATATATCAATATTATGGTTAGTATAGAGAATATCAAATTAATATATAGAGAGACACTGATATATAGAGAGAGATTGAGAGTTACGTGTTACCCTGCAGTGAATATATATTTACACATATAAATATAATATAATGAAGTATGTATGCCAAAAGTAGTTAACATGTAGCATGAGAATGAGCCCAGGCAACATATAACTCTCAATCTCTTTCTCTCATACATTAATCATACTAGATACTTTATTGTGTATATAATAAGGTATATATAATGAAGTACAATTGGCCCTTGAATAACATGGGTTTGAAGTGCATGGGTCCACTTATACATGGATTCTTTTCCAATAAATATGTACTACAGTACTACACACTCCATGGTTGGTTGAATCCGTGGGTGCCAAGGGCTAAGTTATACATGGATTTTTGCATGGAAGGTTGGCTCCCCTAACCGCTGTGTTGTTCAAGGGTCAACTGCACATATATATAATAAATATACAGTAGGATTAATACATACCATATATAGAGAGAGATGTTGGGAGTCGTGTTGCTTATATACACACATGCAATAAAGTATGTCTATGGTAAAGCTTCTAGTTGGATTAATATATATGACGAATATTTGGTGTGATTATTTGGATATATGTATTTATATTCTATATATTATATGCATATATAGTATAATATATGTACATATAGCATACGTTTTACATAAAATCAGTAGAAGTTTATGTGACTTCTTAGACTATATTTGGAGTTACTGGTCGCCTCCCAATTTTGCAACTTATTTTTACCTACTGGTTCATGCTAAACAGGGATAGAAACAACAATTACTCCTGAACCTTCAGAGTACACAAATGCAAAATCTGTCATCTTATCAGGCTAAAAAAAAGAAAATCACTATATTCATGCACTAACAGCTTCAAACAGAAGTTAATTAAACGAATGCTAATTTCCTCATCTGTTGAGAACTGTCAGTTTTTATTGCCAGAGATTAGCTGTTAAGACATATGTATATATACCCAGAACCACATCAGCTCTTTTTTGAAACGTAAATGTTCTGATTTAATGGAAAATTACTGCAAGGCACAAGTATAAACTATAAAACAATTAAAATCATAAATCCAAATGGCAGCAATTCTCAGTGAGTCTTACAACATCAAACTGAGCAGTTGCCAATCTGGAAAGCTCTGCCCTGGGCCCAACAGGTGAGTTGGCTGGAGCTGGGGCCAGAGGAAGGCACAGGCCGCTTCCCACGGATGGCCTCCAGCAAGAACGCAAGGATGGTTGGAGTCCCTGTGGGACAGTGGGATGGTCCGCCCAGGGCTCAGGAGGTTCCAGGGCAGAGGCTGCCCACAGGTTTCTAGCCAGCTTAGTTCCCTTTCATAGAAAAGACCATTTATTCAGGCATTCAAATATTTACTGAACAACTACTGTGTAACATGTACTGTTCTTGGCATAGAGGAAACAAATTCCCTGCCCTGCCCTCACGGAGCTTACATTCTAATGTGGAAATTGACCATCAATTAACATAACAATAAATAGTATGTTAAGAAATGAAAAGTGCTATGAGCATTTAGGCTGAGATGAACTCCGGTCCATGTCCTTGTTTCTTTTCCATTAAGTGACAAGTATTTATTGAGCACCTTCTAAGTGCCTGGGCCTTTGTGAAATGACTTTCAAGAGACAGAATTCTAAGACTTGGCTTCTGCCATCTGCAGGTGGAGCCAGGAGAAAACCCTAAAGACACCACCTCACGTGGATGATCTTATTTAATTCTCTTCCAAATTCTCTGAAATGGGACTACCATCACTCCCATTTTATGGATGACGAAACTGAAACTTATAGAGGGTAAATATCTTGCCTAGAAGCAAGGTGGGGGTGGGAACCAAGACTTGCACCTTGTAGAGCAAAATCCTAAACACGTGTGTCTCCGCTGGCTGGTGGAGACCATGTGCACTAAAGGAGCTCCTGAGAAGCTGTAAGCTTCCCGAAGAAGGAGCCACATCCGCTCCACCGTCCACATCCTCCCCAGGTCCATACTGCCTGCTCCAGTGCACGTGCCAGGAGAAGTCAGTAAACCAGACAGCCTGGTTGTTCTCTCATGCTCTCACTTCCGGATCACCCACCCAAATTTCCAGACCAGAAGGTCTTTGCGTGTGTGGTCATCCAGCACTGACTTCCCAATAATGACATTTCATTGGCTTGTCAATCTTATTTTTAATGGTCTACCAATGATCTAGATTTGGGGCCCTTGGAAAACTGGTTAAAGACCAGTGACATAAGGATTAGGGGACATTCACCAAAACAGGGACTCTCTGCGATACCACGTAAGGATTAGTAAGGCAGAGAACCGGAGACCGAGCAGGAGAGACTGTGATGTCTCACAGATGTGAGTTTGAAGATTACTCTGGCTCTGACTTATTATCAACAAGATGTGAGGACAGTGAGTGATCCTCACTGAGCCTCAGGCCCCTTGCCTGTAAAATGGGGATAACAATAACTCATTTCAAAGGCTTACTGTCATGCTTAAATAAGATAATATGTGAAGAACTCATCATAGTTCCTGGCACAGGGTGGGCGCTTGACTAATATTAGTTCCAATTCCCCTTCATGAGCAATTTCCAAACCTGATCATTCAAACCACTAGTTTCTTGTTCCTCTCTAACTGCCCAAAAAATGACTGTCTGCCACACAAACAGATGCAAATATCTGCTGTTTTTTTTTTTTTAGGCTGACTACATTTTAAGTGACACTGTAAGGGAGCAACACAATGGCAAACCACCACCGCCACCAACAGAAGGGGAAAGCAGAATGAGGAAATATAAATAGGAATTGTAGGATGGAGGCTGTGCTCTTGTTGCTCAGATCCTGTCTTAATTCGCCACTGTAGCTGACTTGTTATGGGTGGATGGGCAAGGTGCCTCGGCTGTGAATCGTGGAGGAACAAGGGGCACTGACACGTGGCCATTTCGGTACTCCTGTGACTCCTGAGGCAAGGGCACAAAGGTGAAGGGGCTGTGATCTGCCCACACTGGGGTGTGCCGTGGTCACGTCTAAGAGGCCTGGCTGTGTCCGGCCTCCTTGGCCCCTGCCCATTTTCCCCATGATTTTCCAGCTTGCCTGTTGTATCTGTGACCTACCCCTTCTCTGTCCAGTAAATTCCTTTTCTGTACAAGTTGGCCAGAGCCATGCTTATTACTAAGACCCCTGACTAACCCTCCCAGTCCCAGGCCAATCTAAAAACCCTTCACTCACACAGGCTGCCCGTGAGGACAGCTGCTCGTTGTCAAAGGCTTACAAACTTGGAACTATCTCAGGAGCTAGGCCAGTGTATTTTGAGAGTAGAGAGGCCCTGCCGGCCACCATACGTTCACAACTGCCTGTTGACCACCTACTCTGTGCACAGCATTGGTTGGGAGCAGAGACCAATACTGAGAAGAGCAACGAGGACAAACAATACCAAATGCATTGGTCTCCATGCTCTAAGAGAAGGTCGGGGCAAATAATAGCTACTCGGTGTATGTTGACATGACCCAGAAGCTCTCTTCCTTTAAAAAAAAAAAAAAAAGTCTATACAGCTGTTTCTCCTCGAAGTTCAAAATAAGGGATATTATTAAAACCTAGAGGAATCATCGTGCAGGACACTGTATTAAGAGATTAAGAATCTAGTGTTACTAGATTAGCAATATGGGAAGAAAATATCAATGATGAACTGTTTAAGGGCAAGGATCAATGAGTTTGAACTGAACAAACCTGAAAGCTCAATAACGAATCAAAACTGAAGCAGCAGCAGAGCTACTGGGAAGGCCCCAATCTGTACGCTTTCTGGCCCTGAACCCTTGCTTTTTCCATACTTTGCCCTTCAACTCCTAGGCTAAGGGTCTGGAGGCTTAAAATAACACAAACGGACTCCAGTTTTTAAAGCTCAATGACAACATCCATATTTCAAAGGAGCTCATCTAGGGTAAGTCTATTTTTTTTTTTTTTTTTTTTTTTTTGCAGTACATGGGCCTCTCACTGTTGTGGCCTCTCCCGTTGCGGAGCACAGGCTCCGGACGCGCAGGCTCAGCGGCCACGGCTCACAGGCCCAGCCGCTCCGCGGCATGGGGGATCTTCCCGGACCGGGGCACGAACCCGTGTCCCCTGCATCAGCAGGCTGACTCTCAACCACTGCGCCACCAGGGAAGCCCTAGGGTAAGTCTATTAATGCTGGGCCTTAAGAAAACTGTGATGAATTGGGAGACTGGAATTGACATATATACACTAATATGTATAAATAGATTACTAATAAGAACCTGCTGTATAAAAAAATAAAATAAAATTCAAAACAAAAAAACTGCAAATGAGTGAGGTGTGTCTTCACCATCCGGAGCTTTCCTCACCTCACCCTGTCTGTCCTCAGTGGTGCCCTCTCCCTGGTCCAGGGCCTGCCGGCCTCTCTGCTCTTTCCGCTCTTCCCCACCAGCTCCCGCAAGAGGCTGCGGCAGCAGTATTCAGCCTCCAGTGTGAGTGCTCCAGGCAAGAGGGAAGGGAGCTCACATTTGTCAAACTCCTACCAAACACCAGGCTCGTGGCAGCTTCTGTGCGGGAGACCCAAGGTCACTAAAGAGTTTCCACTGTGAAAAATCTTTTAATCTGACACTAAAATGGGAAATATAGATTTAAGTGTCAAGAAACGTGAAGTAAAAGGTATAAATATTGAGTGTTCATGTTCAGGTTTTTGCAGAAACTGTTTTCTCTGCCTGTAACACTCTTCTCCGCTCCTCACCGGTCACCACCCATCACTTCCTGCAAGAAGCTTTCATGGGTTCCTCCAATTAGGTTCACTGCTCTTCCTAAGAGGTGCCAAGGCATCTGGACCTCTCCTGCCACGGTATTCGTGACAATGAAACGTGAATGCCTGTTTGTCTGTCTCCCCCACTGGGCACTAGAAGGGGACAAAGGGACCCAGTCAAGTTCACCACTTCACCTGTGCAGGACCCTGCACAGTGCCTGCGATGTTGTAAGCACTTCGTAAATGTCTGATGGCTGACTTCTTAAGAATTAACAGGCACTCAGAGGAGACTCGGAGAGAGCGCTGTGGGCTGAAGGGGGTCAGCTTCCCAGATAGCCAGCACCTTGGAGTACTAAATAAGGAAAGATCCATGAAGAAATTTTCTTCTGAAAACTTAGTGTTGCCTGTGGCACCGCTTGGACGGCTGTGGCTAAAAGAACACCGCCTAACCCCACACTACGACAGCCAACCCGCTGGGCTGTTAGTACCCTGGCTTGGCGGCCCCAACCCTGTTGCTTACGTTCGCCCTGCTGTTTGCACAGATTAACTTGCCTTAAATAAGTTTTAATCATTTTAAACAAGTACTTCCCTTAGATACAATGGAGACACGTACAACTTGATTTTGATTCACACTCCATTTTGTTAGGGCAGTAATTATGTACGGAATGGACTTTGATTTTCATGCTTATTTAATCCTAATGTGAATTAGGAATGACTCACTGCCATAGGCTGCGACATTTGTTTTTCTCAGAGGGTGCTTACTTACGTACCTACTAAGTATTCTCGCACTGTTAATTTTTTTTTTTTTTTTAAGGTACCTATTTACTGGCATGGGTGAACTTAGGAGAAGGGAATTATTCCAAGACACTAAAAAGTGGAAAAATTCCATCAGTTAGTTGTATTTGGCTAGATGAAGTCAATGCAAGTTCATTTCCCTCCTGATGATACACAGTTAACCACATCTAGGAAATTGACATTCTGTCCCCCCCCCACCCCCTTTAAGCCCTGCATGGGAAGAGCCAAACTCTGGCATGATTTACTAACTTCAGAAAAGATTCCTCTGTTCCAGATAAATTGATTCCTGTAAACTCAAACTTTTATTTTAAACTCAGTCATCGCTACCTAAAAATGTTCACCAAAAGTCACTGTTCTGTTCACTTATTGGCTGGTCCCAAAAAACTTTCTAGAGGAGCACAGTACATCAGAAACCAAGCAATCCTCTTTGTCAACCCCATAATGGGGACCATGCCTATGTTTCCTATTAGAATTTGGATCCCTGAGTTCTATGGAATGTGTGAACTGTGGTACAGGCCATCAATTCATTTTCCCAACTACTCTTTCCAAAGACATTTTTACTAACATTTAGATAAATATAAATGCGAATCAATTACATTCCAGTTTTCTAAAGTTTGTGTACATATATATAACTAAAGCATGGCAGTGAAGAATTCGAGAAATTGCTACAGGGAGAAAGTATTGGGCAATCAGCGGCTAAAGTAGGCAAGACAAATAATTACCAGAGTATCTTATTTGTGCCCCAGTGAGAGAATCCAAGGGTGACATTCCTTTTTCCAGAAAAGACTTAACTGTGTGTAAGGGGTTCTTTTCAAGACTCACCATATTTACCCATTATGTGGAGGCTGCTAGTAGAGAAATAGTTTTAATTGTTCAGGGTCACCTAACATTATATAAACATGCAACACAACCATCCTTATCATTTACCACATGGACTATGTAAAGATCTTTGTTAGATATAGTGGAAGATCAGAGAGAGATAAGACTTGTTCCCAGTCCTTAAAGAGTTTATAGTGTGTCAAAGTTGTATCAATGAGTGAGGTACTCGGTCCTATGAATATGACCTCTTTCCTCTACCCAGAGGCCCTAACATAAATGTAGAGTTGTGGATTTACATGGTCAATTTTTTTTTGACACAAGTAGGGATTTCCAGCTGGGGAGTGAACATGGAATTACAGACTAGTGTCATAGGTACTGATCAAATAAGGTTTCATAGAGGAGGAGGGACTTGATTCTATTAATATCAGCTGATTAGATTGAACTATTCCTTAAGAGGAAATTCTTCCTAGAAGGTTATTCATTCATACTCCTTATGATATCTCAGAAGGCAGCAATTCCATTTTAATTAGAAATGAGAATAGTGTCCACTGCTTGATGCTAACTAACGTTTCTTCCTATACAAGCAAACATTTAAAATCACTTTTCAAACTGGGAAGACGTTGACGAAATCGCTTGACTACTGTCAGGTGCTTGAACTCAGCCGTGCTTGAGTTTGCTTCCCCTTCCATCAGCATGTGCCTCATAAACATTGGTCTCTTTGTTCATTGTTGGAAGCTTGGTTATTCTGTGCTTGGAAAGGCACTAATCCTTACAACCTAAGAGGGCTGAAGAAGGACTAAAATACAATGTAATGTAAAAACCAATACGTTTGTTTTTGATCTATGTGATACAAAACAGAACTCTTGAATAAAAAAAAAAATCCCACAAGGACTCAGAGGCAAAAAATATACAAATCAATTTTCACCGCAAAGTAAAGGAGCTGCTACAGTGGAGGATTACTGGACTGAATGTCAATATTATGACACAGTGTGAATGTGTTTCGTGTTTGGTAATTGCAATCATTGTTGCTTTTGTTGTGGTCATCCACTTACAATGCTTGGTGTCAGTTTATTTGTCTCTTGTAAAAATAAAATACAGTGTGTGTGCGTGTGAGTTGTGAAAAAAAACATATACACACTACTAAATATAAAATAGATAACTAAAAAAAACAAACAAAAACCCCCCCAGAATTCTTCAGGATTCTAAACAGTAAACGAGAGAGAAATCATTTCATTCCCCGAAGAGAAGTAATTCCTTGCCTTTTGACCCCCTCCCCCAATTCTTTTATCCTCATTATCTCACTGAACCTTATTCTAGTCTCACTACTTCCCAGTAACTGTTCCACAATTGGAGGAATAGTTTAAGACATTAAAGTGTGTGACTTGCTTATCGTTTTACTCTGAGTTTCCTTTGAGCAGTGTGTTGACAAAAAAAGGGGAGTGGGGGCTCGAGTATTTTCCTCTGTAAAGCTTTTCCTTTCCTTGTATTTGCACATTTTTGTTAGTGAACTTGAGTAAACTTATTTCTTGAATTTAAACATATATTACAGAGAGAGGTTTCAGACTCTGACCACTGAGCAGTAAATGTTGCCACAATAACCAACGGCAAGGCGGTCTGGCCAAGTTTTCTAGAATCTCTTCTCCAGCTTTACTAGGGAATACTGAACTCAATTTTATATGAAAAATAATTTGGCTTTGCTAGCTTTTCTAAGTATAACGGAGGCGAACGCTTGTTGGCACAATGCTAAAGAATACAGACTACGGTATCAGATACAGCAAGGTTCCAATGCTGCTCCCCTACTTCCTGGTTCTGGAAACTTCTTGCTTCCTGTTACAACCTGAAGTCTCAGTTTCTTCATCTGTAAAATGGGGACAATACGATCTACCTCACAGGCTGTGTTCCCAGGGGTTAAATGAAAGAACAGATGGAAAAACACTTATTGCCGGGCACAATTTAACTCCTCAATAATTATTATTAATAATTTTCAAAGTGAGGAGCTTCACATACCAACCCAGACTTGGGCAAGGTCAGAGGGATACAATGAGGGCTACTTAGGGTATTTTAGCACTAAGGTCAGTTTTAAAGAGACCTAAATATAAAACGTATTTATGGTCAGAAGGGTGCTTACCCCTGGGGTGGGGGTTGGTAGTGACTTGAAGGGGCATCAGCCTGCTAGGATGCCAGAAACAGACTCTACCTCAGTCTGGGTTACACAGGTGCACATTCATGTAAAAACCTGTTAACACCTGAGAACTGTGGGCCTATTATACCTCACCAAGAAAAAAGAAATAGAAAGGAAGGAAGGGAGGCAGAGAGGAAGGAAGAAAGGGAGGAAGGGAGGCAAAGAGGGAGGGAGGGAGAAAAAAAGAGGGAAAGAAAGGGGGGACAGGCATAAACGATGTTTCCTGTAGTCTACTTTGCTCTTTTTAAGCCACCCACAAACCCAGTTCGGGAGAGGCCTATTCAGTGACTGAGCTGACTGACCGGAAAGAATTGTGCTCTCTCCTCCATGATCAGATCCTAACTCCTGTTCCGAGGCATCCGTGAGCATCTTTTTTGGTCTGTATTTAGATGTGTGAGGCCATGGGGGTAAGTGTTCAGAAACTGCATGCTGGTCTGTCTTCAGTCTGAACGTGCCTGCTGACATGTGCCGAACACCTAGTGCCATATGAGCCTCCTACTGAAACTGCTAAGCCTGACCATCATCCCAGAATTTCCCATCGACAAATTGGCCAACATTTTCTAGCCATCCCCTACAAGCCCAGTATCCTTCCAGGTCCTGTGAACTCCCTGTGGGCACCCATACCATCTCAGAGCCCACTATGCTATGCTGTACAGACTGGGCAGGTATTTGCAGGCATCCGCCTGTGGGTGTCAAAGTCAGGGAGTGCATGCCCTGGGCACCCTGGTGTCAGAGAGAACAGACCCAGGAGACTTCTCTCAGTGTGCAAGGTGAGGCCCGTCCCAGGGCACGGGGAGGGTGCCTCCTCAATCTGGTCTCATGCCATAAAATGTTCAAGACAGTCTGGTCCAAAGAGCCATAAACAAGGCAATGTCTACTTTACGATGGGTGCACCGAAGTGGAAATGAAAATTGGCTGCCTGCGTATTCTTAATCCTTTTAATCCCAAGAACGCCAAACCATTACTGGCATAAACTTCCCCATAAAAGACACTGAAAGAGTGGGGTAACGTGAAGGTGCTCTGGTTCGATTGAGTTGTGATGGTACAATGACTTTTGAGAAAATTTGTTTTTGAAATAAACTTTATCTGGAGAGGAGTGGCTTTGGTTTGGAGATGGATATCGCCACATGTTCATGTGAAACGTGCAGGAGAATCACCGCGGTGGGAAACTGATTTTAATACATTAATAAGAAAAGATCATATTAAGACTATGCTAGTTTTTATAATACGAATAGATTAAATATCTTTCTTGATTTAACATTTACCAAAAAACAAACAAACGAAAAAAAATCCCCAACCCAACAACCTCTGGTTTTTCAAACCTGGGTGGTACCCTTTGAAAGAAAAGCCAATACAGTCTAAGAAGTTAAATTGTAGAACCTTGTTGAGTGGAGAAAAGGGAGAGGAAATGCCTTCCTCTGTCTTCAAAAGGGTTCAAAAAGCCTGACCTGCTTTCTTCAGGGTCTGAAAAGCCTGCCATTCTGGCTGTACCCCACTTAAGCTGCATAAACCTCACCAGCCCAAGCAAGGGTCCTGTTAACTCATGACCTCTCCAAGCCTTAGAGCTGCATAATCATAGCACTCTGGGACAGGTTTGTCATCCTCGTGCTACTGACAGCCCTGCGCACGGCAGGATGTTTAGCAGCACCCTCGGCCTCCAGCCACTAGATGCCAGCAACAGGGCCCCCTGCCCAGCTGCAACAACCCAAAGTGACTCCAGACATTGTCAAATGTCCCCTGGAGGCAGAAGCACCAGCTGAGAACCACTGTGCCAGAGGAGCAGCAGGGATCGGCTGCTCTAACCTCATCAGAGGTGAAGAAACTATGGCCAGTGACAGTGTTCCCAGCCTGAGTTCGGTGCTTTTCCTCCTAAGCTGCTGTGGAAAAGCAAATCCTCCTTTTTGCCTGAGCACCATGCTAAGGAACTGAGCTTCGTAACCCTGTTGTCTAGAATGACAACACCTCTTGGAGCCTCATGGCCCTACCCACGAATCACAGCATCTCCTGGGCAGTGCCCCGGTGAGTTTCTCATCCGCAAAATCCCAGGGTACCCCCAGATGAAAGCCAGGGGAATCCACAAATTCCCTGGTAGCGTTTTAAAACACACTGCAACTACAGATTTCCCCTGTTCGATCCGATTTCCAGCCACAGAAATTGTGAATCCTAAAGCCAAAATTAAGATATCTTAACTGAATTCCACTAACAGACTGGGTGGGATGTTGCTTGCTAGCTCCTGGTTAGTGAGAATCTAGCTCTCTCTCTGCTCCTGGAATAGTGTGTGTCTCTTAGTCCATTGGCTCAGAAGGTCTCACTGCAGTAGTCTTCAATTTGCTAAAAAGTGATGGTTTCTAGGAAAAGAAATCGCTGGAAACAGTATTACCTCTCCTAGCACTAATGTAAATCACACTGCAAAACCAGGCACTACACTAAAAAAAACTAAATTCATCCTGGTCAGCCTAGAGAGATTAGAAATTGGAGGAAATTCAGAAAACATGAGCCCCCAGGACCAATAAACCATATTTAGAACCATCTGAATGTATTTTATATTTACAGGAATTTAATTTATGATAGGAATTTAAATGTCTTCTTTGCCCTGCCCTCCCCCTTCTTCATAAAGATTAAATGACATCATTTAGCTAAAGTAAAGAATGCCCTAAAAAGAACTAATAGGCCAAGCTGTTTCTACCGTTTAGGAAAGGGAAAAAAAAAAGAGGCAAAACCAAACCAAACCTAACAAACCCTGTTTTTTTCTCCTTCACAAAAATAACAGAAGGAAAGCTGCTACTGTAATCAGCAGTGATTGCAGGCATTTCCTGTATTTTTATATCAAGCTGGTTGTTTTTTTTCCATTACATACCCAGTGAACTCCATTTAGGTCAAGACTAGAGAAAAACAGGACCAATTATGCCTCCAAACCCACAAATCTGCCTACTTAACGCTGCTAATTTTATTGTGTTGACTCCATGGGTCCAAGGAGCTAGTGAAAGGAAAATCTCCATTCACTCTCCTCCTCCAGTCCTGTCCCAGGCAGTTTCTAGCATCCCAGGGAGCATTCATCCCAGGCTGGGATTCGATCCGGTTGTTAAAATCAGAGGGTCTTGGGTCAAAAATCTGCTTTCTCAGAAGTTCTTGGGCTCCCTGGGGCCCATGGTCCAGGCCTACCTTTGGACAGGTCAATGCCTGAACCTCCAGGTCCATCACTCTTGTCCATCACTAGAATCTTCATTTTCATGTTTTATCTTCAAGAAGGGCAAGAAGGTCTTCTTCCATATGCCTCACCTTGCATCTCTTTGGCTTTAAGTCAATTTCTTCCTGATTTGTCTTCTCTGGTTACAAGATTGCATTAGGAGCTTCCTTAGTGAAGTCAGTTATGATGCAGTAATAATTAAACAGCCTCATCGCCATTTTTCTTTTTTGTTACTTCAAGGCGTTCCACGAATGGGATACTCTACTGTGTCTCTGCTTCCCCCCGCCTAATTTTAATATCTTGCTTATAATACCATACACACACCGGGTTTTGCAGTCAACACAGTGTTTTCAGAGCTGCCAGTATCTATTCTCTCTTTCAAATCTTCTGAAAAGTGGCAAAAACCTTCTTACCCAACTTGAGATCGTTATAAAAAGGTGACAAGCTCTTTGGCCAACCTTGGGCACTCTCTCTTTCCCCACCCTGTCCCCTAACTCCCCAAAGGCCCACTCTCCTTTGTTTGTGCAATTTCAGGTAAGTTTTCTTCTTGGCAATGCCTCTCAGGCCCAGGTTAAACAAATTACTTCATCGTCTTAAGTGACGAGGCCACAGAGGAGTCTTTCCCCTTGACAATCCCACAAAAGTGTCCTAAGGTGGTTTTTCAAGATATTTCCCCCTAAGCTGTACCTATAAAGTTACTTGACTCTCTGACAGTTTATTCTTCAATTGTCTATGCTACTTAACACTTTTTCTTATTGTTCGTATTAATTCCATTATCTGATGTAACAGTCAATTTCATAGACTATTAGAGCTGGGATGGACCTTCAAGGTAAATAAAGGCCATTCTGGAATAGTTTTATGGGATTAAGGATTAGAAATGTGTTTTCCTAGCCTTTCTGCAGTTACCTCAGACGACCCCACACTTCAAGTACAATTGTACTTTCAAGTCAAAACCTGACATATTCAGAATCAACCTTGCAACCAATTGACTAATGTTTAGTGATTACCTACCATGTACTTGGCTCCACATTAAGGTATTGTAAGAGAATATAATAACAATAAACAATTACTAAAGCCTTTCCTATGTGTTTTTCAAGCATTACCTCATTTAACAGTCACAACAATCATAACGTTATCCCAGGATTTAAATTAGGACATTGAAGGTCAGAAGGGAAGAAGAACTGGCCAGCATGCAGAGCCAGGATCCCATCACCCCAGGTATGTCTGGCCGACAGGTGTGTAATCACCCAGCCATGCTGCTGCATGTTGGGTTCCCTGGAGGTTACTGTGGAGAGGACTGAGGCTGCTGCCTCTGCCCACTTGCTTCCTGGACCATATGCAGAATGTCTTTCAGAATCCATCATTTCACAGCCACTCAGAGAAATCAGGGCTTTTCCATCACAGGCACACATTATTTTTGGTACAAAATGATGTTCAGAAACCAGATTTGTCTCCAAAGGAGGATGATTAGACACAAAAGAGGCTATATTCAAAGTAAAATCTAGAGAGGAGTATAAAAATATTCAAAGGAAAAGCCGTATTTTTGCCTGAGAATAAAGTCTCCCAGGAGGACTCTTTTAAAGCAGATGATAATACTCATTTGGATGTGTAAACTCTGCTGTGTTTGCTTAAAAAAAAAAAAAAATCAGTCTATTTCCTCATGGCAGAATTGAGAAACTCCCAGCTCCTGAAGCCCTCACATGCTTTCTGGAAGAGCTAATTTGACAGGATTCTGTAGCCCTTTTGGATACTCCATTGCTGGTTTTTGTTTTGTTTTGTTTTTTTCTCACTTTCCTTCAAACATTAAATTGGGCTCTTAGCTAATAAAGATAAAATCCTTTGTTTCATGTTCCTTCTTCTATGAAATTTGACCTATAATTTTCTTTACTGCTGGCTTCCTTTTAAGCAATAGCAAGAAAAACCACCACAAGGTTCTTTAGAATCTCCAAGTGAAAGGTCTTTCTGCTACCCATGGTTTCGTTTTCCCCTCCAAATCTAACTATCGAAGCATGTCCTCTTTTTGCTACTCTTTCTCCTTCCTCTAATTTCACTGTAGGATGTTTGTGTGATAACACAAAGTATTTGTCCTTCTCTGTCTGACTTATTTCACTAAGTATAATACCCTCCAGGTCCATCCATGTGGTTGCCAATGGCAGAATTTCATTATTTTCTATAACTGAGTAGTATTCCATTGTATACATATACCCCATCTGCTTTATCCTTTCATGTGTTGATGGACACTTAGGTTGCTTCCATATATTGGCTATGGTAGATAATGCTGCTATGAATATGGGAGTGCATATATCTTTTCGAATGACTGTTTTTGTTTTCTTCCACTGGTTTCTGCTAAGGGTAAATGGAGGTGGGGGGGGGGTGGGAGGAACACCATCAGAATATCCCAGCCTTCTTATTTCATAATTGTTCCAAGGTGTCAACAGCACTGGGTCACCAGCAGCTCGCCAATCTCCTTTCACATTTTTCATCATCATCTTATTTTATTTGAAACTAGGATGAAGGCATACAGGCAAGAGTTGCTGAATTGCTTATTACGCTGGATGTTTTAGATTAGAATCCAAGACTTTGCCTGTAGGTTGTAGCTGCTAAGCAGTTCATATCCACGTGCATACGCTGTTCTCTGAGAAGTTCTAAAAGGCAACTCTCATTTGACATCCTCCGTCTGCAGGAATGTGCCCACCTGCCAAACAGGGATATCCTCCCTGAAGTAGGCTTACCTCATATACAGCCCAATGCTGGGCACCTTGGAGGACCCGAGAGGAGGAGAGGTCATGTTCCCAGACCTCCAAGGGCTAACAATTTAAATTTGGAGACAAGACTAACAAAAGTGAAACATTTTGAGACTGAGCAAGCACTACGTCCCTACCCACAGTCTGAAATCCCATAAGTCACTGTACAAATAAATACTCATTCACCTCTTGGGGAACTCTCACCCCAATCCCCCTGCCCCCTGCAATATTACAAAGCAAGTTCTTTCTGTAACTTTAGGCCTTTGGTTCCTAATAGTAAGGAATTTTGTTTGTCTTATATTGAAAAGAAAGCAAAGATGAAAACTTATATGCAAAGATAAAAGAAAAGAAGGCAATCGATGGGAAAACTCTCTCTGAGCTGCATTCCCCAGCGTACCCTCCGTAATGGGGTACTAATTACAGAGGGGTAAAGGAGCTTGTGTCTGATTCTAAGAAGGTTCTAAATATAACTCTGTATCTTGCTTCCATCAGAAACACTGATTTATAATTTAGACAAACACACAAATAGAACCCAGTAGCTTTGAAGCAAGCACTGATGCCCACATAGATAGCTCCCAAATCTGGCTTCATGCCTGCAAAGATATACCTCTCATTGATGGCTGGTACCGTGTTGTATGTACACAAATTCGCCTTTGACAATAAAGGGTCCCCACTGGAGAATTCCACGACATCTGGAGGAAAGTGGGGCTTCTGGATTCCTTACACCCCTCTGCTTATTCTTCTAGCCATGTGCTTAGCAGCTCAAGTCTCTGGACAAGACACACTGGGTGGACGTTTTTCACTGGGTTTGGGTTCTAACGATATGAGTATTTCTTTGTGCAAAAAATAAGTTAGGTTTTCAGACCCTCACAAACAGCACATACCTCCACTACCTCACAGGAACCTGGAAAGGATGGGAAACAGAGTCTAAAAACAGACCTGTCAGTGGAAGCTTGCAAGGTTGGGGGCGAAAATCCAAGGTGACTCACTCAGTTTGAAAACTTTGTTCTGCTTTGGGTAGTTGACAACTTGTGAAATAATACGCCCCTGACCCCTTACCAAGTATTGATATAACCTTACAGTGCTTAGGACTGAGGCTTGAGTTCCGCTGTGGTCCAGGTGGGACACGGCATGGAGAAATTCTCCAAGGGTATCATTCACGTGGAGGCTGACTCAGGACAGACTGGAAGCTTTGTGAAACTGTCGCTGACTTTCCTCAGCAGCCCAGCCCAATGGGACAGGATTTCCTGGGATCTTCTAGAACATATAATCTTGGAAAAAGGGATTCCCAAATATATATTATTGAGGCCTAAAATCCTTTTTCTCCAAATCCTGCCCTTTTCTTGGTTTGGGTAATCCAGATAATTGCTCTAAGTCATACTGGTTTTTTTTTTTTTTTAAACTCACATCAGTACATCACAAAATTCTCACTGAATCATAAAGCACAGCAAAGTATCTGTCTTGAGGTTAAGAATTCCAGATCCTTCTAGAAGCCTTGGGCTCTGGAAGGGCACTACTGTTTCCAGCCATGTTGGCCAGGCGAGGCCCGGCTTCTGGGAAAGTTGCAGCCTTGACTCAGAAAAACCATGAACAAAGTCCCCTGACCACACAAAACTAAACAGACACAGAAATTTCCTCTAGGCAGGACTAGCTCTGCCCATGTTCAGTTTGATGCTGTCCAACACACCCCCACCACCATAAAAGAGAGCCAAGCACTATAGGATTCTTCTGTCAATGTGCATCTCCTGCTCATCTGGGTCTAGAGGCCCAGCCTGGTGTTGTTCAGACACTAAAAATGTGTCTGGGGAGTGAAGAGAGCGCGGTGGGTGATCCATTCCCATTAAACCCAAACTGCAGATTCGGGAAACAAAATTAAGGAAGCAAAGGAAAATGAATAAATAGCATTATCTAGAATATTCTTGAGGAGAAAACTGCAGAGATGAAGCACAGTCACCCACCTGGTATCCCCACAAGAGCCAGGACCAACGAATACACAGCCGGTGTTCCTTCAGGATGAACTGCCTTATGATGGATGTGAGAAGGGTGGCTGCCATCATGTTGCCCCTGCTGTGCCTGCGTCCGTCAGGAATCTCTTTTTGCGTTAAAGCTGAGGCTCTCCAGGGCTAAGAGGGAACCTCCTATGTGAGGCATGCTAGGAAGGAGCCCCACCCCCTTTCCCCACTGCCAAATCTACCTGGAGAGATTGGTCCCTATGGTTCAAGGCATTTCCCCTGCTAATGTTTAAATTCTTCTATGCACCCATCAGGTCCTGCCTAGAGTTTCCAGCTCAAAAAGGGATACTGAGGCACAGTAAGCATCTTATTTAGAGAAAGAGGATGACAACTGATAATAATAATAATAGCTATGATTTGGGCGCCTGCTATGCCCTGACCACATTCTGTAAGGAAGGTATTAATATATACATTTTACAAGTAAGGAAACTGAGACTTAGGTTAAGAAATTTCTCAAGGCATGCATCTGTAAGTGATGAATCTGGGATTCAAATATGGGGCTGTCTGACCTCAGAGTTCTGTGTTTGACTGTGGACTACAGAACAAACAGGCCAAGAGAACATATTTGCAGTAAGGGACCACAAAAAACCTCAGTGCAGAACCATATGCCTATGTATTTCGGGCAATTATTCTCAACTGTGATGCAGTGATGGAACTGGGGTGTCTAGGTCAGCTGTGAGGTCCACAGAGTAACTGGGTAGGACTAATATAGTAATTATGGTAATGGTTAATACCTAGTGCTCACTGCCATACCAAATACTGCACCAAGTACTTTGATGCACAGCCCTATTTAAGCTCTACAACCTCCTTATGGGGGGCGGGGTACTATGACCATGGTTCATCGAGTCTAGAACACACTTTAAAAAAAATTTTTTTTTACATTTTAACAATTTTGAAGTTAAGATGCATCTTACAATTACAACTGGCAATTTTTTTTTAAGTAAGAAAGCAACAGAAAAAGTGGGGGGAGGAAACAAAGAACAAATGTAATGAGTAAAAAGTAGTTACAAAAATAGTAGATATCAATCCAACTCTATCAATAATCACTTTACAGGTGAATGCTCTAAATACACCAATTAAAAGACAGAGATTGTCAGAGTGGATTAAGAAACAAACAGGGTTTCTCTGGTGGTGCAGTGGTTAAGAATCCGCCTGCCAATGAAGGGGACACGGGTTCGAGCCCTGGTCTGGGAAGATCCCACATGCCACGGAGCAACTAAGCCCGTGTCACAACTACTGAGCCTGCGCTCTAGAGCCCGTGAGCCACAACTACTGAAGCCTGCACGCCTAGAGCCCCTGCTCCACAATGAGAGGAGCCACCACAAGGAGAAGCCTGCGCACCACAACAAAGAGTAGCCCCTGCTCAACGCAACTAGAGAAAGCCTGTGTGCAGCAACAAAGACCCCATGCAGCCAAAAATAAATAAAAAATTAAAAAAACCCAAGACCCAACTATATTTTGTCTATAAGAAACACACATTGAATAATAAAGGTTCAGATAGATTAAAAGTAAAAGGATGGAGAAAGAAATACCAAGCTGACACTAATCAAAAGAAAGCTGGACGACCTATATTAACTTCGGACAAAGCAGACTTCACAGTAAGGAAAATTATCAGGAATAAGGTACATTACATAATGATGAAGGGGTCAATTCTTCAAGATGATCTAAAAATCCTAAACAGGTATGTACTGAACAAGAGAGTGTCTAAATAGAGGCAAAAACTGATAGAACTCAAAACCACAATTAGATATGCATCACATCCACTTGGATATATAATCAAAAAGGACAGACAATAACAAGTGTTGGTGAAGATGTGGAGTGACTGGAATCTTCACAGGTTGCCGGTGGGAATGTAAAATGATGCAGTCACTTTGGAAAACAGCTTGACAGTTCTTCAAAAAGTTAAGCCATCTGACCCAGCAATTCTACTCCTAGGTAGATAAATGAAAACGTTATGTCCACTCAAAGACTTGTACAGTAATATTAATAGCAGCAGGTGGACAAGCCAAAGGCCCATCAACTGATGAATGAATAAACAAAATGTGGTATACCCACACGACAAAACATTATTCAGCCATGAAAAGGAATGAAGCATTGATACATGCTACGATATGGATGAACCTTGAAAACATGCTAAGTAAAAGAAGCCAGTTACAAGACATCACATGTTGTATAATTCTATGTATATGTAATGCCCAGAATAGGCAAGTCTATAGAGAAAGTAGATAAGTGGTTGCCTAGGGCTGGGAGTGAGGGTGGGAGAGGACTGGGGGTTGATGGTTAAAAGAAATAGAGTTTCTTTTTGGAGTGATGAAAATATTTTGGTGATAACTGCACGACTGTCTGAATATGCTAAAAGCCACTGATTTGTACACTTTCAGCGGATGAATTGTATGGTATGTGAATTAAATTGGAATAAAACTGTTAGAAAAAAGATGATTGAACTGAAAGGAGAAATGCACAAATGCCCTTTTTCAGTGATATACCAAACAGGCAGAAAACCAAGAGGGGTATAGTTGACCTGAACAGCACTGCCCAACTTAATCTAAAGATTTCATTTTACAGTGGGGTACCGGTAAATATTTAACAATAGCTTTCCAGGGGAAACAAACTTTGATCTGTAGCATTTGCTGAGTTCCATGGTACAAATACTCCCACCATGGCTGACATCAACCTACCAACAAAATGTCACTGGCCACGGAGCTGGGAAGAGATGTGCATAGCTTTCCTCCTTTGGTGCCGGCTCACAAATCAGATTGCTAAATCTTCAGGAGCGTTGTGAGCTGATTGTGAAACATGGGTAGCTTGAAATTTCCCCCGGAGGGAATATTTACACCATGGAAATCAGCTACAAACCCGGTGCTTCTGTTTGTTTATTTGGAGTCAGTTTATCAGCCCACACTATCAAAAAACCCCAGAGCCCCCACCAGTGGTTCTGTCTGCATCATCAAGAGGCTGAATGACCTTGGACGAGTCAGTCCACCTCCCTAATTTATTCATCTATAGAAGATGGCGTTGGAGTAGCTGACCCCCAAGTTTACTCACACCTCTAAAATTCTATTAAATAGTAGGCCCTTCTTCCACAATGCCCACAGATAACACAACCTAACAGCACAACAGTGTGCAGTCACGTGACTTCAGACGGTCATTCTGTGGCCCCTCAGGATGGGGTCTGTGGTCTCCCCTCAAGCCTCACTGCTCACCAAGCCTCCCTTTGTGCTTCGAGATCCAGGCATGTAGAAATTCTTTAGACCCACAGACCCCTTTGGCATCCCGCCTGCCCAAGCCTTCACACATCCTGATCCCACTCCTTGGTACACTCTCCCATGACCTCTTCCTCTGGCCAACTCTTACCCCATTGGGCCTCTTTGGGAGAGGTCAATTCCCCCAGAAAGCCTTCCTTGATTTTCCCCATCCAGCTGAGGTATCTGTGCTATGTAGTTCCCTGGCACCCTACCCTTTCCCTATCACCATCCTTATCAGTGTTTTATTGTTATTGTTCATTTTATTGCCTGGCATCCCCACCCAAACTTAAGTGCCACGAGGGCAGAGAGTGTGTGTCTTTTCCTTTTCATGGTATCTCCAAGGCCTACACCTGATACACCAAGGAGGCTTACACAGTGATTGCTGACTGAATAAATGAGCATCTGCTTAAACACACAGCTTCTGAACAACAGAGCGGTACTCTTCAAGAAACGGTACAAACCCAAACTGAAATCCCTTTTGGATGAATGCTTTTGCATTAGCATATTTCCAACAATGGAGGGAATTTCATCTGAGAGATTTCCCACTTCAGAGAAGGTTCTGAATCCTGGGGAGTGAGATTCTCAATCTTGACGGGACCATGACTTTCTAAGCAAACAGCCCTGCTCCTCAGACAGGAACTCTTGCCCGTGTGGTGGGTTATGGCCCTTGGAGGAAGCTCTGCTCACTACAGGGATAAACACTTAACTTGGCAGCATCAGACCCTTGAGAAACCATTTGTTTTGATTAAGAGGGGGGACTGTGGATACACTGGAGTCGGGGATCCACAGAGGGTGATCTGACATTCAGAGCACAGAGCATGAGACCACCTGTCAACCAAGTCTCACGTTCCAGGACCTCTAAACTCTCCAGAAGGCACCAGGCAGTTAAATGCAGTTACCTCTGGAGCCTCACTGAGGTCATTTGCAGATGCCATTTTTTGAGATTCATTTTCAGAGTCTGTTCAAGGGATTCCCAGACCAACAACCTTAGGCTCACAGAGCAAGGTCCTCCAATGCAGCCGTCACGTACAGAGCCGAGGTCCAGAGAGGAGAAGTCATTTGCCTGAGGTCACCCAACTGAGGCAAAGCTTTATCAGATTCCTGGCCCCACGTTCTTTCTACTGAAGCACTTCATCAGCCAGACACTGCGAAGAATAAAAAGACCGTGGAATGGGGCAGTGCACACAGAAAGGAAGCCCAGGAAAAGGTGGGTCCAGCGAGAAGTCCATCAGAAAGCGCATCCCTGTGGCCAAATATATTTAGAAAGTCCCCCTACCTCCCTGGAGGTGTTTTGCTTGATCCATTTGAATAGGTTGGCCATGAACTCAAGGGCGATTGGATTCAACCGTAAGTTCAGCATAACCCGCAGAAGCTCTACAAGATCATTCCACCAAGAAACAGTTGTCAGTACAATGTGAGAAATGCTAGAATATAATGGAGTAGATGCCGCGTTAACGGGAGGAAGAAAGGGCCAGGGGAAGATGAACTGAAGCTGAATCTTAAAGGACGGGAAAGAGTGAGAAAAAATAAAAAGTGAAAAAGAAGGTCTGGTATTCTAGGAAAATGTACAGTATTCCTAGGCAAAGAGAGGAGTTGATGTTGGGACCTGGGTGACAAATGCACAGTGTGTGGCTGTGTTGATGAGGACACCTTCCAGGGAGGAGCCCGGTGGGAGAAGCACTTGGGGAGGCAGGGTGGGTGGGAAGAGACCTGTGTGCAAATCCTGGAGAAGAAGTTAGTGAGAGGGTCAGCTTGGGGATGGCTTCAGGTAAGAGGTGGAAGAGTCCGGACAATATCCTGAGACAACACGGAGTCACTGCAGACTTCTGAGCAAGAAAGTGCCCCAGCTCCTTATTTCATGATAGTTAACCTGTAGGAATGGTGGGAGAAGAGACCCAGAAGCAAGGAGAGAGAAGGTGGCAACAACCACCAGGATTAATCCATCAGCCTGTTACCACATGACCAAAGAGAGAAACAAAGCTAATTAACTGTGGCCCCTAACGCTTCCATGGGTTGAGGAGCGGCCCCAACAGCCCGAGTCGTCTTGGACTCAGCCAGGGCTGAGACGGCGGGATCCACTCAGACGTTCACACAGACTCTGCTTACCCCGTGGCAAAGCCGCCCATTGTTCGCTAAAACAATTCCCATTTTTTGCAGTTCAATCATTAGCCAAAGGCATTGAAGAAACACAATCTTAAGACTCAGCCCAGGAGAATTCAGGCTCTACTGTTGAATACACTGCAGTAATACATGTTCCAAGATGTCTACTTTCTATAGAACACTGCATGGTCATAAAAGCTACATAGACCAAATTCTGCTTCATAATACAGGTCCAAAGTCCTCAAACTAGCTTTTGTTTGGGAGACTCTAACCTGACAAGGTGTTTTCATCAGTTTGCCAGCTAGCAAGATACATTCATGGTAAACTTTCTGAGATGGACGAAGTGAATCTGACCAACTGTCTGCTCAGCCTCTTGTGAAATAGAATCACGATGGCAACAGCAGCAGCGAGCATTCGGTGAGTGTTTACTCTGTACCCGACACAATCGTAATGATTTTACACATATTGACATGTATTTGATTCTCACAATCTCTCTTTGAGGGAGGTAATTTTACAGATGAAGAAACTGAGGGTTAGAGAAGTAAGTCCCTTGCTGAAGGTCACATACCTAATAAGAAGTGGAGACAAGAATTTGAGCCAGGAGTCCTTACCCACTACAACGGGTTCTCAGCTCTGTGGTAGGTATAATGAGAGACACAAAAGTAGATGACAGGGTCCCTGATCATTTTCTCTCTGAATACACACTATTAGCTGAAACACTCAGACACATTTAATCAGGAATTTCCCTCTGGTTCCAAACTTCCTGTTTGCTCTGCGCCTCCAATGTCAACGGAGTCAGCATTCTACTTCTGATCTGGTCGGCAATAACATGGCTTCCTCAGAAGAATATAAACTTGGCTTTCATCCCAACCAGCTCAGGCTCTGCTCTCTCTTCCCCTCCCCTTTATCATGTCACAACGACTTCACCCTACACTGTCATTGGCAGGTGAAACTGCACGAAAGGAGTTTGGGGTGAAGATGGTCTCACCTCTAAGTAAACCTAGACCCACAAAAAAGTGACTGCCCCTGAAACCCCACAATTACACTTAGTATTCCTTTATCAGGAGACAAGCCCTTCAATTATACAACACGGTAGAGGGACCAAATGACTCTCATTACCAAAATGCACATTTTTGAAGTCAGCTTTTTTGCTGAAGGTGGTCATGTAGGGAGTGGGGGATGGGGGTGGGGGGTGGAGTGGGAGCTCATGAAGATGGTAGATCTCCGTCCAGGAGGCCGAGGCACGGAAGTCAGACTCTGCAGATTTCCTATGCAAGCACACCTGTCGGCTGTTCCAGCCCACTGGACACTGTTAGGTGCATTTCTCAGTACCCTCTTACCCTGCCTCAGGGTCCCTGCATGCTCACAGTATTGGAATAACACCAAAGAGAGGCTCCCTTCCCCGGAATACTGCCTGACTCTAAGATCTAGGCCCTGTCCTAGATGGGCCCTTGACCTGCATGGGGACAGAGCCTCACATGTCCACCACCCTGCTCCCCACAAACAGGGTGTCATCGTTCCTGGGGTGTCTGCACCTCCCCACACCTCGCTGTGCCCCAAACAACTTATAGAGTCCTTTCATGTCCATTAGCTTATCTAAAGCTTTCAATTTACGCCAAGTCTGCAGGCCTGGCCATCTTATTTTGATTTGATATTTATTATCAGCTCCATTTTACAGATGAGGAAACTGTGGCTCAGAGAGATCAGGTCGTTTGCCCAGGGTTACATGGTTAGTAAGTGGCAATGCTGGGACTGCAACCTGCATTCTCTATATTAGTTTGCTAGGGTTGCTATAGCCAAGTACCATACTCTGGGTGACTTAAGCAACAGAAATGTATTTCTCACAGTTCTGGAGGCTGGAAGTCCCAGATGGAGGACTGGTTTCTTCTGAGATTTCTCTTTGGCCTGTAAATGGGTTTTCTCCTGGTGTCTTCATGGTCTCCCTCTGTGCATGTCTGTGTCCTAAGCTCCTCATCTTATTAAGACACTGGTCATATTAGATTAGGGATCACCCATGTGACCTTATATTACCTCTCACCTCTTTAAAGGGCCTATCTCCAAATACAGCCACATTCTGAGGTACTAGGAGTTAGGACTTCAACATACGAATTTGGAGGGAACACAATTCAGCCCATAACATCCTCTGACTCCATAACCCTCCTCCCACTCATTCATCCAACCAATATTTATGGAGCTTCCTAGGTGCCAAGAATTGCGCTCGGCACTTCTGCAAATGTTTTCTCATGTAATTTTCCACCCCGTCCAGGGAGCTTTGCATTCTAATTCCCATGGTACAGTGAGGGAACTACACTTCAAACAGTTTAAGTATTCTGCCCAGGAAAACACAATAAAGACGAGACAGACACTGAATTCAGCCCCAGTTCTCCAACTCCAAATTCAGCACTGTGTCTCCAGCATACAACTTTGCTTCCCACGCAAGACCGCAGCTGGCAGCAACCGACAGGGTGACCTGACAGTGACGGCAATGGGGTGGGATCTGGCAGGATCTCCTTTTTCGGAAATACCGTAAATCCCATGGATAATAGCTGTATCTACCGCACAGGGCTGTTGTGTGCTGATTAAATGAGTTACTGGGTACAAAGTGCTCAGAATAGAGTCTGGCTGGTAACGAAGGCTAAATGAGTATCTTGCTATCGTTGTTGCTGTTGCTGCTACTGCTGTGGTGGTTATTATTTTTGTTATTGTTATTATTATTATTGACTTCTAGATATAAAATTATTGACTTCTCAAATACCCACAACAAATTATTTTTCTCTCCATCCCAAAATTACACACAAAGGCCTAAACACACAAAGATGGGGCGAACAAGAGAAGAAAGAACAGCGACGTAATTTTGGAAGCTGGAAAGCAGAGGGGTGAATGGGACATGACTCAGTAGACCTGAGAAAGAGCTGAATCCTGAACCAGCAATGGGGAAAGTCAAGAATGATCAAATTTACGCTGTAGAATCTCCCACTTCCTGCTCTAACAAAGCTCAGGAATTTGCAGTAACCGTTACCCCTGGAGATGAGGATGATGTAGAAAGAGATAAAGTGAAGAGATCTGGTTGAAAAGCAACTATAAACTCAGATTCTCTTCTTACTCTGCACAGCCCCTTCTCTACATCAGAGATTTATTCTCTTCAGGGGAGAAACAGAAAGTCTCCGGGACCGGGGTGGAACAGGGGAGAGGGCAGGCACCAGTGTATAGAACTAAAAATAGGGCAATTGGATGGATATATGTATTCTGGGAGCTGGGCCTTCAACCCTCTTCTTTCATTTGGCTCACCTGGCTGCCAAGCCCCGTCTCTTCAGACAGGACTCTGGAAAAGTCTTCCCAGGGTAATCTGAGGACTCCAATAGAAAAACTGTAAAAATATTGATAGTCAGAAGTTCCCCCAAATAAATGGCTCATAGGATGATTCATTGTAATGATGCCCAAGTTGACTACTCCAATATCTGAATGATAGTTACAGAAAGAGAACAGAAGAAATCATTAAAGAAATTAGACACTTCCCAGAACTGAAGGACATGATTTTCTAAATTAAAAAGGTTTATCTAAGGCCCAGTGCAATGGATGAAAATGGGTCTACACCACATCATTAACATGTAATTAACAAGCTTGCAGAAAAAAGAAATAAGTCCATACGAAAGATCAAGAGCAAAATAGTTTTGGACTTCTTAATAGCAACACTGGGAGTTGGAAGGCTGTGGAACAATACCTTCACATTGTGAGTGAAAATGGTTTTCAATCTAGAATTCTATACCTAGCCAAACTCTTTATCAAGTTTGAGAGTACAATCAAGATCGTTTTAGATATAAAAGGAAGATCTCAAAAATTTACTTTTCATACGCTTTCTCAGAAGGTACATCACCACATCAAGGAAGTGTATCAAGAAAGAGGAGACATGTGATATAAGAGAGGAGCTCTCACATGGAAGAAGCAAAGACGCCTGGACAACAGTGAAGGGAGATCCCAGGGTGACAGCTCTGCAGTAGGCACTGAGGACAACTGTTCAGACTGGAGCAGTTTAGAAGGCACCGGTAGAAATTTATCCAAGAATATTGATAGAATGCCTATTGCACCTAGCCACCCTGAAGGGAGATGTGGACAATCTGGAGAGCATCTGTGTTATGTCCAGGGAAAACAAACAGAGAAAATGTATAGGAAAGGAAAAGTAATTATAGCTTATCAAGTGGCTTAGTTCCAAATAGTATTTCACAGTCATAATAATGTATACAATGTACATTCATTTAACAAAAATTACAGTAAACTCTGTTGAGAAGATGGGACGTTTGGAAGGCTATGTGGATGTGATAGGGTGGTGAGTAGGTAGTAGGTGGGGCAGAGAACTAAATTCTCACTTCCATAGTGGAAAGTCACTAGATAATGTCTAAAATAAAATTTAAAAAATAACATTAAAACATGTTATTTAGTACAATGAGGTATCACCCCACACTGGTCAGAATGGCCATCATTAAAAAGTCTACAAATAACAACTGCTGGAGAGGGTGTGGAGAAAAGGGAACCCTCCTACACTGTTGGTAGGAAAATAAACTGGTGCAGCCACCATGGAAAACAATACAGAGGTTCGTTAAAAAACTAAAAATAGAGTTGCCATATGATCCACCAATCCCACTCCTGGGCATATATCCAGAGGACACTCTAATTCGAAAAGATACATGCATTCTAATGTTCAAAGCAGCACTATTTACAATAGCCAAGACATGGAAGCAACCTAAGTGTCCATCAACAGATGAATGAATGAAGAGGATGTGGCATATATATCAATGGAATACTACTCAGCCAAAAAAAATGAAATGATGCCATCTGCAGCAATATGGATGGACCTAGAGATTATCATACTAAGTGAAGTAAGCCAGACAGAGAAAGACAAATGTCATATGATACCACTTATATGTGGAATCTAAATTATGATAGAAATGAACTTATTTACAAAACAGATACAGACTCACAGACATAGAAAACCAATTTATGGTTACCAAAGAGCGAATGCGATGAAGGAGGGATAAATTAGGAGTTCGGGATTAGCAGACACAAACTATTATATTTAAAATAGATAAGCAACAAGGTCCTACTGTACAGCATAGGGAAATATATTCAATATCCTGTAATACACCATAATGGAAAATGTGAAAAAATATATGTATATGTATAATTGAATCACTTTGCTGCACACCAGAAACTAACACAACACTGGAAATCAACTATACGTCAATTTTAAAAAGAAACCAAAAAAAACCATGTTATCTTGAAATACAAAGGTCCATACCAGAAGTGTCAGCTAAAAGAATTGTAAGTGGTTGTCTCTGTGGGAGGGGAAATTGGTGGAGAGGAAGGGCAGAAAATGGCTTCTCATTTCTTTAAGCACTGTGTAGGACTGTTTGAATCTTTATCTATATGAATATCTTTGATTAAAATAACATCTATGCTTTATAACACCTCACTGCATAAACTTGAGTGAGTTACTGCCCAGCTTTGGTTTCCAAGTTCCGCATCTATAAAATGGAGTCGGATTAGACAGCCTCTGAGGGCCTCCTTGATCTAACATTTACACTGCGATTCCTACCACGGGAACTGGTATCATCTCACTACACACTCAGCCCCTAGGTCCTTAGGAGTTTTACACTAAAGTATCACTTTCTACAATGGGTGGGGGAATGCTGACGGCTGAGAACGGTGCTCTGTGGGAACAAAGACCCCCCCCCCCCCCGTGATTTTCTAAGGGCCAGGTCCTGAGAAGACTGAGAAGGAGAATGGAAGGGATCATGCCAATTCCTCCACCCCCCTGCTGTGTACGAGCATTAGCTACACTGGAAATGTATTGAAAGAAGATGAGACTCTAGACAGTCGATTTTCCAGTTATTAACACAGCCTTTAACCAGAGACCTTCATCAACTCAGGAAACGCCTAACTGCCTACGGCAGGAAAGCTTTCCAGGGATCAAGGCAGGCTACCATTCCGCAGACCAGGCACACAACCCCCTTAGACCACCAGGAAGGCAAGACTACGGCGCACATCACAACTCTGTATGCATTTCCCAGGGAGGCTGGGCTTGGGGAGCACAGCCAGAGACCTCTGTACGTCTTCAGCTCTTTCTAGGGAAATCCCTCCCAAGTCCCTCCTTTTGGGCTTTCTCCCCCAGCCCTGGAGAGGACCCGACATTTCAGACTCAGGCTTATCTGAGTCGAAACGAAATCTTTGTTCCCTGCTCTTAATTGTTAATTGACTTTTTATAAACATTATCATCAACAAGGAAAGCCTTTTCTAAGCACCTCCAGAGTACAGAGTGATCTAGATGGGGCTAAAGCAGAATGCCCTTCTCTCCCTTCCGGTCCCCTTACTGCCCCTCACCCAGGGCGGACTGACTTTTGGGGGGTGATGATGATGGCTCATTAAAGATTGAAAATCTTGGAGAAATCTTGGAGCTCTCTCAGGAGAGCTTTGAAACTTACAACTTCCTCTCCTGCTGGTAAAAAGCCAAATTTTAGTGCTGTAAGTGAGGCATGTTAATCACCAATCATACTTGATATAAATAAAATACCTTGTCATTCCCCACTTGTTTTTATATCCTTCACTTCTACCTGTACAGTCCGACTAGTCATGCTCACTCTCAACTACTTTAGAAAGGAGACACGGCAGGTATTATCCGAACCCCGCAGGGAGGCCAGTCATGAAGAGGTTCAGCAACCTGCTCAAGATTTCTCGAAGGATTCTCTAGCAGCTGTTCAACTGCTTTGTCCTGGGTACCTACGAGGTCGGGGAAGAGAAAACTGACTTTACCTTTCTTTGCTGTTTAAATTTTGATTTTTCCCTATGACTACTACTTCTATACTTTAAAAAAAGGAATTCAATTTTATAAAAACGAAGGAAGGAATTCATTCTTCTAGTGTTAAGACACTTGGCCAGAGCCGCAGAAGCCATGTTCTTTACCACCCTCTGCCGCAGTACGTGTGACTGTGAGAGAAGAAGATGCATTCCTGTCTGCCGAGCCTCTGGTTCTCCTCCCAGGGAATCCTCGCTGCCCTGTGTCTGAGGTGGATCCCACAGTCTCTCTTCCATATCCCATGGTCAGAAGAGCATCCTCTGAGACTCAGCTGCTGTACTGAGCAGCTCAGAGGAAAACAGACAAGCTCTGAGCATGATGGAGAGTAGGAGAAAGTTCCCTGAATCAACTTTCGGAAGAAAGTCCACCCCTGAAAACCTCCCCCTGTCATGGTATGTGTGAGTGCGTAAGGGAGGGGAAGAGATTTTTAAAAGCCATAGTTAGGAAGCATGGACACACAGTAAGCTAGCGCCTGCTCCCACTGCAGCACACAGAGGATCCTCAGGACTGCTGGGCAGGGGACACAGAGACAGTGCCCTGTACCGCCCATGGGGGGGAACCTGAGCAGAGAGGGCCCAGAGGAAAGGGAGCCTGTCAGCCTGGGCTCGACTTCAAGTGTGAGCCCCCAGTCAGGGAAACGACTTCTTCCCTTAGTTCCTGAACCCTGGCCAATTAGCTGCTAATTAGTTTCTGTACAAATTCCAGCAGGAAAGCTGGAAAATTCTATCTCAACTTCAGCAATGAGGTTCCTCCTGCAAAATTTGGTCTTGCCAACCTCCCAGATAAACCCCTGCACCACCCCAAATATAGTCTCCACCTGGGCTTCGGAACAGCCAGAGACGAATATGCAGACACACATACCATCTAGCCCGTGTGCTGGAAGCTTCAAACAAGGCAGCATGGGAAAGAGAGATCACATGGTCCTCGTTCATCTATGAATCGAGAGAGATAAAGGAAGGGGGGCCGTTCAGGGGCAAAGAAAAAAAAAAAAACTGTGTGTGTGTGCTGCAGATGCTTCCAACACAGACTTTCAAAAGTGCACATGTATGAGGTAGCAACCCACTAGACTGGAAGGCTCTGGAGCATCAGAGACTAGAACAAGTATTTAGTGAGCACCTACTACAAGCAGGGTACCATCCTAGGCCAGCCAGGTAAGCACGCTTGCATGGAGTTCTCAATCACAGAATAGGTATCTTAAGTGAAAATACGAGGTTGGCAAAGGGAACCAGCCTGATCCAGAGAGATGCTGTCGCTCAGGGAAGGCATGACCCCCACGGCAGGCTGGGTGGTCAGGGGAGGCCTCCCAGAGCCGGGGCATCTGACACAGTTCTGAGGGCAGAACGGAATTTTTCTAGACCCGTGGTCCCCGAATCACCTGAGGAATGTTTTAAGAAAGTACAGATTCCTGAACCCCATACCAGACCTACTGAATCAAAGGCTCTAGGAATGGTACCCTGGAATTGCTATTCTTTAAAAAAAAAAAAAAAAAAAAGATTCTTTATGACAAATTCAAAACATACAAAAAGCAGACAGAATAGTGAACCCCTGTGTACCCATCACCCAGCTTCAGCGATCACCAACTCATGGCCACTCTTTCCTCACCTATATCCTTATCTAGTCCCCTTGTCCAGTATTCTGGAATCTACCTATTTTTTAAACCAGGGACTCTAAGGCAGTCAGACCATAGATGTGACCTGGAAGCCACTCACTGATCAAGACACAGATTAGGAGCAACGGAATTCCAGGGACAGTGGAGACAAAGACTAGGAGAAATGAAAGAGAAGGGTATTTGGGGGAGAATGGCCTAATTTGGAGGGCCTTGAGGGTGGGATACACGGTTGGGGGAAGGGGGATAAGGATCAAAAGATTGTTGGGGTCCACGAGGGCCCTGTCAGCATGCATGGTGTCTTTGTGAGAAACACAAAAAGGCATCTCCTATGGGTAGAAACAGCACCCCTTTCTGTGCTTTATCTTACGAGGGGTGAAGGTTGCTAAGAAGGGGATCCTGTGACAACCAGCCTGTGCTTTGAAAGAACACTGGGCAGCGATGGAGAGGGAGGTAGACAGACAGAAGGGCAGAAAACCGAGAGGCAGTGAGTGAGTCATGTCAAGAAATTCTTGCAAACTCGCCAGGGAAGAAGGAAGAAGGCCCTGGAGGTTGTCCTGAAAGAGAGAGATCTCGTGCGCGGTTCTGGAGAGAGTGATATGGAAGTCACGGGCACACGGGTGTCATTTGGAGGCATGCAAATGCTGAAATTGCTCAGGAGGAGTAGTTGGGGATGAAGGCCGTGGGAAAACCCAGCATTTAGAAGATGGGGAGGGGAGAAGGACCAGGCCAGGTGATATAGAGACTGAAGTGAAATGGTCAAGGAGATGGGAAGGAGAGAAAGAGAGGGGGCATGTATGGCTCATAGAAGTCAACAGAACAAAAGTGTTCTCAGGTGTGATGAGAGGGAAGCATTCAACGAGGGAAGTAGAAAGGAGAAGAAACCAGACATGTAAGCAAACGTCAAGTTTTGGAGCACCTGGAATGACTAGTCAAGCGTGGACTTGGATTTGATGAGCCCCATGGCAAGTGTCATGATGTGTAGCACGAGCTTACTGATCAGTTCCACTTCCTAAGCCTGTCACTTACGGCCTGGGGCAAATGATTTAAGGGAAGTCTGAATCCCTGCTGGTAAACTGTGGGTGATTATACCCACTCTGATAGGGAGGGGATGGGGATGGTATATCAATGAATGCCAATTCTTCCTGTCACTGGCACCTAACAGTGCACTGCCTTGTAGTATGGGTGATCTTTCCACATATCGAACCCCGGTATCTCTAACTAGCCTGCAACCAGTTTTGGGGGCAGACATTAGGGTTTTAAACTAATTGAAGCCAATGGTCATTTGTTGACCATTTACTACGTGCAAGATAAGAAGAGGATGTAAAATAAGAAGATCAAAGGGTTAAAAAGCAGCAGCCATGGCCCTAAAGGAGAGGGTGGGACTTAGTGAAGGACCCACACGGATGCCCGACCCTAACACAAGGTGAAGAGTGGCAGGTGCAGCAATCAGTTTCAACTTGCAATTCATTCCCAAATTGCAAATGAAGTGTGGTGGATGGAGAGACTTGCTCTGGATGGTGGGACCAGGCTTCGAGCCGGCAGGCAGTATTGCATGAGGCTTCTGGGCTGGACAGAGGAGGTGGAGAGGAGAGCAGAAAAATGAGGAAGTTGGGAATTG